>NC_134474.1:22574920-22705610 GCF_964194025.1 Convolutriloba macropyga
TGTAGAACCCATGTATTAAGATAGGGTATAGGAGTTATTTTTGAGAGAGGGTCTACACTAATGTATTAAGATAGGGGCATAGGCGGCGTACATGTATTAAGATAGGTTATAGCGGCGCCACGTTTTAAGATTAGTTATAGCGGGCGCCACGTATTAAGATTAGTTATAGCGGCCACCACGTATTAAGATTAGTTATAGCGGGCGCCACGTATTAAGATTAGTTTTAGCGGCCGCCACGTATTACGATTAGGAATATCCTCCGCAATGTATTAAGATTGGGGATAAATCTAGGGGTGTTCCAGGGGGTGAGTAGTAAGGCAGGAGCAGACCAGGGTGATTTTCCGGAGCCACTTGTCACGTGATTTTAGAGGTCATGTAGGGATTAGCAGGGAATTATACATGCAGCGCGCAGGGAATTGTACAGTCAGCGCGTACGTACAAACGGAGAATTATACGTGCAGCGCGCAGGGGAATTGTACAGTCAGCGCGTACGTACAGGCGGGGAATTGTACAGGCAGCGAGCATTAACGGATAATTTCCCTCGCAGTAAATTTCAACATTTTTTGGTTTAACCACAGCAATGTATTAAGATTAGGTATAGCCGCCGCAATGTATTAAGATTAGGTATAGCCGCCGCAATGTATTTAGATTAGGTATAGCCGCCGCAATGTATTAAGATTAGGTATAGCCGCCGCAATGTATTAAGGTCAGTTATATCCATTAAAATTGAGAAAATTAAAAATTTTTAAAAGAATGAATTATGAAGGTAAATAAAGACAGACACAGTATTAATCAAGTACATTATAAGTAATTTTAAACACAACAGAGAGCGCTCACAATACGAAAATTGATTAAATAAATTACAAGTTCAGGGGTACAGTATGAATTCCATCAGATAACACTTTTTGTTTAGGATAAAACTATGAGAGTCCTATCTTTGTTTGTTCATAGGTAGCGACGCAGTGGTTGATTGTCCGAAATCCTCTATTTGTAGATGTTAAGTTGATGATTTCTTCCATCACTCGCCGATATTTTTCCAATGGTCCATCTCCGGTCTCTTCCAATGTTCGTTTGTTCAGTCCTTTGATGCTGAATTTGTACTTATTCGATTTGGCATCGTAGTAACAATATGTTTTGCTACAGAGATAGATAATTTCAGTACATCTAAATTCTTCCTTGAACAGACCTGGTTCATGCTTATCTTGCTTTTTATGTTTATCACAACAAGTTCTAGGGAAGAAATTTTGTACAGCATCAGCTTTGAAAGAATCATCACAATCGTGTTCCCTCAGAGTTTCCCAATCTGCTTTTTTAGATGAACGAATGCAATCGTACAAACTATCGTGCGCTAGAGCTAAGTATAAGGAGTCAGTGTCCATTTCTAACTCTTCGAACGTGTCGACATCGCAAAATTTATAAAAAAAAATTGTAATAAAGCTCCAACATACGTAATTTTGCGTACTGAAGTATAAAAAAGCCGACTATTATCGGTTCACGGTGCTCAATTTTTGATTTTACAAGTTCAACTTCGTATAGTTCTTTTGACTCACTGTTAAGTCTCTTAAACAATTTCCCGTTGATAGCTTTGTGTTTCTTTTCATCGTTCAAGTATTTTGTCTCTGTATGTCTGCTTCTGTCTATGATTTGGTAACCATAGGAACTATTCCCTAACAATTTCATTGTTTCTGCTACAACGCTTGATTCAGGATTTTCATCTCCAACTCTTCTAGCATCAACAACCGATTGGACAAAATTGTTGAAGCATTTTTTGGGTGTGTACTGAACGAAGCGATAAATTTTGGTGCATTTTAGCCCAAGACTAAGGTAAAAATTGAGTAATGGTGTTATGACTGTTCCATTTTCCAACTTTAAGCTTGAAATTAACATGCGTTGCGGTTGCTTGAGTAAATCGTTATCAATTGCATAATCCCTCAAATAATCACCAATATCTGCTCGACTAACATTAAAGTTTTTAAAGATTGGTGGAAAGTTCGAGAACTTGTATTTCAACCCATCTGGATCTCGAGATCACACTGAACGTAACCAAATAGTTTATCTTCTCTTATCTTTGTAAGTAGAGATTCTTGAGTCAGAGGTAGCTTGAATGGGAAATTGTTTCCCACGTGAATTTTTACAGATTCATCACCTTTGACAGTTTCCCACCAGTTACATTCCCATATCTCAACAACTTTATATCCTTTGTTTCGCAAATAGTCTCGTCTTAGTTCATCGTATTCCCGTTTCTTTTATCCTTTCTGAGTCTCTTCCTCTGACATGCTTGCTCTTGCTTCCTGACATGCACAAAAGTGAAAGTAACAACCCATTGCTTCAAAAATAGTTTTACAGTGAGCACAAATTCCGTCTACATTAAAACAATCAATCTTTTTCTGAGTTCCAGTTGTGTAGTAGCTTTCAATAGTGCAGTTAGGACGCTGAGATTGTAGGTACGACATAACCAAGTTCTCAAATTTCCTCGATTTATTTTGTCTAGCTTTAAACTTCTGAGAGTCTGAATCAAACTCCCATCTAGTGTAAAGCCCAGTGGGCATTTCTTGACACATTGAGAAGGGGTAAAGTTGACTGGCGTCTATACCCACAATTGATTTGCAAATGTTTTCTTTGTTTCGAATATAGGTTTGATCCACAATCGCTTTTCTAGTAAACACAATAGAGGGACCACCGGTCATATCTTCGCGTATTTTATCATGTAAATCTTTGTCTGCTTCAACGAAAGGATAGAATTTGCTATAAGTTGATTTGTGTAGACAAATAATTGCTAAATTAGGTAGTGTGCAACCCAGTTTTAACATATCAATCCCTTTGTTTTGATAGAATTCCTTCATTTTCTGCATCGCTTCTAGTGTCGGGACAACATCTTTGTTATTATACCACCTGACAAAGTCTTGAAAAGTTGTCATTTGTTCGTGCTCCCACACACTTTCCAGGTAATTGTAGTTGTCGAATCTCGAGGGGGGCACTACCTTCAACCTAAATTTTTTCAGAGCCTCCTGTTGGGAAAGTCCACTATTCAACAATTTTGTGAAATCCGTAAATTCTTTTTCCAAGGGATTGTGATCTCTCAACTTACTAAAAAAACATCCCTAAGGGGGAAGGAAAGTTACATCCAATTTGTTTGGTGAGTCGAACCATTCATAAGGGAAAAATCCTTTGGTCTCATTTGTCTTGTAAGCTTTGAGGAACGAATCTAGTGATGTTGCTCCACCAAGAAAGTTTAGAATATCGAGAAACTGAACATCACCAAATTTAAAGGATACAAAATGATTAGCTTTTATAATAACCGTTGGTTGGATATCGCGCTCGTGAATGAGGTAGGGTAGTAAATAAGACTTGATAAGATTCAGGTCATATTTCCCGCTGTTGAATCCAAATACAGGTAAAATGCTGACATAACGTTCAAAATGTTGTTGTAGTTCGAGAAGTTGATTTTTCTGAATTTGGAGGAATTGAGTCGACATATCAATTTCTTCTTCTTCGATATATTGAAATTCAAACATTGTAGTACTCTCATCTTTCCTTCCATTTAGCTTCTCGAAAATAGAACTTACTCTGCAACAGTTCTTCTTTACTTCTGTTAGCTAGTTCTTCTAATGCTTCAACAAAAGATACAATCAGTGTCTTGGGGGCTCTGTTGCAAACAAAAATAGGTTCTTGTAATAAATTAGAGGAAATTGACACAGATATTGGTTCATGTTTTTCTATCCAAGTAGTTGTTTTGGTATCTTTTAGTTCATTAGATGGAACGCACGCAGATTGATTCGAAGTCAAATACTGCCAAATTTTTGAACAGTTTTTGTTCTTCCTCATATCCAATTCCAAAACCGTCAAGTTTATGGAACAAAGCTTCTCTCAAAGTGTAAACACTCTTCGGATAAATGTGCTGTATCCTATCTTTACAAGATTTCACGTGACGGTGGAAACTACCAGCACGCTTAATAAAGGTACCACAATTAGGACAGCGGAATCGTTTGAAGAACGTGTCGATATCATCAACATAGCGAATGTGGTTGTTGTAGCGCAGTAGATTAAGGTTGTTCTCGAACATCTCAATACTTCTTCTGGCAAGTTCACCTACAAAATCCCCGTCCTCAATGTCAATGTCATGAATGAAAATGTTGTGTTTTATAGCGTTTTCAACAAACACAACTTGATCCATTGACACTCCTCTAAAGTGAATTGCGTCATGACCAGACTCGTGGAGAAAATCACTGAACAACTTAGCTGCGTTTGTTTCCAGCTCAGCTGATCCATACAAGTGAACAGCCACAGCTCTAAACAAGCAAAGGTAGTCCTTGTAGGTTTCTCCGTATCCATTCGTAACAAGACAATTTACATCGCTTCTCCTCAACAACTGTTCAGGTATAACAGCATCTAAACATCCCATTGGGATATTGTTGAGAAGAGCACAGAAAACTGTTACATTCGTAGTTAGTGCATACCGCAATTTTGTGTTTGCCCTTTCTTGAGCACAAGTCTCAATCAAATCCACTTTCTCTACTATATCCTGAAGTGAGACTAAGTCTCCCTTAGAACAAAGTAAATGAGACTTCTCAAAGAAGGTGTTGTTCTCATGAGCATAAAAGTATCGTATTCGTCTGTGTCAACATTTCGTAAAATAAATCCCAGGGATAGATTTATTTTTGCAGCACAGTTAAGCTTTTCAAACACTTCCTTCAGTTTTTCATTATTTTCGCTGGGATCAAGTCTCGACAATTTAAAATTGAATACTCTATGTCTCCCATTCTCCATCTCAGTATTGTCAAAGAAGTGTTGACAGGCACTAAGTTCCTGCTGTAACTGTTCGTTGTTCCTATCCAATTCTTCCGATTCCAGTACTTCTTTCAAGCTTTCGCTGGATTTGGTTCCAACTTTGGTCGATGTTTCGTGTTTCCGTCACTTATGTTGTTGAAGAGAATAAAAACTTGGAAATTCCTCCAAGCATATAATGCACACTTTACTAAGCTTCTTTTCTTGAGGAGCGTGATGCTTAGCAAGGTGGTAGTTCAAGTCCTCTTTCCTCTTTGTGTAGAAATGTGGACACTTGGGACATTTTAAAGTCCCACTATCACACGATTTTTTGTGTCGAGCCATTTGCTGCTTGACAACCATTTTCTCGCACTTTGCGCATTTGACAGGTAGATTTCTTTCAAGAGGAGGCATTGTATTGTTGTGATCCAAAATAAATTGAATAAATTTTAAGTAAATTGCCGAGCATCTGTATCTGATAACAAATTGAGAATGAAAACAATTTTTGGTTTTTTAGTTAGAATAACTTTTATGACTAATTATTTCCATATAAGGAAATGACGTAATTTTTATTTTTAGTAACATTACGCAATACGAAAGTTCAAGAACTTCCTACGAAGCAGTCACAGTGTTACATTCTACATTGTTTTTAAATCCAGAAAACATCCAAAATGTGTAACCTTATTCCCTGGAGGAAAATCGGAAAACTTAAGTTATATTTATTTGTCATATTGCTGATTTGTGTTACTTTTTTTTACAAAACAATACTATTCATCCCAAAACAGACTTCTTAACAAAATCTATCTGTCAGATGTTTGCTCACTTAGAGAATACAAATATTATTGTAAACAAACTAATTTTGTAATTTCATCGATAAAACACTAAATGTGTTTTTACAATAATATTAAAACATTAGAGAAGAAAACTCCTACTTTAATTGAAGATAACTTATATACAATTGACGTTAACGTGATTATATTACAAACTACAAACCAATCAAATTTTAGTTTTAAGAAACTTGTTGTAAAAGTTAATGATATCGTTTTGCTTATCTCATTCTCTCTTTTAATATATTTTTATTTTAATTGATTAATACGTGAAATTTTACTCATTTGTGAGACATGTTGATCAAAAACCACTGACAAATATTGGAGAAGATTTACAAGAGAACAGAAGGTATACCTGATTCATACAAAATTGACGAAATTGATGTAGATTCATACTTTTTTACAATTTTTTGGACATTTTCACAAAATTCAACAGAATAATCCGATTTAGTAAAGGACTTGAGTATGCAACGTTTTCTATTAAAAAATTTGAATATGAGGAGTTTATTGCGAAATCTTTTGATTTATCCTCAGAATTGCATGTAAGCAAAAACGAATTGTTGTTCATTTTGAACTCCGTCCCCGATATATTGGAACAGTACAGAAATATTTCACAAACAAACTTTGTTCCTCTCCCAGAACCAATAACACTAACTTCTTCACTACAGAGTGCTTTGTACTTCCATTATTACAACAACTACAATGCAGTTGGAGTACTGATCAGGTTCGGAATTCGTTTACCTAACGCATATATACAGAAATTTGATTCCAAAAAGGGAACATTTTCCGAGATTGATCTGAAATTTGACGAATTGGAAAAAATTTATCAAAGCTTGATTTTTTTGGTAAATTATGTCACTTCATTTCAAGTTAAATAGACCTTTTTAGGTAAAAGCATAGTCGGAAACCTGTATGTATCCTTCACTTCCTACTTTGTTAGAAAATTCTACCCAAATTTGGATTTGAATTTCAGTTCGTCCAGAAATTTCAAGCTAAACGTCACTTTTTCTCATAAAATCTTCCATCTTTGGTTACTGTTGTCTGATTGGACAGAGCACACTATATATAGAGGTTGTTGATTTTGACATTATCATTTGATCCAAGTTCTCTGAAAACATCATCACAACTTTCTCACATTATACTAACTACTCCTCAACATTTTATCCTGCTATCGAGCTCCAACATTCAATTTCTTCTTGTTTAAAAATACTTACTTTAGTCCTCACTTTTGTTTAAATCTAATTTATATATCCTGTTCCCTTCCTAAAAAGGAAATTTTGCTGCTTTCTCTCCACTGATTGCTTTTATCACGTTCTCGACAAGAATCTTTTCATCCATTCTCATCACTTTCTAACAAAAACCTCTTCTATCATTTATTCCAAAATGGAGTTCACCGTTCAAAAAAAAACCTTCTGTACTCATTTTCTTTTACTGAGGATATTGCTCGGATAGGAGTTCGCGATTTATCAAACGGACTGTATGAGTCTCTGATCACTTTACCCATTACTGTGTGGCACATTAATGAGCACCAGCGACAACAGTTTGATACATATCATCAGGGACAGGTCCCAATCACAGAGAATCAGTTCGGAACGATGGGACACGCGATGGGACACGAAGTTGCTGTTGTCAGTGGACACCACTATCCTCACGTTGATGGATCTGATTTTCCTGCCAAATACGTAGCTGGAAATATTCAGTACACATTTCCTTGGGAGGAAGGGCAAATTCCAAACAGTTGGTTCACTACACCAGATTTAGGTGAGGTATCGGGCCCGGAGGTGGAAAATAATCTTCTCCAAATAGCTTCAAGAGCTCATAGTAGAGAACCTAGCGAGTTGAGTATCGATACTAGTACCACCACGTCATTTAACGATCTGGAAAACGTTGATCCAACGCAGTACTATGGATCTACTGACATGTCAACTACACCCTCGATGACAACCCCTTCGATTGTGGAAGGAACAGCTCACAACCCTATCTTTTTGATTGATGTACCTAATACCCCAGTCACTGTCCAACCAACTCAACTACCTGGTAGAATTGAGCGACAAAAAGGTTTCGGTAATGAAGTTCAGAACTTACCAGAATATGGTATTGAAACTCTTTTTGAATGATTTCTATGTTCAATTTTGTAAACTATTTTGTATTTGTTCGTAAAAATCATAAAGTTTCTGAATACCTTTTGGGTGTTTAGTATTAAATTTACATTTTCAATTTTATAGTTTTTTACTACTTCTTTCAAGTTTTCCAGAATAAAAGATTAACACGAAAGGTTACTTGATAATTTAGGTACTTGGTTATTATTGAAAATTTGTTTTTCCACAAAAAAGAAAAATGCCGAATTTAATTTTGATATTTAAGAAAATTGTCGAATTTAATTTCGATATTTAACAAAAAATTTCGAGAAAAAATTCGATTTTTAAGAAAACATTACTGTTACAAATCCGATTTTTAAGCTGCAAGAACAGATTCAAAACTTGTCATTTTAAAAATGATTAAAATTTATGTTTTTTGTTTAAAATCATACCGTAAAACTAAGAAAAATGAGAAAAAAAAATTGCACATTTTGCACGCACAGTTTGGTAACATTTTTGATTTTTAACGAAAAACCTGAGGTTTTATTTTTGACTTTTAACAAAAAATGTTGTGTGAAAATTCGACATTTAACAAACAAATCGACTTCAAATTTCGACTTTTAGAATATACACTAATATTAAAACATTTTATTACAAATACTTTATTGTTTACTAACTTCAAAGTACAACATGGGATTATCAAATATTCCATGACCATCCAGTAAACAATCCACAATTTTTATTAATTCACTCTCATACTTTGAGTTCTTAAGTGACTGAATTCAGTCGAAGAAGGATGATCTCAATGTTTGTGTGCTTGCATTTCTTTGCTCAGCTCTCAGTAGATGTCTCTTGAACTTTTTTCTACTCAATCTCTTCATAGACACGCTTGGTAGTTTTTCAACAAATTTGTTTTCCGAATTATGTTGTACCGCTCTCTTCAATTGGGTGAAAACAATTCCTGCTTCTTCCTTTGTGTGACCAAAAAACTGATGTTTATATAAGGTGTATAAGCAGTCCACTGTCTGATATTGAAAAGATAAATCATCCAATTTTTGGAGTAATTCATTAATGGAAGATGAAATGAGAATTATGTGATAAGAACAATTTTTCAGAGGACAAAAAGTGTAATTGTGAGACGCAACAGAGTATTCACTAGTAAGCAAGTAAGGTTTATAATCCTTAATTGATACGCAAATGAACAAGGATTTCTCACAAAGTTTTTTTATAAAAGTCAGGTCAAACTTGACACATAACTGCTGCCATTCTGTAACCATAGTGATTTTGGAGTGATTCTTTTAAACTACCGTATAAGGAAATAACGCAATTCAGTTCAAACGCAGCGAAAATTTCATTTGAAAAATGACACAGTTCACGAGACAGCAACTCAGAAAAATCCGTTGTTTTACTTGTTCTAAATATTTCAAACACTATTACTCGCTAATGCAACACAGACGTGCTAAACATCAAGATAGATATGCCGCTCTAGTTCAAATGTTTGCCCAACTTAAAAATTCTGACTAAGTTTCCTTATAAGGAATTTTTGCAAAATGACGCAACTGAATTTTCCATATTTGGAAATGAAAGAAGGATAATGACATCATTACCAAATAAAGGTGATCGGAAACAATAGAGGAAGTAAAATTACAAGTCAAATCATTCAATTAATTTCTCTCTGTCACATTAAGTTGATAAAATGTCTCTCTCTAAAGTCTCTCCGTTTTACTCGAAGGCTCCGTCTATGTTTACCGATTCTCAACCTAAAACTGGAACTGATTCAGTTCCATTTTATATAGACTTTGGTTCTAACCCAAAACGATTTGGGAGATTTACTGTGTCCCAGACTTTTAAAAACGGACAAAATTATTCCGAACCAACTTTCCAAGTCTTCGAAAAAGATAATTCTGGAACATTTGAGAAGTACCAACATCTTCGAATTGGAGATTACGATTTCAAGAAATTCTGTTTCCTCAAGAACAATATCCTGAAAGGGGAATTGGAACTGAGTGAGCACCCGACACAATTTGATGAGACCCATGTATGGAGGATGTGCTGCAACGATGTCACAAAGTCAGAGAGGTCAGCATAGGACGAAATCGACGAATATATGTGAATTTCATTCAATACGTTCAGGAGAATCTAGCCTGCATTTATGTGCAGATTCGGCTCATTTGTCGCAAAGAAAACAATGAGTTCAAGCAGGTGACTTATGTCAGCTACACTTTGGACGAGTTCAAGGAACTGATTCAAAATTTGAATGACTTTTCTAACATTGAACAATGTACATTTCAATAATAATTGTTGTGTGATTTTGTAATATGTCTTTGTCTTCTCTACAATAAATTTTTCATTTTAAAAATCTTTGATCTGAGAATGATTTGGGATATTGGTTGCTCAAGAAACATTTTTTTGAGTCTCAGAGATAAGTCAAAGGTTTTTCAGGTTAGACTTCATTACGAACTTAAAAGATATTCCTATACTGTTCTTGAAGCTCAAAATTTTCCCAAATTAGAAAATTTAGACATTGAGTCCCAAATTTCAGAATTTAAGTGGGTTATTCACAACGAATTACGCAGAACAAGTCTTATATATCGTTCAGATAGACAACAAGTTACCATTTCACAACATCGTTGGAACGGATATCAGTGGAGTTTTCTGACAAATTTTGAATTGAAAAAAGAAGAATACGAGAACTTACTAGATCATCTCCCTACACTTTTATCTTATATTGAAAAATTTAAGAAAACTTGCATTGACATGGATGAAGGAACGCAAAGTTGATGGATATTGTTGTTCTTGTCAACATATTCAATTGTTACGGAAGCATCCTTTCAATGTTTCCCGAAAATGAAAAACGCAAAAACTGTTTTTAGCGGCCTGTAAAATTTGGGAAGAGCATATAAATTTGGAGGAAATTAACCAAAAATTTCCTCATGGAGGACTTATTGGTTATGGAAATTCCTTTTTAGACTTCTTCTTTGCTAGATTGAAAGTTTTTCGATTGCATGCTATACTACACGATTCTGCTGGAGCGGTTAAAGCAACTACAAACAAAGGTTCAGGATACTGTTACATGTTACCAAATTTTGCAAGCTCATGTTTCTTGGGACATTTAACTGGGTTAATCTTTTGTGTCTTTATCAAATTTTATTATCCTCAAATTTTCAAAATGCTAGACTGCTGTTCATTTTTGTAATAATTCAACCTAGAAAAAAAGAATGTCTCTCGTTGTGTTTGATATTGAGTGCTTGGAAAGGAAAATTGTCAAGGAGTTGGGTGTTTTCAAGGATGGAATTGTATTGGGATAGGGTTTCCTCCCACCCAAAGACTATAAACTTTTTGTTATTCCTTCAGGACAGAACCAGTTTATTCAGGAAAATGTTTTTAACAATGCTCCAATCAGAAGAATAGCTATTGCGATGAACACAAATTCAGCATTCACAGGACATTTTCAAGAAAATTCTTTCCATTATCAGAAATTTGGTTTACGGGAACTAAGAATTGTTCGAGGAGGTAGAGCTATAGTATCAGTTGATACAAGCAATGACTGTAGGGCATATGTAACAACAATGAAAGCACGAAGAGTTTTAACGAAGAGATTCCCGCGTTACCACATAATCTATTTCAGAACCATTACGTACTTGTATTTGATCTCACTTCACTTCAAGATGCTGGAGAAAATATTCATTATCCTGAGTTCAGCGGTGAAAGTATCCGATTAGAAATGTTTTTCGATTGCCCGCTAAGAAGCGTGACAGAATTAATTGTTCTAGGAGAAAGGATGTCCACTGTTAAAATTGATCAGTTCGGAACGGTTGCTAAAAATGTCTGAAAATTTTTGCGTTAACAAAAATTTTTTCATATTTTTTTCAGTTTTTTATGGGTTCTACATCATTGCTTTCTGCGTTGGAACATTTTTGGGTTATATATTATCGTCACCCAGTTGCCATTCTCTTCGCCAAATAATTTCTTAAAATGGACGTTAACGGGGGGCGAACTAATTCAAACTTTTTTGTTTACGTTCCTCTCCTAATTTTTCTGGTACTGTTTTTTATAATTTTTTTATTCTACCCCAACTCTCATAACAATTCTGTTGACAAGATTAAAAAGACAAGCAAAGTTTTATTAGAGCAAGGTAAAAAGTCCAATGATTGTTACTTTCTTGAAGAGAATGAGTCTTTTCAGCTTGACTGTACAGTTAAAAATCCGTGTGTTAATGGTACTTGCGAAATAAAGCAGAGAAAATTTGTTTGTCATGGATAACACTTCCCTGAGACAGATTATTGAACGAATCCCAGAACTCAAATACCGCTATATTGGATCGTTTCCAGCAGATTGCGTTCCAAGACTACCCACATTCAGCTTTGCTATCATCAACACTTCTCCGAGCAGTGAAGCTGGAGAGCATTGGATAATGATTGCTCGACTCAATCGAACTTATTACTTTGCTGATTCTTTGGCTCGTCCAATCACAAAATACAAATTTTTGAATAAAAAGTATCAGAAAATGATACAACAGCCAGTTCAGAAAACTGATAATTTGTGTGGATTTTACACAATATTTGCAGCATTTCAACTATTTAAATTTTTTCAAACAAAACTGAACAATGTTCATGATGTTCATGTTTTAAACTTTATAAGTAATTATATGTGAATTAGATAAATTTAATGTAAAATAAGTCGAAGTGTAATAAAGTCGACAGTAATTTTTTTCTAAATTCCTTAATTCTTCGTAAGTTACTCAAGTTTTTGTTGTCGACTTTACTAACTACTCGGCTAAATGTACTTTAGTACTCTTTTCTTTTGTACTATCATCATTAAAACGTTGGATTAATTTTGTATTTGCATGTGCTTAATTTGTACTGTGTCTGTTATTTTGTACTTTTTAATTCAATTTTTTTCATTCATTTAACATTTTTCCATGTTATGAGCGCGTAAAAGTCCACTAGTACTGTGACAATGCCAGATCAGCAAGAAGTAGTTTCGATCTACCGACCTCTGGGTTATGAGCCCAGCACGCTTCCGCTGCGCCATCTTGCTATTTAGGGTCGGCTATACCTAATCTTAATACATTGCGGCGGCTATACCTAATATTAATACATTGCGGCGGCTATACCTAATCTTAATACATTGCGGCGGCTATACCTAATCTTAATACATTGCGGCGGCTATACCTAATCCTAAAACATTGCGGCTGCTACACCTAATCTTAATACATTGCTGTGGTTAAACCAAAAAATGTTGAAATTTACTGCGAGGGAAATTATCCGTTCAAGCGCGCTGCCTGTACAATTCCCCGCCTGTACGTACGCGCTGACTGTACAATTCCCCTGCGCGCTGCATGTATAATTCCCCGCCTCTACGTATGCGCTGACTGTACAATTCCCTGCGCGCTGCATGTATAATTCCCTGCTAATCCTTACATGACCTCTAAAATCACGTGACAAGTGGCTCCGGAAAATCACCCTGGTCTGCTCCTGCCTTACTACTCACCCCCTGGAACACCCCTAGATTTATCCCCAATCTTAATACATTGCGGAGGATATTCCTAATCTTAATACGTGGCGGCCACTATAACTAATCTTAATACGTGGCGCCCGCTATAACTAATCTTAATACGTGGCGGCCGCTATAACTAATCTTAATACGTGGCGCCCGCTATAACTAATCTTAATACGTGGCGGCCGCTATAACTAATCTTAATACGTGGCGCCCGCTATAACTAATCTTAATACGTGGCGCCGCTATAACCTATCTTAATACATGGACGCCGCCTATACCCTACTTAAAACATTAGTGTAGACCCTCTCTCAAAATTAACTCCTATACCCTATCTTAATACATGGGGTCTACACCTCTCCCCCGGGAGCCTTGCTCACCCTATTACTACTTATATATATATATATATATATATATATATATATATATATATATATATATATATATATATATATATATATATATATAATTATAACAAAAGTCTGTTTCTGAGGAACAATCAATTAATGTACTATGAGAAATCAACAGAAAAATAATAAAATTGATAGTGAAGAAGTGTAAAATTAAACAAGTCATGATGAAAAAAAACGATGTTCCGGTTTTGTTGTATGGGGCTAAAATAAATCAAATGAGGCTGAGAGCAATAAAAGTGGCTCAACTTAAACTATTTGTTAAAGTCAACATACTTCGTCTATTATTAGTCCACTGATTCGGAAAACTTCGAAAACTGCTAAAACTTGCGTTAGCACCGATTCATTCTTTTGAGCTTACGAAAGTGGTTTTATCGGAGAATGTTGAGAATTTTTCCCACATCTGTAAGAGTGAACACAAAATTTCAGTTGTGGGATCCGAGCTTTCTCTACCAATTGTGCTTAAGATGAGTTCTCAGATCACTCTAGCATCCATCTTGACTGAAAATTTTTGCTAATTCATAATCTCATTGAGGGAAAAACGTTGCGAGAAGAAACACAGCCAATATTGTGAAGAATTTGATAAAAAAACGAAATGAACACGAGGTTGTTAAGATATGGTGTCGTATAATTGGTAATAAAGTGTCGTATAATTGGTAAAAGTTTAAAACATAATGAAAAGATTAGCGGCCAGCACGCGGTCATTAATATGATCTCGTAATAGGTTTCTGGGACAGTTCTTGGCGGAAATCGTCCTAGGAAATATTGAATGAAGACCAATAAAGGGCATGACAGAAAACACACACGGAAACTATTACTATTATAAGAAAGGTATTGCATCTAGAGGTCGTGATGTTTTTGAATTTTAATGTCGTGGTCGATAACACGGGTCAAAAGAATTCAAAAAGTTGAATTTTAAATCAAATTTGGAACTGAAATTATACAAAATATAGCTCGTTTTATAAGAGTTATCTATGCGAAAATATACAGAGAAAATTTAGATTACCTAAAAATACTTTCTTGATTGACATGTGAATAGATCTTAGTTCCGAATCCTGGAGGTGATTTTCTTTTTTGATCAACATTTCATGAGATTCATATATGGCCTAGGTACAATCGAGTTCATTAGTTGGAGGTCAGTGGATGTTATAATCAGGTTTCTAATGGTGGGAGAATTTACTTCTGACACATGATTGATAGGCCAATAAGATAAGGATAGCGACAAAACAAAATTAGAATTGAGTTTAGTTTTGTGACCATTATTGTTCGACATAACAACAAAGTTCGTCAGGTAAGTTCTTCTTTTGTTCTTTGAAACTTAAATAAAGAAAATTCTAAGTTTCTTGATGTTTCGTTGAAACCATCACATCCTCCCTCCTTTTTTATGCAAGTTTGTGGGTATAGTTTCTCCAATTCTGTCGGGTTGTTTTCTGTTTCTTGTTGATGTTCGTGAAAGCTCTGGTTGTTCGACTTGTTGGTGCACTGCAACTGATGTGGCTGCAGAAGCTTCATCCTGATGTTTAGGTCCCACATCTGTGTTCTGAAGTTGTGGTTCTAACTGAGATATGGTTTCCTCCACTGCTGATTCTTTTTTCGCATTGTCCTCTTCTAATCTGGTAATTTGTTGTCACTCACTAGAATAGTCCGTGTCAAGTTTTCGGGTTGTATGAAAGATGTGTTCGAGCCCTTCCTGATGAGGAAGGTAGCAAGAAATGTCTTTGTCTTTTCATTGGCCTTGAATAATATGGGTTCGATGTGTCATCAGTGCCCTTTGCAGGATTGCTCCAAATGACACATTACGATTGGGACTTCATGCTTGAAGTGCCCAATTCACTGTCTGAACTGCTCATTCAGCTAGTCCATTAACTCTTGGATGATAGACGGGTGGGCTTCCAATTTCTTGATTCCCAGTGATTCACACCACTGTTTAAAGTCACCACTTACAAATTCAGGACCATTATCTGATACTAAAGTTTTTGTTATTCCGAATCTTGCGAAGATTTGACTAAGATATATTTAACTGTTTCTGATATCCTATTTCCCGCGGGGAAATCTTCTGTCCAGCCAGAACCCGCGTCAACAATTACTAAGATATTGCCTTTGTCCTTAACATAACCCCAGTCCATGTGGAGAAGTTCCCTAACTTCGGCTTGTGACCACTGTTTTTCCCAGGCTAGGCCTGTTCATTTGACAATTCTTACAATTACTAACAAAATGTTAACGTCTTGGGTAATGCCAGGCCACCATTCTATCATTCTGACTGATGCCTCAGTTGCATTGTTCCCAGTATATGTCTCATGCGATTTTGCAATAACCAAGTGTCGTAACTTGGGTGAAATGAAAGGAACAACACCCCTGAAGATGATTCTATTGTGCATGGTCAGTTCATCTTTGTGTTGTTCGAACCCTTTTTCCGCTTCTGAATATTGTTTGCAACTGCCGCTTTTGATTCGTTTCATTATGTCCAGGAAAAGTCTGTTTGTTCCAAGTTCAGTTTTGATTTCTGTTTGGGTCACCAAATCACTCTGAACAAAGTAGATGTTATTGATTGCGGAGCACACTAGATCGTTGTCGGATTCACCTTCGTCAAAATCCATTCTGCTCAAAGCATCTGCATGGGGTATCTGCTCTCCTGGTGTTTATTTCAACTCATAGTCAAGACTCATTAGAGGTATGGCCCATCTTGCGATTCCAGCTAATGCTGTCTTCGGTATTTCTTCGTCTGTTGCAAAGAGATATTTGAGTGCTTTGCGGACCGTCTGTAGGGTAAATCGTCTTCCAAGAAGGAATTGCTTTAATCCTGTGACCACTAACAAAATTGCCAGTGCTTGCTGCTCTATGTTAAATTAATTTTCCTCCGCTGGAGTCAACTTTGTCGATACATATATAATTGGATGTCCTTCCTGCGAAAGAAGCCTGCCAATGTTTTTTTCAGAGGCGTCAGTAATAACTGTTGCTTTTTTGTAAACTATATGGCAGTACAAGTTGGTTAGCACATAATTCACTTTTTATGTCTTCAAAGGCTTTTTGTTGCGTTTTGCCCCATGAAAAATGGCTAATTCTCATGTTATTTAAGAGTAGCATTTTTGTTGCAAAACCAAGAATCATTCTAACCAAAAATTCGAGTTAGTTGTTGTTAGTTGGTGATTTTGCGTTTTTTTTCCAACATGTTTGAGATCTGGTGCTATTCCCTCCTTTGAAATGGAGTATCCCAAAAAACTAACGCCATCGAATAGTTTTGAGTTAGACGTTTTCTCATTAATAGTAAAATTTTTCTCAAGTAGTCCTTGGTAGCTCCATAGACCAGCACAAGCACACGCGGTCATTAATATGATCTGGTAATAGGTTTCTGGGACAGTTCTTGGCGAAAATCGTCCTAGGAAAATTTGAAAGAGGACCAATAAAGGGCAAGGCAGAAAACACACACGGCAACTATTACTATTATTAGAAAGGTATTGCATCTAGAGGTCGTGATGTTTGAATTTTAATGTCGTGGTCGATAACACGGGTCAAAAGAATTCAAAAAAATGAATTTTAAATCAAATTTGGAACTGAAATTATACAAAATATAGCTCGTTTTATAAGAGTTATCTATGCGAAAATATACAGAGAAAATTTGTTGGAGGTCAGTGGATGTTAGAATCAGGTTTCTAATGGTGGGAGAATTTACTTCTGACACATGATTGATAGGCCAATAAGATAAGGATAGCGACAAAACAAGTTTAGAATTGAATTTAGTTTTGTGACCATTATTGTTCGACATAACAACAAAGTTCGTCAGGTAAGTTCTTCTTTTGTTCTTTGAAAATTTAATAAAGAAAATTTTAAGTTTCTTGATGTTTCGTTGAAACCATCACATCCTCCCTCCTTTTTTAAGCAAGTTTGTTGGTATAATTTCTCCAAATCTGTCGGGTTGTTTTCTGTTTCTTGTTGATGTTCGTGAAAGCTCTGGTTGTTCGACTTGTTGGTGCACTGCAGCTGATGTGGCTGCAGAAGCTTCATCCTGATGTTTAGGTCCCACATCTGTGTTATGAAGTTGTGGTTCTAACTGAGATATGGTTTCCTCCACTGCTGATTCTTTTTTCGCATTGTCCTCTTCTAATCTGGTAATTTGTTGTCGCTCACTAGAATAGTCCGTGTCAAGTTTTCGGGTTGTATGAAAGATGTGTTCGAGCCCTTCCTGATGAGGAAGGTAGCAAGAACTGTCTTTGTCTTTTCATTGGCCTTGAATAATATGGGTTTGATGTGTCATCAGTGCCCTTTGCAGGATTGCTCCAAATGACACATTACGATTGGGACTTCATGCTTGAAGTGCCCAATTCACTGTCTGAACTGCTCATTCAGCTAGTCCATTAACTCTTGGATGATAGACGGGTGGGCTTCCAATTTCTTGATTCCCAGTGATTCACACCACTGTTTAAAGTCACCACTTACAAATTCAGGACCATTATCTGATACTAAAGTTTTTGTTATTCCGAATCTTGCGAAGATTTGACTAAGATATATTTAACTGTTTCTGATATCCTATTTCCCGCGGGGAAATCTTCTATCCAGCCAGAACCCGCGTCAACAATTACTAAGATATTGCCTTTGTCCTTAACATAAACCCAGTCCATGTGGAGAAGTTCCCTAACGTCGGCTTGTGACCACGCAGAGACTGTTCTTCCCAGGCTAGACCTGTTCATTTGACAATTCTTACAATTACTAACAAAATGTTAACGTCTTGGGTAATGCCAGGCCACCATTCTATCATTTTGACTAATGCCTCAGTTGCATTGTTCCCAGTATATGTCTCATGCAATTTTGCAATAACCAAGTGTCGTAATTTGGGTGAAATGAAAGGAACAACAGCTCTGAAGATGATTCCATTGTGTATGGTCAGTGCATCTTTGTGTTGTTCGAATCTTTTTTCCGCTTCTGAATATTGTTTCCAACTGCCGCTTTTGATTCGTTTCATTATTTCCAGGAAAATTTTGTTTGTTCCAAGTTCAGTTTTGATTTTTGATTGGGTCACCAAATCACTGTGAACGAAGTAGATGTTATTGATTGCGAAGCACACTAGATCGTTGTTGGATTCACTTTCGTCAAAATCGATTCTGATCAAAGCATCTGCATGGGGTATCTGCTCTCCTGGTGTTTATTTCAACTCATAGTCAAGACTCATTAGAGGTATGGCCCATCTTGTGATTCCAGCTAATGCTGTCTTCGGTATTTCTACGTCTCTTGCAAAGAGATATTTGAGTACTTTGCGATCCGTCTGTAGGGTAAATCGTCTTCCAAGAAGGAATTGCTTTGATCCTGTGACCACTAACAAAGTTGCCAGTGCTTGCTGCTCTATGTTAAATTAATTTTCTTCCGCTGGAGTCAACTTTATCGATACATATATGATATGATGTCGTTCCTGCGAAAGAAGCCTGCCAATGTTTTTTTCAGAGGCGTCAGTAATAACTGTTGCTTTTTGTAAACTATATGGCAGTACAAGTTGGTTAGCACATATTTCACTTTTTATGTCTTCAAAGGCTTTTTGTTGCGTTTTGCCCCATGAAAAATGGCTACTTCTCATGTTATTTAAGAGTAACATTTTTGTTGCAAAATCAAGAATCCTTCTTCCGTAAGAAATTGCTAGCCCAACAAAAAAATTGAGTTAGTTGTTGTTAGTTGGTGATTTTGCGTTTTTTATTTTTCCAACATGTTTGAGATCTGGTGCTATTCCCTCCTTTGAAATGGAGTATCCCAAAAAACTAACGCCATCGAAAAGTTTTGAGTTTGACGTTTTCTCATTAATAGTAAAATTTTTCTCAAGTAGTCCTTGGTAGCTCCCTAGACCAGCACAAGCACATCGACTTGAAAGATCACAACACATTTGATTCCTTTGAGTGTTGATTCGATGCAACTCTGGAACACTGAAGAAGAATTTTTCAACCGCTGAGTTAGTCGGCACATCTTGAAGAGTCCCTGAGATGTGTTGATTGTGCATATATCTCTTGCCTCTTCGTCAAGTTTGATTTGATAGTAGGCATCTGAGAGATCAATTTTTGCATGGTATAAGGCCTAATGTAGGTTGTGGAAGATCGTCCCCCTGTCTGGTATTGGGTAGTCCACATTCAACACCTTGCCATTGATATGCACTTTCAAGTCCACGCAAAGTCTCAGTTCTCCACTCTTATTTCTCTGCCACACCATTGGAGATGGAATAGTGACTCCTCCTGGCTGTACCGGTTCAAGGATGCCCTGTCTGACCATCTGTTCCAACTACTCTGTGACCTTGTCTTGAAGAGGTAGAGGTATTTTTCTGGCTTTGCAGAACATTGGCTGAGATCCTGGTATCAGCTTCTCATGAGCTTTGTAACCCTTCACAGCAGGTAGGTGCTTGGCTGTAATGTTTTTCACACCATGCTTGGGTAGAAGGTCTTTACCAAGTAGTCCAAATTCTTTATCAGACTGCACAACTTCTAGTTGTTTTTGTGTGAACATGCTTCCGTTCCACTCAACGTCAGAAGTAAGTGATCCCAGAAGCGTTAAATGATGACCATCATAAGCTTCGAGATGTCTTATCTTACCAACCAACTGTCGTTTACCAAGCGCAGTCCATATTTTTGATGATATCACTGTGCTATCTGTACCTGTGTCTTACTGCATTTTTACTTTGCAGTTATTTTTTGAGCTATTTTCCCATGTCACAGACATGCTAAAGATTTGTTCTTTAGCATAAAAACATTCCCATTTCCGATGATGGAGACGCTTGCTCTGAAGAAAAATTTTATTTCTTCGCAAAAGTTATTCTGTTTATTGTACTAACCTGAATTTGGTTGGGCTTTGCTTCTACACATTTTCGAGAAATGTCCCACTTTTTCACAGGTGTTGCATTTTTTACCTAGCACTGGACAGGGTCTTCTAGAACGTAGCTTACCTCTACACCTAGTGCACATATTGTTGCTTTCATTAGCCGTAAGTTTTTCATTTGGCTTTCGAAATGTCTTTTCGAAATTGAACTCAACTTCTTCTTTCACAGTAAAAGGCTTATTACCTGATGAAGAACTTGCAAAAGCCATTGTTTATCTTTTGAACTGTAAGCTCTCGGTCATTTCAGTAATCGACATTGTTGGTTTTTCTTTAATACCGTCTAGTTGTCTAAGTTTTGCTTCGGGATCCCTCAAACCTGAGACAAACTTTATTTTTACCAATTCCTCTTCGGTGTTGACCGCTTTTTTGTGTTTTTCGAAGACACAATAGCGTACTTCTTCTCTCAGACGTGCTGATTCCCCTACACATTGTGTTACGAATTTTGCCCTTTCTGCCGTTACTTCTCTCTCATTAGGAGAACTATAGTTTTGAATAGCCAATCTGATGTCTTTATAAGGAGTGTCTATTAAATTTTTAGGACTGATTAGGCTCCTAAATTTTAAAATTGCATCTTGCCCACACACACATACTAAGAAAGAGATTGGTTACCGGTAGGTCCTGTACTTAATCGTCGGTGTTGATTTTGTCCTTTTCGTTATCTGCTCGACATTTCGCCACAAAAGACAACATCAACGCAGTAGCTGATTCTGCATTCTGTAGATCCAAAATTTCTCTGCAGTTGGTCTGGACACCATTGTCGTGGTTGATAACACGGGTCCAAAGAATTCAATAAGTTGAATTTTAAGTCAAATTTGGAACTGAAATTATACAAAAATTAGCTCGTTTTTATAAAAGTTATCTATGTGAAAGTATACAGAGAAAATTTAGATTACTTAAAAATACTTTCTTGGTTGACATGTGAATAGATCTTAGTTCCGAATCCTGGAGGTGATTTTCTTTTTTGATTAACATTTCATGAGATTCATATATGGCCTAGGTACAATCGAGTTCTTTAGTTGGAGGTCAGTGGATGTTAGAATCAGGTTTCTGTTGTTGAGAGATTTTACTCATTAGAATTCTGGGAGACACATTAGAATTGAGTTTAGTTTTTTGACCATTACTTATCGACATAACAACAAAGTTCAGGTATGTTCTTCTTTTGTTCTTTGAAACTTCTAAGTTTCTCAATGTTTCTTTGAAACCATTCAATGTTTCTTTGAAACCATCACAGTTAAATTTGTTTTCAATCAAAGTTTCAAGACAAAATGATATATGATTAAATGGAGGCTCTGTTATGTTGCAGAGTCATTGTGAAATGATCTCAAAATTGACGGTTACCACATAATGGAAATTTTTGATGGATTTGTCGTCGATTTGTAATATGTTGAACTTGGCCATCCTGCAGCATCATTATCTTCAATTCACAATATAAACATCTGACCAAAACGGGTACTTTGCTTTTCTTAACATTAGCTTGAATGTGGAAAAGGAGATAAAAATAATATGCTAATGAAGACTTGAGGTAAATGACTGAGGCCGGCGAAATTCTGATGAGTTATTCTAAATACTACAAAAACATTACGTTAACAACGCATCCATTGATAAGATTCGGTAGTTTTGTGTTGTATTTTTGTTCACAACTAATCTTGAGTTGTTCTATTAAGCCTAGACCTCGGTACTTGAGCGTCAAGATTGTTATAAAATGCTATTATGAGAGGTGGTTCTTCTTAAATGTCGTCTAGGTAATATAGTTCAATTAAAAAGTTTGATCCCAACCGTGAAAGTACCCCTATTGTTTCACAAACGAAGTAGAAGAGTTCAGTACAGACGTCTCTGACCCTCCGTTGATAATAAAAACAGAAAAAAGATTTGTTTTTCTCATGATAAGGAAAGCTCCTGAAAAGGAAAGCTCCTGAAAGCTCCTGAAAAGCTGGATAAGATTGGAGTAGGTTGTAAGCTACTGCTGCTACTTGCCAGTTACCTAGCAGATGACGGACAAGAGGCTAGACTAAAAAAATTGAATTACATCCAAAAGTTGGTCAGTGCTGCTCCCAAAAAGACAAGGAAATAAATAAAAAGTAAAATGGAAAGCTTTTTCGCTTCAAACTCAAGACGAAGAAGAACTGGAATAAAATAACTGTATAAAGTTTGTCAGCAGTCAAATATTTCTTGGCGTTGGATTTGGTTACAGTGTTCGATGGACTGAAAACTGTGCCAAACAAATGGCAAAGTCATGGAAATCTTTCGAAATTATTAAAAGCATCAGTACTCCGACAACAACACAACCAACAAAACTAATTGCACACATTGGTAATGTAATCGCCGTATTTACGTACGCAACCATGTTCTGAAGTCCTTCAAAATCTGATAAGAGAAATATAGAAAAATTATTACACAGACAGAGCTACTAGGTGGATCTTTGAGACAAGATCATATTAAAGAAAAGAGATGGTTTTAAACATTATACTTCCCACTTCCCCCGAAAACCAGGACAACTCACCTCTCTCTCTTATTTTCCAAGGAGAGTTCTCACTATATCACTTCGGAGTGCTACCCGGAAAACCCCTCGCAAAAGACGAACAGTCACGTGTTATTGGAAAATGTTTTGAAGCTAGAAAAACTGTTAATGGAACTTGCCGAAGAAGACAGAGGTTATTATCAGAAAAACTAGTGAGCACTTGTTACAGGAAAGTGATCTTCAAGCACTGTCTTAGGAAAACTGAAACATTAACCAAAACGCTTTTTCTAGAGACACATTCAGCCAATTCCGCTCAAGAAAGAGTAGACCTAACAAATAATTTTTGTCAGTTGACGTTCTCTAAAAAGATTGAAAGCTTGGTTGCCGGGGACCTTCTGAACCCCACAGTGAATATGTTTGATGTCAACTTAAAAAATCAATCCTATTAAGCCCTTTTGTCACAAAAAAAACCAGATGCTGAGGCAACATCCTTCCTGCTTCATAAGACAGCTGGACGAACCCCGGAGTGTATTCATGAGCAAATTTTGCGGAAACCTCAAAAAGTTGGATTTTGAGGAACCTCAAAGGGTTGAAAAACTCCGACTTGTGGGAAAATTGGGGCTCTGTCATAAATCCATAAAAAAGCCGCAAGCAAGGGTAATTATTTACAGACCCGTAACATTGTTTTCTATATCAAAAGTCAAAAGTGCTTGAATGTTGCATTTTCAGTTGAAAGACTGTTCTCCGATAATTTAACAAGCAGTCAACTTGGGTTTGTTTAAAAAAATCACTACGTTAAACAAGCATTGTTTCATGAATGGTGTTCACGTGGCGATTGAATTGAACCTTGATTCGGCGTTAGACAAATACATCGACTTTTCAAACGCATTCAATGAGGACCCGCGCGAAGCAAAATTTTTATTCAAAAACGAAAGCGAACAAAAAATTCAGAGCAAAATTGAAGGAATCTCATTTTGGGTAGCAGCTATAACTTGCTGCTGAGATATATTATTTAGCATTAAAGGGAGAGACCTTCAGCCCTAATTTGTAAGGAAAGGACTTGTATTGAAAGGACTCAACAATAGATCACTTGACAAAGTTGACTGGCTTGAGCTTGCAGCTCACAGATAACCCAAAAAAGTTCGATCATCTCTAGTCCAGGCTCGCAAAAACTAATCGGGCTTTCGGTTTTCTAAACCGATATCTATCGAAAAACATCTCAATGAGAGTGAAAATTTTTGCTTACCAATCTTTAATTCTTCCCATGATTACGTCTGCTTCGAGCACTTCGTTTCCGTCACCGTGGAGTACGAGGCTGACGGAAAGCTTTCTGATAAAAACCCCGAAGTTTGTTATTACTAACGGGAATACTTCGTATTTTGAAAACAGGATTTTCTGTAAATTTCTTCCTCTTCTGTTGGTTTTGCAACTCAATGAGTTACTTTTCTTGTCTAAACTCTACCACGATAAAGACGATGTTCTTTCATTGAGGGAAATTTTGAACACCGATACGCCAGGGTAAAAAGCAGATCCATTATTCAAAGTTGCATCGACAAATTTAGAGAAAAATTTTGATTCAAAAATTCCAAGGGTGCCAAGGAACTGCCTGAATAAATAGGCTTTTTGCAGCTTTTATGACTCAAAAGACGTAATTTGTCGTTTATGTGGGACCAATTGTAGCTGTTATTCAACAAGAGATCATTTTTTAAATGGACTATGTTTTGCTTCTGCCGAGGTTTCAGAAGATAGTGCAGTTGGGGCCAAAATACAATGGAAGCAATAACTTTGACTTGAACCTGAAAAGCCTTAGCAAAAATAACATCAGACCATATGCTTTTGTTGAAGTACGTCGAGCTATATGACCTTCTGTTTTTGCTCTCTTTTGAAAAGGGAAATCACGCAGTAGAAACCAAAATTCCTCTAAAGAGCCAACAATTTGGCAAGCGAAGTTGTAACGAACTCAAATTACACTGTAAACGTCTCAAAAAAACCAATAAAAACAGAAAAACTTCTGGAGACTTGCACCAAAACCGCACCTCCTCCAAAAAATTCTCGGAAAAACGTAAATAAACAGAAACTTGCCTGAAAAACTCTACCTCGACGAATTTCTAAGTCGCTACCTCAAAACATACACCTGAATATGGCGCATCTTATGCTCCTGCGGTCAGTAAAATTGGATTTTCCAAAATCCTACAAAATTAGTACGAGGTATTAGTAGCAGTAGTCATACAAAGAGGAATAGTAAAATTAATAGCAGCGATTAATAGTATCTAAGGTAGTGGTAAAAGTAGGCAAGGTTCCCTAGACAAGTTCTAGGGCTTCCACGCATTGGTTTTAATATTACACACCATAGCTGATTTTCTACAAGAGTCCGTTTGCAGGATTTGGATTTCTCGAATCTACTTGTATAGAAAATCCAATACAAACTTGAAACTGTTTTCTTTGCTGACAAGGATTTGTCGGTAGTCTTTGGTGGTGTACCCTGTTCAGTTGATTGATATTACGCCACCTTTGAAAAATGTAATTGATTTTGTCCATCTTCAGCAGCGGTATTTAGAGTTCAACTGTGTTCTTACCTCGTTTTCTGCCACTATTTTTTCCGAGAAGTTTCATAGTTATGGTCACGTTTTCCGCACATCAGTTTGTCAATTTAAACTACTTTGTTCATTGCATGGTGTAAAGACAGAGGTGACAATTAGGTGTCATAAAACCAGTACTCCTTGATGGCAATTAGGCGATAATGGGGAGCTATGACTTTGGGGGTTGGTATTAGTCGGAAAGGCCCAGAAAAACTACATCAAAGTGATAATATACGTTATCTGACCACTAAGATAGGGCTATAATGGGAGATCCCCAAACAAGAAGAACCAATTACAAACTGTTTCGTTTTCAAGCCCTCGTACCTATATTTAATTTCAGGCGACGCAAAAATTTTACAGTGATTGATCTGCTGGATGTCATTAGCTTGGGATTAACAAACTCTTTGTCATTGTAAATTTCTACTCAGTTATTTAATGACGAGGCTATTGAATGAAGATTCTAGCGAAAGCAAGAACGTTTGAGAAGGAATTTAATTACTTAACAGCTTTTAACCATTACTGAGCAAGACAAGGCACAAGATTACAAACGGCCAATGCAAAGGCAGTCAATAAATCGGCTTAAATTTGTTAAATGTTTAAACGACCAAAAAATGTTAGCGGCCAGCTCATTCTAGAACTCGGCTGGAAAATTAATTATAGGAAACTTAACTCACAATGGGCCGTTCTCAGAAGTTTTCCTGGACGATATTTGCATGAACTCTTTAAAATTCAACATTCAAAAACGTTGGTATGGATGCAGTTAAGGGCAGGACAGACAACACAGTCAGAAAATGCCCCAATTATAAGAAAACTTTTGTATCTAGGAGTCTCACTGTGGAGTATGAAGGTTGAAAAACTGGTTTCACTCAGTCTTTAAAAACATAAACAACATGATATATTAACAAATGGAGGGTCTGGTATGATGTTGCAGTCAATGTGAAATGATGGCTAAATCCACCGTTAATCTGCACAGTGAAGTGGACTGCCGAATTTATCTTCCTGATACGCTAACCAGCTGTATCAAAATCTTGAATTCACCTTAGACTAAAGGGGTATCAAAAGATAGATTCACCTGGGGAAGGAATGTATGTAAAAGCTGCAGATCCGCGAAAGCCCTCCAAAGGAAAACTTTTAATCAGTGCACTGACAGACGACAATTAATGACGACTCAAGCACTTCATGTTAGGCAGTAGAGACCCGCGAGACTAGATCAAGTTGAGAGAACTAACAGTAAAATAATGGTTCAACTTGTGATGAAGTTTTTGGATTTTGCATGTAAGCAAAAGTGGAATTGGAAACAAAAAAAGGTACGAGATGTAAATCCATAGGTATACAAGTAAAAGTGATAAAAAATTTCAAGATAAACAAAAATACGAAAAAAAAGTGTACACATTTGTTTTTTAGTTGACTAAACATTCGAAGTGACCGTGCACGAAAGTTTTTTTCAGAACTGATAAATTTTATTTTGGCAAACAACTTATCAAGATATATTTGTAATTAATTTTGAACAACTATTTTTTTAGCTGCTGACAGCGAAAACGTTTGCGAACAAATTTTTGAGTCTTTCAACAAAAAAACCTCAATTTCACTTTCACTCACATATATATTTTTTTGTACAAAATAAATATTTTCGAAGAAAAATGAATCTTGTTTGAAATCACAAGATGTTTCTTATCACATTTGCAGGGAAAAAATCACTTGTGCATATGAATTCAGTGGAATAGTTTTGTATCCTGACTTTCGACATTTTGTTCAAAGGTGTTGAAAACTAGTTGAGATTGGAAATTATTTTTCAATATCTGATGACAATCAAATTATTGTTGCACTTTTTCTATTAGTTGTGCTATAGAAGAATTCGGAAAAAATATATTTGTATTAAAGTTTTTGGAAATTGATTTGATCAAACCTGCCGTTTTAGACCAAATTTTTTGAATTTCATTGAATTTCATTGAATTCCAGGAGTTGAATTTCAATAATTTTGCCCTTTACAGGTCTCATGACGTCTCTTGTATTCTTTTCAAATTTTTTATTCCTAATTTGTTAATCTTGCAACTTAGAAACTGCCATAGATAAGCATAACGCAAAACTTGGAATATTAAAAAAAGATAAATAACCCGTAGATTTTAAAATCCAGGAACTTTCAAGACTAGATTTAATTGAATTGAATAGGAAATAGCAAGATTCAAAGGAGATGTAAGGGATTTAAATTCTAATGTTAAAGATTATTGGATGCTAAATGAGCTACTTCTCTTCCCTAGCACACGCAGCAAAAACGCTGTGTCCGCTGCACTTCAGCAACAACAAACCATTCCACCTCTGAGATGATTTGAACGTCTTGAGAAATGTGCCTGCCAGAATATTAGTGAGCGAGATATAAATAAAAGAGGCTGTCAGCAGTCTGAACACATGATTAATCAGCGAGTGAAGAATTCAATTATGCGAGTAAAATAACAAGAAAACAAATGGTTACCGTAGAAATAAAATGTGTACCATCTCTACAGCAGTGATGAGTTGTTCTAGAGAAGTGATTGTTGTTCCATAGGTAAGTGATTGTTGTTCCATAGTGATTGTTGTTCCATACGTAAAACGTAAAACCATCTGGTAAATGAATTAGGGAGGATGAGTAAACTTAAATACTGCCATTCTGCATTGGAATTACTGAAAATTCGATAATTTTTTATGAAATTGAACAAACAGGAACTTTTTAAGTGTTTCGTGAATTATAACGTACTATCAAACGATATCAGAAAATAAAAAAAGACTAACCGATGTGACTACATTTAAATGAATGTAGTGGTGCTTGAGAAGAGACAATAACAATTTTCTGACTCTTCAATTGAAGAGATGGGTAAAAACCCTCAAGCATTGAGACCTATACTTAAAAGCTTACAAATAGTTTTTCTTATGAAAAACATTGCGACTAGACAAAAAGACCGGAACATATGGATTTTTGGTCTTTGGAGAAAAAAATGAGGAAATATCGCAACTTTCAAAAGTAGGAAAACTTACATAATATTAGGAATCAATTACTGGCAGTTCGAAATTTTTTTTTCTCTACCCGTATGTTAGTATTGTAAGCAGAAAAAAATGTAATTTCGGGGAAGTTTTTGGTTTCAATCTCTAATTTTTTTGATGAATTGAAAAGATTTCAAAAGATATATTTTTTTCAACCTGATGTTGAAACTGTGTTCAAATTTTTAAATGTTTGGATCGTTGCAGTTTGTGCTCACCAGCTTAGTCGGTGCATAATATTTGCACCACAAAAGCGCACGTGCCATATCTTAACATAAAGTTTTAGTATATTACGGCACGTGTTCAGTAAATGGGAGCGCATATCCTACTGGGTGGCAAAATTGAAAACCTTTCAAAAAGTTTGATTTGCAAATTTGTTTCAATAGTGATTGAAATAAAATGATCTCGTCCCTTTTCATGTTACTCGTGCAGTTAAAAAGCCGATATGAATATATAAATTAAGTTCGTTTTCGTGTTTTTTAAAATGATCATTCTTTAGTTGATCAGATTCAGATGTTCTTTATTAGAACATTTGCAGAGAAAAATCCATTATGCATCAGAATTCAGACGGATAATTTTATATCCTGGCGTTGAACATATAGTTCAATACTGTTAAAAAAAAACGTTCAAATTGGCAATTCTGTTTCGAAAGTATTGAAGTTTTAAGTATTCTCGTCGTTTTTCATATTAGATGTGAAGTGGAAAAAGTCAATGAATATATATATATCAGTGAAGTTCTATTAAAGTTCTACTGATTCAATGGATACTGTTTATTTGAAATCAATTTTTTTCTTTGACTAATGCGCCTCATCGAATCCTATTACTCTTTCGTTTTAAAACAAGCCATGCATAGCATCCTCTTTGACACCATATGCAATTTCATTTTCAACGTGTTTTTCAGTAGAGGTTTCATAATGTCGCATAGAGCAAACAATTTTGTCTAAATCTGCCAAGAAATGAATTTCTTTAATTTCTTTGAAGGGCTCATGAGTTCTCGTGTTCCTTGTCAAATTATTTTTCCCTAATTTATAAACTTTACACTTCAGAAACTGGTATGGATAACAATAACGCAAATTTTGTAAAGAAGGAAACATAATCCCTTGATTTTACAAATCAGAAACATTCCGGACTTAGTTTAATCAAAATGAGTTGGAAATAACACGATTCAAACCTGAAGTATGGGATTTAAATTCTATTATTATAGAATATTGGATGTTAAATGAGTTCCTTTTCTTTAGTAGCTCAAGCAGCTTAACTTTCATGGTGTATCGGCTTAGCCCTGTGTCCGCTGCATTTTACGTGCTGATAACTGGCGCATCAGCAACAACAAACAACTCCACCTCTGAAATGGTTTGAACGTCTTGAAAAATGTGCCTGCTCGTATATTAACGATTGAGATATAAATAAAGAAGGATGTTAGCAGTCTGAAAATGGGATTAATCAGCGAGTGAAGAATTCAATTATGCGGGTAAAATAACAAGCAAAAAACAAATGGTTACCATAGAAACCAAATTGTATACCATCTCTACAGCAGTGATGAGTTCAACCTCCAGAGAAGTGATTGTTGCTCCATAAGTAAAATGTAAAACCATCTCTTAAAGGAATTAGGGAAGATGAAAAAGCTTGAATGTTGCGATGCTGCAGTGGATTTACTAAAACCTTGGGAACTCTTTTTAAAATTGAACAGTCAGGAATTTTTTAAGTGCTTTGTGAATTATAACTTAATATCAAACGATATCACAAAATAAATCTGACCAACCGATGTAATTACAAACATCTGAATACAGTGGTGCTTGAGAGGAAGCAATAACAATGTTCTGATTCTTCATAAAATTGAAGAGACGGGTAAAAATCCCCCAAGCAATGAGACCTAAACTTAAAAGCTTACACTTAATTTTTCGTGTCAAAAACATTGCTACTATACAAAAAGAACTGAAAACATGGATTTTGGATTTTTGGTTTTTGAAATTGAGGAAAAATTATTATACGGGCAATTCGAAAAAAGATTTTTGCTTCGAAAAAGATATCCGTATATTAGTTTTGTAAGCGTAAAAATGTAATTTCGGGTAACCTTTTAGTTTGTATCTGTATTATTTGTTTTTCTTTACTTTTGGCGGATTATTTTGATGGATTTAATTGATTTTAAAAGTTTTATAGTTTTCTAACCTATTTTTTTATTCTGGAGAAAAGCAGACTCTCCGATGTGAATACATAAGTCTGATTGCTGTTGTGCTTAAGAAAAGTCATCAACATCATGCTGACTGTACATAAATTGAAGATGCCGGAACAAAACCTCCATGCGAATGGACCTAAATTTAAGAGCTTACACTGAGTTTACGTATGAAAAACTTTACGAGTAGGCAAATACATCCGAAAATATGGGTTTCCAGTTTTTGAGAGACAAAAACAAGGAAAATAGCATCTTTCACAAAACAAATACATAGTATTTTGAATCAATTAAGGGAAGTTTGAAAACAAAGTTTTTCTTGTGTTTGTATTTTGAGCAGAAAAAGTTGTTTTTGGTAATTTTCTGTTTAATTTTTCAATAATTGTTTTTCAAATTTGATGAAATTTTTCGATGGATTTAAAAGCTTTTGAAAGATTTGTAATTATAAAAGTTGATGTTAACCTCTAGTTACCGTTTCTGCCAATAACCTTAGTCCCTGCATTAATTGCACCACACAAGCACAGGTGCCGTATTTTAACTTAGGTATTTTTAGTATTTAATGGCATGGGCTCTGTAAATGGGGCGTATATCCTACTGGGTGGCAAATTTGGAAAGGATCCAAATTGTTTGAATTGCAAATTTGTGCATATAGTGAAAGAAATTAAGTGTTCTCGTCCTTTTTCAATTTACGTGTGCACTAAAAAGTTGATGTATTAATCATAGGTTCATGTTTGTGTTTTTTAAACTGATCATTGTATTAATTGACCAGATCTTGTTAATAATAATATTTGTATATTTATTTATAATATCACTTATGCATTAGAATTCAGTAGATTAATTTTATATCCTGACGTTTAGATGGGCAATTTAATTTCAACAGTGAATGAAGTTCAAGTGTTTTTGTCCTTTTTAATCTTAGTTGTGCTGTAGAAGAGTTCGGTATCAATAAATATATATTAAAGTTAACATAAAGTTTTAGTATATTACGGCACATGTTCAGTAAATGGGAGCGCATATCCTACTGGGTGGCAAAATTGAAAAACATTCAAAAAGTTTGATTTGCAAATTTGTTTCAATAGTGATTGAAATTAAATGATCTCGTCCCTTTTCATGTTACTCGTGCAGTTAAAAAGCCGATATGAATATATAAATTAGGTTCGTTTTCGTGTTTTTTAAATTGATCATTCTTTAATTGATCAGATTCAGATGTTCTTTATTAGAACATTTGCAGAGAAAATTCCATTATGCATCAGAATTCAGAAGGATAATTTTATATCCTGACGTTGAACATATAGTTCAATACTGTTAAGAAAAACGTTCAAATTGGCAATTCTGTTTCAAAAGTATTGAAGTTTTAAGTATTCTCGTCGTTTTTCATATTAGATGTGAAGTGGAAAAAGTCAATGAATATATATATCAGTGAAGTTCTATTAAAGTTCTACTGATTCAATGGATATATACGAAATTCATCTGGAAACTGGTTCCGTCGATTCAGTTTTTTAAATCAAAAATTTTGGTTTGCCTACTGTCTCATCAATTGCTATCCCTCTCACTTTTAAACATGCCATGCAGAGCTTGTTTTTTAATATCACGTGCTTTTTGAAATTCACTCTACTAGCAGAGGCATCATTTTTGCACGTAACTTTTTTTTTATAATAGAGCAAAAAGTATTTAGTAAGTAATGGCACGAGCTCTGTAAATGGAAGCGCATATCCCACTAGGTAACCTAGAAAAGATCCACATAGTTTGAATTGCAAATTGTTTCAATAGTTAAACAAGTAAAGTGATCTCGTCCCTTTACATGTTACTTGTGCAGTAAAAAAGCGATTAAAAACACACATTTTAAATTCATATTCGTGTTTTTAAAATGACCGTTGTTTAAATTTACCAAAACTTCCTTGTTATATTAATATAGAGGAAATATCACATGCATCTGTATTCAGTAGGATAATTTTGTATATACATTTTCTACATAAAGTTCACAAGTGTTTAAAATCAGTTCACATTAGCAAATCTATTTCAATAGTGAGTGAAGTTCAAAGTGTTCTCGTCCTTTTTCATAATAACTGTCCTTTAGAAAACTCCGATTTTAATATATATGTATGAATATCTTTTGGAAACTTATTCCCGTAATACTATTTTTTAACCGAATTTTTCGTCTGCCTAATACCTCATCGAAAACTATCACTCTTTCTTCTGGTCACGTCTGGACCGGTGTCGGGTAGTCACGCCGTTGGGGTCTCCCTATGTGGTTTGCTACAGCTCACGAGGTGTCTAGAGTAGTTTGAAGCTCTTTTCGTCTCTAGGCATATCAATAACTTCTTCTCTTTCGCTATGTATTTCTTGGACATTTCTTCCCTCGGCATTTATGGTTTTTCAAGTTTCTCTTCTTGTTAAGTTCTTGTGAGCAGCCAGCACAATTGTGGACGCATTCAATTTTTCTGCGCATTTGATTGATGTGTTTTGCAAGCCCCGCTCACGATATGCGTATTTTACCAAATTGAGGGCAACCTATCGTTCTCGTTCCTTTCGCCTCTATCGTCCCCTCTGACCTCTCGATAGTTTGACCAACGTAGCCGTCTTCTCTGGATTTTGCCCACTGTTTAACATAACTGACTGGCTCATTGATATTTGACCTTCAAAGCTACCTGTTTTTGGCTTAGTCCTAGATATGTAGGGCATCCCAACTTGCTTCTCTTGCAAGCTTCAAACAATAACGGGGAATGCAAAGGTACCTTTTTGTGGGTTTAGGGACTGTTTCAGATTTCTCAGCCATCCGAAAAGGATTCCTTTTGTTTATCTTTCGTCTAGTGAACGGATAACATGGCCAAGACGTTCCAAATCCATTATGCATCAGAATTCAGAAGGATAATTTTCTATCCTGACGTTGAACATATAGTTCAATACTGTTAAGAAAAAGTTCAAATTGGCAATTCTGTTTCGAAAGTATTGAAGTTTTAAAAATTCTCGTCGTTTTTCATATTAGATGTGAAGTGGAAAAAGCCAATGAATATATATATCAGTGAAGTTCTATTAAAGTTCTACTGATTCAATGGATATATACGAAATTCATCTGGAAACTGGTTCCGTCGATTCAGTTTTTTAAATCAAATGTTTTTGGTTTTCCTACTGTCTCATCAATTGCTATCCCTTTCACTTTTAAACATGCCATGCAGAGCTTGTTTTTTAATATCACGTGCATTTTGAAATTCATTTCCTTAGCAGAGGCATCATTTTTGCACTTAACTTTTTTTTTAAATAGAGCAAAAAGTATTTAGAAAGTAATGACACGAGCTCTGTAAATGGAAGCGCATATCCCACTAGGTGGCCAAACTAGAAAAGATCCACATAGTTTGAATTGCAAATTGTTTCAATAGTTAAACAAGTAAAGTGATCTCGTCCCTTTACATGTTACTTGTGCAGTAAAAAAGCGATTAAAAACACACATTTTAAATTCATGTTCGTGTTTTTAAAATGACCGTTGTTTAAATTTACCAAAACTTCCTTGTTATATTAATATAGAGGAAATATCACATGCATCTGTATTCAGTAGGATAATTTTGTATATACATTTTCTACATAAAGTTCACAAGTGTTTAAAATCAGTTCACATTAGCAAATCTATTTCAATAGTGAGTGAAGTTCAAAGTGTTCTCGTCCTTTTTCATAATAACTGTCCTTTAGAAAACTCCGATTTTAATATATATGTATGAATATCTTTTGGAAACTTATTCCCGTAATACTATTTTTTAACCGAATTTTTCGTCTGCCTAATACCTCATCGAAAGCTATCACTCTTTCTTCTGGTCGCGTCTGGACCGGTGTCGGTTAGTCACCCCGTTGGGGTCCACCTATGTGGTTTGGTACAGCTCACGAGGTGTCTAGAGTAGTTTGAAGCTCTTTTCGTCTCTGGGCATATCAATAATTTCTTCTCTTTCGCCATGTATTTCTTGGACTTTTCTTCCCTCGGCATTTATGGATTTTCAAGTTTCTCTTCTTGTTAAGTTCTTGTGAGCAGCCAGCACAATTGTGGACGCATTCAATTTTTCTGCGCATTTGATTGATGTGTTTTGCAAGCCCCGCTCACGATATGCGTATTTTGCCAAAGTGAGGGCAACCTATCGTTCTCGTTCCTTTCGCCTCTATCGTCCCCTCTGACCTCTCGATAGTTTGACCAACGTAGCCGTCTTCTCTGGATTTTGCCCACTGTTTAATATGACTGACTGGCTCATTGATATTTGACCTTCAAAGCTACCTGTTTTTGGCTTGGTCCTAGATATGTAGGGCATCCCATCTTGCTTCTCTTGCAAGCTTCAAACAATAACGGGGAATACAAAGGTACCTTTTTGTGGGTTTAGGGACTGTTTCAGATTGCTCAGCCATCCGAAAAGGATTCGTTTTGTTTATCTTTCGTCTAGTGGGCGAATAACATGGCCAAGACGTTTCAAATCCATTATGCATCAGAATTCAGAAGGATAATTTTATACCCTGACGTTGAACATATAGTTCAATACTGTTAAGAAAAAGGTTCAACTTGGCAATTCCGTTTCGAAAGTATTGAAGTTTTAAGTATTCTCGTCGTTTTTCATATTAGATGTGAAGTGGAAAAAGTCAATGAATATATATATCAGTGAAGTTCTATTAAAGTTCTACTGATTCAATGGATATATACGAAATTCATCTGGAAACTGGTTCCGTCGATTCAGTTTTTTAAATCAAATGTTTTTGATTTGCCTACTGTCTCATCAATTGCTATCCCTCTCACTTTTAAAAATGCCATGCAGAGCTTGTTTTTTAATATCACGTGCATTTTGAAATTCATTTCCTTAGCAGAGGCATCATTTTTGCACTTAATTTTTTTTAAAAGGAGCAAAAAGTATTTAGTAAGTAATGACACGAGCTCTGTAAATGGAAGCGCATATCCCACTAGGTGGCCAAACTAGAAAAGATCCACATAGTTTGAATTGCAAATTGTTTCAATAGTTAAACAAGTAAAGTGATCTCGTCCCTTTACATGTTACTTGTGCAGTAAAAAAGCGATTAAAAACACACATTTTAAATTCATATTCGTGTTTTTAAAATGACCGTTGTTTAAATTTACCAAAACTTCCTTGTTATATTAATATAGAGGAAATATCACATGCATCTGTGTTCAGTAGGATAGTTTTGTATATACATTTTCTACATAAAGTTCACAAGTGTTTAAAATCAGTTCACATTAGCAAATCTATTTCAATAGTGAGTGAAGTTCAAAGTGTTCTCGTCCTTTTTCATAATAACTGTCCTTTAGAAAACTCCGATTTTAATATATATGTATGAATATCTTTTGGAAACTTATTCCCGTAATACTATTTTTTAGCCGAATTTTTCGTCTGCCTAATACCTCATCGAAAGCTATCACTCTTTCTTCTGGTCGCGTCTGGACCGGTGTCGGGTAGTCAACCCGTTGGGGTCCACCTATGTGGTTTGGTACAGCTCACGAGGAGTCTAGAGTAGTTTGAAGCTCTTTTCATCTCTGGGCATATCAATAATTTCTTCTCTTTCGCCATGTATTTCTTGGACTTTTCTTCCCTCGGCATTAATGGATTTTCAAGTTTCTCTTCTTGTTAAGTTCTTGTGAGCAGCCAGCACAATTGTGGACGCATTCAATTTTTCTGCGCATTTGATTGATGTGTTTTGCAAGCCCCGCTCACGATATGCTTATTTTGCCAAAGTGAGGGCAACCTATCGTTCTCGTTCCTTTCGCCTCTATCGTCCCCTCTGACCTCTCGATAGTTTGACCAACGTAGCCGTCTTCTCTGGATTTTGCCCACTGTTTAATATGACTGACTGGCTTCAAACAATAACGGGGAATGCAAAGGTACCTTTTTGTGGGTTTAGTGACTGTTTCAGATTGCTCAGTCATCCGAAAAGGATTCGTTTTGTTTATCTTTTGTCTAGTGGGCGAATAACATGGCCAAGACGTTTCAAATCCATTATGCATAAGAATTCAGAAGGATAATTTTATATCCTGACGTTGAACATATAGTTCAATACTGTTAAGAAAAAGGTTCAACTTGGCAATTCTGTTTCAAAAGTATTGAAGTTTTAAGTATTCTCGTCGTTTTTCATATTAGATGTGAAGTGGAAAAAGTCAATGAATATATATATATATATATCAGTGAAGTTCTATTAAAGTTCTACTGACTCAATGGATATATACGAAGTTCATCTGGAAACTGGTTCCGTCGATTCAGTTTTTTAAATCAAATGTTTTGGTTTGCCTACTGTCTCATCAATTGCTATCCCTCTCACTTTTAAACATGCCATGCAGAGCTTGTTTTTTAATATCACGTGCATTTTGAAATTCACTTTACTAGCAGAGGCATCATTTTTGCACGTAACTTTCTTTTTAAAATAGAGCAAAAAGTATTTAGTAAGTAATGGCACGAGCTCTGTAAATGGAAGCGCATATCCCACTAGGTGGCCAAACTAGAAAAGATCCACATAGTTTGAATTGCAAATTGTTTCAATAGTTAAAAAAGCAAAGTGATCTTGTCCCTTTACATGTTACTTGTGCAGTAAAAAAGCGATTAAAAACACACATTTTAAATTCATATTCGTGTTTTTAAAATGACCGTTGTTTAAATTTACCAAAATTTCCTTGTTATATTAATATAGAGGAAATATCAGATGCATCTGTATTCAGTAGGATAATTTTGTATATACATTTTCTACATAAAGTTCACAAGTGTTTAAAATCAGTTCACATTAGCAAATCTATTTCAATAGTGAGTGAAGTTCAAAGTGTTCTCGTCCTTTTTCATAATAACTGTCCTTTAGAAAACTCCGATTTTAATATATATGTATGAATATCTTTTGGAAACTTATTCCCGTAATACTATTTTTCAAACAAATTTTTCGTCTGCCTAATACCTCATCGAAAGCTATCACTCTTTCTTCTGGTCGCGTCTGGACCGGTGTCGGGTAGTCACCCCGTTGGGGTCCCCCTATTTTGTTTGGTACAGCTCACGAGGTGTCTAGAGTAGTTTGAAGCTCTTTTCGTCTCTGGGCATATCAATAATTTCTTCTCTTTCGCCATGTATTTCTTGGACTTTTCTTCCCTCGGCATTTATGGATTTTCAAGTTTCTCTTCTTGTTAAGTTCTTGTGAGCAGCCAGCACAATTGTGGACGCATTCAATTTTTCTGCGCATTTGATTGATGTGTTTTGCAAGCCCCGCTCACGATATGCGTATTTTGCCAAAGTGAGGGCAACCTATCGTTCTCGTTCCTTTCGCCTCTATCGTCCCCTCTGACCTCTCGATAGTTTGACCAACGTAGCCGTCTTCTCTGGATTTTGCCCACTGTTTAATATGACTGACTGGCTCATTGATATTTGACCTTCAAAGCTACCTGTTTTTGGCTTGGTCCTAGATATGTAGGGCATCCCATCTTGCTTCTCTTGCAAGCTTCAAACAATAACGGGGAATGCAAAGGTACCTTTTTGTGGGTTTAGGGACTGTTTCAGATTGCTCAGCCATCCGAAAAGGATTCGTTTTGTTTATCTTTCGTCTAGTGGGCGGATAACGTTCCAAACTTCTCCATTCTATTTTGGCTCGCATTGACATTTTTCTCAACTCTTTTCGTAAATTCTACATATTTTTATCCTTCGCTGCCATTTATTTCATTGGTGGTTGCGTTTACCCACTTCACCCGTATTTGTAAGCTGTGTCCGCTTTCTTTTGCGGGTGGTTCAATTCTCCTATTGTCCAGTTCCGGACATTTCAGCTAAAAGGCATCGAACTCTTCACAGCCGCTCCGACGACTCGCGCTTGCGTACTCTTTGTCAGTCGGGAGTGCTTTAGTCTGCACTTCATTTTTGTTCAGGAGGCCATTCCTCCCTTGAATCGGATACTCGTTTTTTATCCTCCTTCTAACCATATTTCCGAGGAAAAAAGTTTGAGGTGCGCTTGTTCCAAGCATTTTCCTCTTTTGCGTCATTCGTTTTGTCTTGCAAGAGACTCATGATCTTCTTTATTGTGTTCTTGGCGTTGTTAATTTGGGGCTCTTGACACCAATTTGTTGTATCATCAGCAAAGAAAAACGATCATAACCTGGAATTACTGAGCATCCAGGTTCCTCGAGTCCTGCTTTTGGGTCGTACATGTGCTTCCCAGCATGTACAACACGCTTTTTCCTTCATCACCTCAATCTAGATCTGCAGCTCGCATTACCACTTGATTGATCATATTAAAGAGAATGCGTGAGGGTGGGCGGCCTTCTCTGAGCCCTCATTGTATGAACCAGTGAGAGCTGATTTCCTTGTTGCTCCGAATCTGTACGCTGTGGCTTAGAGGAGATCTTTGGGTCTTGTCATTAACATTCCTTCGAAACCATAAGTCTCAAGATTCGTCCACAGCAGTGGGCACTTTACTTGGGGTAGGCACTTCACAGGTCTAGCAGACATGCCGGATTCCTGGTTTTTTTTCCTTAAGTCTACTGTTATCCTCGTGATTTTGATGAGCTACTTGAGTTGCATCCTTTCTGGAACTGCTTCGAAAGAACCAATCCTGGTTGTCATCTCTTGTTGCTTGTTTTTCACTCCATTCAGTGAGTTTGGTTGTTAAATCTATGGCCAAACTCATACTGACAATCGATAACAGGCGAACTCCTCAGAAATTGTCTTGGTTTTTTTCTTGGCTCTTTTCTTGTGAAGAGGCACAATTAAGCCTGTTTTCAACACATCGTCCCAGTATTCCGACGAATTTTGAACATGTTCTGGAAAACTCGCATAATTTTCCGCTAAAAAACCGTTGGTGCGGCATTCAAAACGAACCTTCTGATCTCATCTCCGGACGCATTTCTCTTTAACTTTCTCACACGGTTTTCACACCTCCTGCTCACTCAAGAATCTGGCATCTTTTCGTCCCTCATTTGAAGAGGACCACTCAAGGAAGAGGAATCTGGGAAGCCACTCTTACTTCTAAACTCACCATGCAATCTTGCCATCTTATTTGATATCATATGCATCTCCAACTTCAATTTGCAGATGCTTCATTTTTGCAGGTCTTCTTTTCTCACATAGGCAAGCAAGTCTAAATCTTACAGGAAATAAATTTCTTTGAATTCAACATTTAAAGGGCTCAGGAAACCTCTTCTGGTCTTATTATAACATTTATTGCTAATTTGTCAACCTTACATCTCAGAAATTGGCTCAGATAAGTATAACGCAAAACTTGGAATTAAGAAAAAGGAAACATCACCCTTTGATTTTAGAAACCATGAATTTTCAGGGCTGCTAATAATTAAAATAAATAGTGGTATCTTTTCTGTTTCGGTCACCTCATTATAAAGAGCATAAATTTTTTACGAGCGCCAGGCGCAAGTGCTTTATTCCTACATGGTAACGTGCTATATAACGACATAGAATTTGTAACAGGAGGTCATAAAAAACATTGAGGGCCAGAACAGGATAGATCCAGATACTTACATAACCAGATTCAAACGAGATGTAAAGATTTAGATTCTATAGTTTTAGAGTTTTGGATGTTTTCGGAACGTACTTCGTAGAATGCAACTTTAGTTGAAAGCAATGTAAATAAACTTTATTTCACAATAAATGTAAATATAAAATGTAATTAATGTTCAAGTGCACAAAATGAATCAATTTCATTGAGTTATTTTGCTGACTATTGTCCATTTGTTGTTCTGGTTGCTATAGCGTCTCAGGTGTGCCCTGATGTTGCAATGCCGACTTGAATGTTTAAAATGTGTCAGAAAGCATTACTTTGAAGATGAGAAAACCTAATTGTTTTGATAAACCTCTTAAATAGATTTTACAGTTCACCTCTCCGTTTATTTTCATATCATATGATCTTCCATCTTTTCCGTCTTGTTGGAGTTGGTTCGCTATCAAAGAATCGGTGAAGTAACGGAACTTTCTCAAGAAAGTCACCGCTTCTTATGGGTTGAGCTTGATTTCGGTCTGTCAGAGTCCAACGGTATTGTACTGTGGCACGACCTAATAAACAGCTCTATCTCCAAACACCCCAGCAACAATTTCAAACTCTATCAAACAAATAACCTGATTCGATTTTTACTGGCGCGAGCTTGCTCAGTGCTTCGAGGGTGGAACGAAGATTTTGATGAAATGCCAATCGAGGGGCAATGGCTCAGAACTGAAAGCAGAAATTGAACGGGTAAAAGCTGAATAGGTGCTCAAAAAAAGAAGAGCCAGGCAAAATCAGAGTTTCAGTGCCGCTTACCATCGAAACTAGCAGCTTATCAAGCGAAAGTTACCTTGGGGAGAGAGTTTTTGCGCAGTAAGTCTGACCAGACACTGGAAGATTACAAAAAGATAAGAACATCAATCCCAAAATTTTCTGGACTTATCTTAACGCAAACCTAAAGATCAGAACAACAATAAGTGCTTTGAGGGCAGAGAAGATTAGAGAAACAATATCAGGAGACAATGAAATGGCTGAGACTTTGAACAAGTATTTCTGCAGTGTATTTGTTCCAGAACAAGATGACTCTCAAGAACTGCATGATAAACGTGCTTCTTTTAGCCCGCTTACATATGTGATCATCACTGACAAAATGGTCTTCATCAAACTTGCGAAGCTCGAAAAAATCATTTCGACAGGTTTCGTTTGACTTCACCCTTACCTCTTGGAAATGTTGGCTTGAGTTCCAACCACACCACTGGAATTGTTTTGTCGAAATTGCCTGAAAGAAGAACTCCCCCAAGACTGAAAGGAAGCAACGATTACACCTCTATTTTAAAGAGGAGCCCGGAAGCGAGTTGAAAAATACAGACCTGTTAATAGGACTAGTGTTGTCTGTAAAGTCATATAAACCATTATTAGTGGCAAAAAAAGTGGGCCACCTTGCGCGCAATAGCTTTATCTCCAGCAGTCAATTGGTTTCGTCAAAAGAAAATCCATTAGGATCCAACTTATATCAGTGCTAAATGACTGGTTGAAGATACTTAACTGAGGAGATGGTATTGATTGTATTCATTGCGAATTCCAAAAAGCTTTTGACAAAGTACCTCACAAAACACTCCCTAAAAAATGTCGTCATACGGAATCGGAGCGAAGTTCTTTAAGTGAATCGAAGCCTTCCTAGCTGACCGGAAACAGCATATCAGTTTGAACTGCGATGTCAAAAGTGGCGTGCCATAAGTTAGCGTCCTAGGACCAATCTTTTTTGTCATCTCCATAAATGATCTACCAAATTGTGTTCGAAGTTAGTCTACATTTTTGCAAGCAACACAATGATTTTCAATGAAATCAGCTGCTTTTCGGTTTGAGAGTTGCTCCAGCAAGACTTGTTTGCCCTGCAGGATTGGAGCAAGAAGTGGCGTCTTCCATTCCACCCGAAGAAAGCCAAAGTCCCATATCAAGGGGACTCGTTGTTTGGAAATATTGTACAGAGAACGAACGTCCAGAGACAATCGAAGAAGACACTACGGAAGTGGACCTTGGAGTTACGTTTGACAGCGCATTTTTGGAGATCTTCGGCCTCATCAGGAGAACTTTACCAGCTTAACTGTGAACAAATTCAGATACCTGTTCAGATCCTTGTTAAGACCTCATCTCTAATACGCAACTCGGTTGTGGAATCCTGGAAGCAGAAAGGTGGTCGAAACTATTGAAAATGTTCAAAGGATAGCTACAAAAAAATCCCTGACCTTAAATGACTGACATTAACGTAAATGTGAGCAGCAAAAGTAATATCACCTGTCATTGGTATCAAAAACCAACTGTCCCTGGAATAATACTGAATTTTCGCAGCAGTGCTTTGCTTCAGCATAAGAAAAATGTGATTCAAGGGACGGTTCATAGGGTTTTTAATGCAATCTCTAATAGGTTGGCCTTCGATCAGGCTCTCGAAAATATCAAAACTTGCTGGACCAAAAATCAATATCCAGAAGATTGGTCTTCAAAAATAGTGGACCAGACTCTAGAAAAGACAATAAGTGGTGGTAAGGACCAATTGAGAAAAACACCAAAAAAGCATCAAAAAAGCAAGACTAGATCTTATGATAAGCCAACTATTTTTCTACAAAACAGAGGCAACCTTACTCAAAACTTCGCAATCAAATTGAAGAAATTATGCGACTTGCAAGTGCTTTTTACAACGCGGAAATTAAGATCATGCCTCCCCACCCCGAAATCAGCTTTCCGTAGAGACTTGAAATCCCACGTGTTATATGAGATTAAATTTAATGGATGCGGATCCATCTTTGTTGGGCAAACAAGCCGGCATGTTACCACAAGGATAACAGAACATCAAAAAAAGGATTCACAGGTGGGTCAACATCTGGTTGAATGTCGTGGCGCATGGAATGACGTTGAATGGAAAATTCTGGACGCCTGTCGGACGGTTGAAAAACTAATGATTATCGAAGCTATATACATCAGCAAGCTGAAGCCGGCACTAAACACACGCGATGAATATAGGGGTCGGGAACTCACGTTAAAATATTAGTTCAATTATGATTTTGACTAGATGGGGATACATAGGGCAAAAAACATTTTGTGCATGACAAAACGAAATTTGCAAAACCTCCACAAGAGGGATACTTAAGTTTAGGGCAAATTCGGAATAACCCTAAAAATACAAGAACATGGCCAAATTCGAAAAATCCGGAATAGGAATGTTTTTAATTAAATTGATAACGGATGTAAATATGAGTTGTAACTAGGCTAAATATTGTACATATGGAAAAAATTTTCGATTGAATTTTTTAGAATAGTTCCTAGAATTGTTCTAAGTGTGGTCTCAGACAAATGTAAATACATATTTATTTTATCTTTTAACAATTTGTAAAACAGTTTTAACCTGACGATGAACGTAAAGTTCTAAAACGTTTGTCGGAAGTAATTTTAATTTGACAAATCGGTTTTATTGTTGTTGTTGGGGATTTACAGTTTTCACTGAGGGGATTTTCGTCCCAGTCGTCGTCTTAGAAAATTGTCCTATTATTTCTGCAGATCTGACAGTCACAGCATAGATGCCAGCTACAGATGTTATTTTCGTCGAATCGCTCGTTTACAAACTTCCACATGAAATTTAAAACTCGATTTTTAAGGCCTTTTTTTCTTTTACATTGAGGGACTGAGTTACTCAGAGAGACTCAGAGCACTCAACATGCCAACTCTTTTCTACCGACGAATGAGAGGCGACAAGATTGAGACCATCAAGTTGACATCAGGAGGATACGACCACAAAATCTTAGGAGCACTTCTTCAGAGCGACACGAGCACTCGAACTAGGGGACATTCGAAAAAAATTTGTACACGAAAGAACAACTGAAAACAGGAACAACTTCTTTGCGGAAAGAAGAGTCAAAACGTCGAACGAACTTACTGAAGAATTGATTGAATGTGAAAATGTACATTCTTTCAAAGCCGCACTGGACATATCCTGGGAAAACGAAACGTTTAAATTTGACCTAGAAAATCATCTAACGTCCAGTAGATACATGTGTAGCAAAAGAAGTTGCTAGGAAAAGTTGTTTTATGTTTAAAGATTGTTTAAAGATTTTTAAATGTGGCTAATTTATAAATGCTGAATTCTTCTTTTTAGGGGTGAAATGAGAAATGATTAATGGAGGTTCATCTCAAAATGATTGACTGCGAGAGTTATCAATGCGTACCATTATCTGTGCCTTCCATAGGAAGTGCTCATCCGACCGCAGTGTTGAACTCTTCGAAACGTCCGCACTTGTTATTGTTTCGAAATGCTAGATCATGTGTTGAATACATATATAGCCAAAATGAACTCTTAATTTGGGGTAGAACCAATTCGTGTAGTAGTCTAGCTAACCCATCAGATTATAAAACCCTGACCATAGAAGATGGTGTGGATTTTGGACTGTGGTGCCAGTTTGAGTTGTCTTCTGCAGAGGACGAGAAGTCTTTAGACGCCTTCATTATCATCAAGAATTCACTATTGACCGCTATTTCGTTTGATGGTAAGTTACCAATGAGCCTGCTATGCTGCTTTGCCGAAGTATTTGAGAAGTCAATTTTTGACTAATAAATTAATTAACTTGATTAATTAAGCAATGTAAAAAAAATTACTGAAACGAGATCAAAATCCTGCTGTATAGCTAGTGAAGTATCACAAACGTCAATCCTGGGGTCGCTACTGTATGTTTTCTCTATCAACAATCTTCCAGTCATGCTGTTGAATTCAAAGTGATAACCGCTACATTAGAATCTGAGCAAAACATCAATAAAAATTGAGGGTCGGCGCTGCGATAATGGAATGAGGTTCAACAGCAAAAACTGACTTCCGTGATGGAAGATACTGTTGGATAAAGTTGAAATAAAAAGGAGCGTGTCTTAACTCGATTGTAATGGGACAGTACAATATTCAATTTAGTTTCAATAAGGAAAATTGCAATTGGGAAGAGACGAGCTGGTAGAAATGAACAGTTGGTTCCTAAAAGACGTCTCAGCACTCCAAGCACAGAGCAGCTTTTTGTTACGTAAAAAAAGGTCAATTAAAAGAAATACCCTCCCCTTAAAGGGTAGGAGGTTAATTCGGGGGCAGCAAGTCAACTCCTGTCCAAAATTAAAGCATCAGAAGCGAAAGGTAGAGAAAATGACAATCATCAGAATTATAATCAAAATAGATGTGATAAATACCAATCAAAATATAATGTGTTGTGATTTTGAACCACTATTAGAAAAAAAATTATAGAAGCATTTAGGACAAGCCTCCCTTCCTCTACGATGGTTCCTGTTGACGGTTCTTCTGCAGGGTGCCGGTGCATGTGGCGTGCGCCACGGAGGAAGAGTATGGAGCTACGCAAAAGCGTGAAACTTATTTTTGTCCTAATGTACGTGATATCATCCGAATATGAATCTTCTTTCTCATCGCTGATCCTAGAAGCCAATTTCTTTATTGCTTTTGATGCTGACGGCTCGATTCCTCTTGGCTTTCTCAACTTCTATTGTCCCTTGCTCGTATTTCAGCTTCTTGATGGACACGTGATATTTGTAGGAATCCGGTATGCTTCTTAGGCAACTAATTAAAAACTTTCACATCAAAGAATGTTCTGCTGAAACGTGATTGAAAGAAGCCATTAGCTTTGATATCTAGCCGAGAGTCGTCACCCGTGGTGGTACTTCTGTTTGCGAAGGTTTCACCTTGTAAAATCTAAGGACAGGGCTCATCGAAGACCTCATTGAGCAGGTTGTCAGAAGAGTGAAGGATGTCATTGTGTCTGATGTGAGTATTGCAACCTTTTGGACAATGAAGTGCATGCGCTTAAAAATTTCTCCACATTCGCATGTTGATTGCAATTTAACGGGATCCCATCCATATCTGGGCAATTCCTTCCCTAAAATCTCCCTTGGTTAAATCAAAATGACATCTTCTCAATTGAAGTGCGTTTAGCCAGAATGATGCTCCTTTTTCCATAGCCAATTCTAAAGAACGAGCATCTTTTTCATTGATGAGGTCTTTCAATGCCAAGGTTTTTGCTCGAGCCTGTTCCTGCTTTTCTAATTTTAAGAGCGATTTTTTGCCGATGAAATTCTGCATCTACAGCGTTGATTCTGTAACGGCTCATAAATCCGAATAGATCTTTCATATTCGTTTACCCTGCCTTCAGGCAGAAGAATGCTTAGGCCACCTTCTTTAACTGGAAGAAAGAAAATCTTCCGGTTTTTTGCGTAAGAGGGATAGTTCAACCTTGAAGGGAAAATATTTATATCGATTATTTTTTCCACTTCCCTCAGCAGACTGTCAGGGTTTGGAGTAGTCCTAGCAATAAATGTCACCTTATGTTGCTGTCCTTTTGTAAATGATTTGTGCTCAATCTGAGGTGACACGTTATCATTTTTTGGAGATTTTCTTAAGCATGTTAAGTAGTCCTAGGTAGTTCTTTCGTAAAACAGTTCTTTCGTAAAATTGTGGCAGTTTTTATCAGAGCCAATAAATGAACTTGAACATTATGACCTTCAATAACATCAGCATCTAATCCCGAATTTTTTTTGGCCTTCTGAATAAACTGCGGTTTTGTAATGAGATGACATTTAATTACAAACCAAATGATTACAAACCAAATTGTAACCAATTGCACAGCCATGTTAATTGTGTTTATCTAGCACGATTCGTATTGATTCAAGGCTACCGGCCACATTACCGTCATCTGCGTACCATTTATCAGTCAAATTTTGATATTCAAGCCTCTCGATGAGAAAGTGTAGCCACGCCGTTGATTGCCAAGGCTATTGGATCACCTTGTGTTGTTCCTTCTTGAGACTTGATTACACTTTAAGCAATGAAGAGGTCTGATGTGACGTTGAATACAAAGGAGTTCATGAAAAGAGGTTAATTGTATTCTTTTGGCTCTATTTTGAAGCAAGGTACAGATGAACGGATACATGAAGCTAGACAATAAAGCTAAGTTTTTGTTGCAATTCTGTTTCAAACGAGACAATGAACAAAATAGACTAGAAGAAAACCAGGAGCGGCAAACCCATAGATTCTCATCAAATCTTAGAGTCGTGCCCTATCCATTTGTCTCGTTTGAGTTCAGTAATATTTAAGATAGTAAACGGGTTTATATCAAACATGTAAAAATGGTTTACATATTGCCTTAACAGGGATAATATTCCATATCTTGGGTTGGCATATAATTTTTGAACCCTCTTGTTCCGAAACTATCATGTGTAAATACTTTTCTATAATGATAGACACGAGTTTCTTTCTTCTTTTTCATTTATCAATTTATTAAATATAAATTGATCAGAGAAGGTAAAAACTGAGGCAGTTTTTCTGGGTGAGCTTCCACAGGCATCGAGAAAATCTACCCAAATTTGATCAAAGCTATTATAAAGTATTACAATTGTGATTGTTTCATTTATAATTCAATCAACAATTTTTTGAATCCTGTACCAATTGAAAGCTTCTCCAATGCTAGTTTAAGATGATGAAATATGTGACCTTAGTCCTTAAGAATTGAAATATGACAAGAAAGCAAAGTTATGAAAATTGTTTTGTGTTCAGTCATCTGGTCTCCAAAATTGTTGTAAAAAACGAAATCATTGAACTGTCTTCATTGCATTTAAATTTTCTTTAAAATTGAATTTTACCAACCGGAAGAACGGAAATTTGAACGGTATCTCACCTGTGACAATTTAAAAATATCTAACCAAAAAATTTGAAAGGTGAATCCGATTTAAGTGAGGAACTGAAAATTAAAACGCTCAAATTACTTTCCATTGCACTGAATTTCAACCGTTCAGATAAGAAAGAAACTTTATATTTGAAAGAATAATTTTTTTTGTGTTTGGTCATTCTGATCCGCCAGACTTATATTTTCTTTTACAGTTAGTTTCTTTATTGTAATAGCTAGTATTTACTGTTAGAGATGAAGCTAATATTCGTCAAATTGAAATCTTCAAACAGCTTCAAATTTGTTTGTTGGGAAAACTAATAAGTTTTTATGATTGTATTCAAAGGGTTCTTTTTACAGGACATCAGTGATATTGATGAAATTTACGTCGAACTGATAATGGAACTGGAAATGCAGACGATTGTTTGGAAACATTATCAACGAATTATCGCACTCAGAACCATTTGTTCTCTAGCCTTAAGTAAAATAAATCATTTTGATAGAGTGAAGCCTCTTAGAAAAAGATTAGGTACCACAAAAACACAGCTGTCTTTTTTATAAAGAAATGAAGATATTAGAAAACCTTGTTTCGAACGTCATTAAGGATACTTTAGCTATTTGAACAATCAGTGTTTGAGTTAAATGAGTTGTTTGCCGTTAAAGTAGCGAATAACTTCAAGTTTATGGTATAATATGTCATCAAAATCCATGTGAGAAATTGCCCATCAGTTTTAGTATTAATTAGTTAAATTAACCTTATTATTAGGCGCAGTATCTTTGCATTTTGACAGGGGTGTTCAGTGTAATTGCGTCATCTTAAAAAAACTGCCCACCAAATTTGATGACTTTATGGCTGATCGAAAAAGTAGGCTCACCGTTTTTTGTCTTTCGTTACCCGTGGTAATTTTGATGTCGATAAAAGGATCAATCGACCATTTTGCAGCAATATGCTATGTATTGATTATTGAGCTATCGTTGAAGCGCAATTTTTAGATAGGATTTAACGACGATTATTCGAAACAGTTTGAAGGACAAAACTTATTTTAATTTATGTGTTGTGTTTTTTTAGGTGTCATTGATTATTCAAATGGTTAATGTGCACCTGTATAGATTCGAAGAAAATAGCTTATTAATTTAGTTAAATTTCTACAAACGTTGTTGCGGCGATCAGGCTCGACCTTTAACTTGTCAAATGAAAAGTTCCTTAGTGTTTTTTTACAGGACGTCAGTGATATTGATAATGAAATTTACGTTGAACTGCCAATGGATCGGGAAATGCAGATGATTGTTTGGAAACATTATAAACGAGTTATCGGACTCAGAATCATTTGTTCTCTAGCCTTAAGTCAAATAAAACAACTTGATAGAGTGAAGCCTCTTATAAAAGATTAGGTGCCACAAATAACACAGCTGTCTTTTTTGATGAAGAAAATAAGAAATTGGAGATGATTGTTTGGAAACATTATCAACGAATTATCGCACCAAGAACCATTTGTTCTCTAGCCTTAATTCAAATAAAAACATTTTGATAGAGTGAAGCCTCTTATAAAAGATTAGGTGCCACAAATAACACAGCTGCCTTTTTTGATAAAGAAATTAGGAAATTGGAGATGATTGTTTGGAAACATTATCAACTAGTTATCGCAACCAGGACCATTTATTCTCTAGCCTTAATTCAAATAAAAACATTTGGATAGAGTGAAGCCTTTTAGAAAAAGATTAGGTGCCACAAATAAAACAGCTGTCTCTTTTGATAAAGAAATAAAGAATTTAGAAAACCTGGGCTCGAATCTGTTATGAAGGCTATCGTGAGATATTTGAACGATCAGTGTTTGAATTAAATGGGTTAAGAATGATTCGGCAATACACTATACATTGAATTGTTTGCCGTCAAAGTAGCGAATACCTTCAAGTTTAAAGTACTGTTGAAACTCAAGCTTCAATATTTCGAAAGTTTCTTAATTTGACTTTTGCGTGATTTGATCTCTAACTTTAGCCCATATGTTTCCATGCTAATTTACCGCTGAAACCAAAATTTGTGAATTTACTATTGACAAATCGATCTCATATGCAAGTTGGTCAACATTGGTGACCCCGAAACAACGAACTGCAACTAAAAAACTTCTGAGATAAAATTAAAATTGTAAAGACATTAAAAAAAATTGACGTAAAGACAGGGAGTACCTTTGAATTCTTCTCAATACCGAATTTCTGTATTCACATAACTCAATGTTTTCTTTATTTTAGAACAATTTAAAACTGCAACTTCAACGAATACGAAAAAAAGAGAGGAAAAATTCAAAACTCACAAAAAAGAAGAACAGAAAAAATGCAGAAATAGCATAATCAATTACAAATTCCAAAAGAGAAGGAAAATAGTTTCGGAATATGACAAGTGAAGCATTGTTTGCCAGCAACTAATTTTTTATAGTTCTATCTTTCTAACAAAGAACTAAGTAACAAAAGTAAAAGGGTCTCAATCCGAAGTAACCTATATCTATGTAAGCCTATTTTACCTATATATTTATATACCTAATATAATATTTATAAACAAAAAGACTTTGTCCACGCGTCTTTGTTATCATTGAAAAAGTTTTATTGTGCAAATAGGCCTAAACAGCATCACAACTTATTACAAAAAAAACCACTTTCTTTTTTTAGAAAGCAGTTTAATAGCTGTAGATGCGTGTACATCGTTCTTTGCTTTGAAGTAGACAGTGTTCAATCACATACACACATAAAGAAAATAACAACACAATAAAATTTGTTTTTTATCGTAGATAGATATCGAAGTTTTGGAATTTTCAATCTCTTCAAAATGTAAAGCAAGAAAGAACACGGCAATTACAGTCAAACAATTTCTACTTCAGAGGGCACGTTAAACAGTAGACAAAGCTTCGGATTTAGGTTGTTCGTTGCAGAGAAGTTTAAACGTCAAGTAGTAACCCCACGTATCAAAAGTCGGTAAAAATAATTCTTTTGACAATAATTTTCCTTAAAAAAATTGACGTTCTCTGACCATCTGCATAGTCCAACAGACCCAACCAAGTTTAGGATAAAAGAAACTCAGACCATACCTTCACTAATATCAGAACAATATAAAAGCATACTCGGGTCTGAGATAAATTTTGCTCTTTTAACATATCACCATAACAAAGGAATTTTCTTTCAAAAAGTAAAAATAATCGTTTATCAGCAAATAGGCTGACAATTAAAAGAACTCACAACCATTACGCTGCATACAGATTGGAGAATACTAAACAAAAAACAGACAACGGAAGTAGAAAGAGCAGCTTCTTTACCAACCTCAAGTAACATTGAATACTCTTGCGCGCAACAATACAGGGGCTCTCATTGATAGTGCTATTTAAATTTGCATAGAAACAAACTGTTCAAAACTGCAAACTAATTAAGCGCTAAGCAAGAATAACCCGAACAATTCCAAACAGCAATTAGACCGAAACAAATAGCACCAAAAACAAATAAAAGGAAAGAGACGTTGATCCAACAAATCATGAGACGTGAAGTTGAGTGGGGCTCAGCAGTTAACTTTCTTGAGGAACAGTATCAGACCGATGACGTTGACGTTCTTCAACTCACGTATGACACACTGCTGGAACATAAGGCATGCTTGAACAAGCTATTGGATAATATCTCTGAGTTTACCCTTACAACTAACGAGAACATCACACTTGCCGAACGCTCAGGTGAACGCACAACATTGCTGAAATGGAAGAAAATTATAAATGGTTTGTCTAAATCAAAGATGAACACAGTCGGTGCTTCAGGAGACAATCCTATTACAAAAACAACACTGTATGCGCCTTCATCGAAATTATATCAAACAGATACACCAGGCACAAAGAAAATGCAGCCCAAAATCACACGGAGGTACAACTTACGCAACAGACATAATTCATCTAACAACTCGAGAGAATCATCATCAGATAGAAGTCTGCGCAACGCAATCTCTATATCACAGCCACAAGACTCATGCCCGACACTGACCGAAAGAAACAATACCAGTTGTTGTCTCAAATGAAATCGGACTCAGCATTGATAGATATCAATCACTGAATTTTCGAAATGACACCGACAATTCTTCACCTGACAGTCATCGAAAAAACGGCAGAGATACAGTTGTGTCGAATAAATCCTGCAAACGTATCATTGGAGAAACTGTAGAAAACACAGCAAATAACAGCATAGGAATTAGTAATCAACGAATAGATTGGGACCGGAACAGTTTTCAACAGGGGTCTTTTCGAACATTTGTTGAACAGACCTCCAATAGTGAACCTAAAGATTCAAACGAAGGAAACTAACGACAACCTGAACTTTCCAAGGGAACCCAGAGCAATCAACATAACGAGTGCATTGGAACAAATTGGCATTATCAATTTGCCGAACCATTTCAGTTTGTGAAATCCAACAAAAACAATCAGGACCCCCAAACAACATCAATAGTAAATCACTCAGCAATATTTAAAAGCCATCAGCTTCCAGATAAACAACTCAGAAGTTCAAAACTGCTCATAGCTTAAAAAGGTATTAGCAATTGTCCCTCAGAGGACAGCTGTGACGACAGTGACAGCGATGAAGAGACAAACCAACGAAACGATTCGCGTGCAAAAGTTTCCTCAAAGAACCAAGCATCCAAACTACAAATTATTGGGGGAAGCACAACTCACCAACAATCAACGCAACAGGAAAGTTGCCTAACAAATTCACGAACTCTTGCTTCGAATAAACAAAAACAAACAAGGGATAGAAACATTTTCTCACCCGAGAATCGGAATCAACCTCGTTGCAATGAGAATACCATGTTAACACAGACAACCTACAGCCGTCCAACAGTATCAGCTGACACATCTGACACGGAAATACAGACACATCTGACACGGAAAGGTCTTGCCGCAACCAGTCTCATGCAATACACGAAATCAGAGAGAACAGTATGGAGAGATGCGAAGACAGCTCCAATGTCAGACAACCCACAGTTCACTTCGAATCTGCTACACAACTACATGAAAATCACACAACCAATTCAACCAACGAACATTTTCGCAATCTGCAATTTACACCAAATCAGAAAAACCCGCACATAAACATCAACTTGCCAAAGACACAACTGAAGACATACAACGGAGACCCCCTCAAATGGCACGAGTGGTATTGTTATTTCAAATCAACAATACATGATAACGTGTCTCTTTCGGACGCACAGAAAATCACCTATCTCCAAAACGCTCTCACAGATCGCGCAAAGGAAAGCGTTTTTGGATACTCATATAATGGAGAATTTTACCACGATGCAATAATTGAACTCAAGAGAAGATTTGGAAGACCACAAACTGTTATTGCAGCATATCTTGACAAACTGGAACGCTGGCCCAAGCCTTCGACAGACAACCCAGACAGCATCATTTCATTTGCAGCGTTTCTCAGACAATTAGTACAAACTTTTCTTCTTCACGAGTTTACGCCGGACCTGCAATCATCCGCCGTTCTCAGAGTAGCCAAAGAAAAACTATCTCCTGCAATGATAATAAAGTGGAACGAAAATGTCATCCGCAAAGAACTTGTTAACCCAAATTTGATTCATTCAAAGATTGGATAGACAAGTATGCCGAAGCGTGCGAAGATATGCCACGCACTCACAACAGAAATTCATTCTATGAGAGAACACACCAACGTGGAAAATCTGAACAAAGGATCAACGCCAGAAAGAATTGCCCGCTTTGTTTACAAAGCCACAATTTAAGAAGATGTCAAAAATTTTTGAGTGAAAACGTGTACGACAGACAGTGCGACAACTGCACTTATGCCCAAATTGTCTTACTGAACATCCAAAAGGACAATGCAACAGCAAATACAGATGCCAGGTAGACAATTGTAACGGTTTTCATCACTCAACAATACACCGTAACAATTTCAACACAACACAGCCTAGTAATCAAGGACAAAACCAATCAACACCTGAATATCGACACAATGGAGATAACTTGAACAGAAACAAGTTCAATTTCACAAACAACAGTTCTTCGTGGAACAAAAATTTGAGCAGCAGTAACCCCAACTGCAATCACCAAACTAGACAAAATGGTTACAGTGGTTACAACCGGCAACGCAGCAGAAGCCGATACAACAGCAGCAACAACAACTACAACAACAACAGCAGCATCAACAGCAACAGCAACAATAGCACAAATGGTAACTACAACAATAGTAACAGCTACAACAGACATAACCGGAACTTCTATTACGGGCAATCGCATCAAGTGCCCAATACGCCCAATGTTCAACAACAGCAGCCAACATCAGGAAACTTTAATCAACAATATCAGCACTCAACAGACCAAAATTCGCAAAGCTTCTTAGGCAGCAATAACCGACACCAGAACTACACTTGCAGTAATAACCGACCGAGCAGTTGGATCCGACCACATGTTCAGCTCCAAGCAATACCGGTAACAGTATTTTCGGAGACGGTCTCCATTGAAACTTACGCTCTCCTTGACAGTGAAAGTGACAATACGCAAATTACCAAGACAATAGCAGATGCTTTAGGAATTCGTGACAGGAAATGTGTTACAATACCCGTAGCATCACTAACCAAGAACACACGATTGAAACAACAGAAATTTGTCTTGGGATTGGAGCCATCGACAGCAGTAGACCTATCATTAACTTACCAGTCTTTGCAACTTCTACCACAGACTTTCAAATGCCGACGGTGCCAATTCAGATGCTCAACAGCGTTTGTAAGGACTTCGGTCATTTAAGCGATATCAATTTTCCTCAAATCAGAGACGTAAAGACAGGGAGTACCTTTGAATTCTTCTCAATACCGAATTTCTGTATTCACATAACTCAATGTTTTTATTTTAAACTTCAACGAATACGAAAAAAAGAGAGGAAAAATTCAAAACTCACAAAAAAGAAGAACAGAAAAAATGCAGAAATAGCATAATCAATTACAAATTCCAAAAGAGAAGGAAAATAGTTTCGGAATATGACAAGTGAAGCATTGTTTGCCAGCAACTAATTTTTTATAGTTCTATCTTTCTAACAAAGAACTAAGTAACAAAAGTAAAAGGGTCTCAATCCGAAGTAACCTATATCTATGTAAGCCTATTTTACCTATATATTTATATACCTAATATAATATTTATAAACAAAAAGACTTTGTCCACGCGTCTTTGTTATCATTGAAAAAGTTTTATTGTGCAAATAGGCCTAAACAGCATCACAACTTATTACAAAAAAAACCACTTTCTTTTTTTAGAAAGCAGTTTAATAGCTGTAGATGCGTGTACATCGTTCTTTGCTTTGAAGTAGACAGTGTTCAATCACATACACACATAAAGAAAATAACAACACAATAAAATTTGTTTTTTATCGTAGATAGATATCGAAGTTTTGGAATTTTCAATCTCTTCAAAATGTAAAGCAAGAAAGAACACGGCAATTACAGTCAAACAATTTCTACTTCAGAGGGCACGTTAAACAGTAGACAAAGCTTCGGATTTAGGTTGTTCGTTGCAGAGAAGTTTAAACGTCAAGTAGTAACCCCACGTATCAAAAGTCGGTAAAAATAATTCTTTTGACAATAATTTTCCTTAAAAAAATTGACGTTCTCTGACCATCTGCATAGTCCAACAGACCCAACCAAGTTTAGGATAAAAGAAACTCAGACCATACCTTCACTAATATCAGAACAATATAAAAGCATACTCGGGTCTGAGATAAATTTTGCTCTTTTAACATATCACCATAACAAAGGAATTTTCTTTCAAAAAGTAAAAATAATCGTTTATCAGCAAATAGGCTGACAATTAAAAGAACTCACAACCATTACGCTGCATACAGATTGGAGAATACTAAACAAAAAACAGACAACGGAAGTAGAAAGAGCAGCTTCTTTACCAACCTCAAGTAACATTGAATACTCTTGCGCGCAACAATACAGGGGCTCTCATTGATAGTGCTGTTTAAATTTGCATAGAAACAAACTGTTCAAAACTGCAAACTAATTAAGCGCTAAGCAAGAATAACCCGAACAATTCCAAACAGCAATTAGACCGAAACAAATAGCAACAAAAACAAATAAAAGGAAAGAGACGTTGATCCAACAAATCATGAGACGTGAAGTTGAGTGGGGCTCAGCAGTTAACTTTCTTGAGGAACAGTATCAGACCGATGACGTTGACGTTCTTCAACTCACGTATGACACACTGCTGGAACATAAGGCATGCTTGAACAAGCTATTGGATAATATCTCTGAGTTTACCCTTACAACTAACGAGAACATCACACTTGCCGAACGCTCAGGTGAACGCACAACATTGCTGAAATGGAAGAAAATTATAAATGGTTTGTCTAAATCAAAGATGAACACAGTCGGTGCTTCAGGAGACAATCCTATTACAAAAACAACACTGTATGCGCCTTCATCGAAATTATATCAAACAGATACACCAGGCACAAAGAAAATGCAGCCCAAAATCACACGGAGGTACAACTTACGCAACAGACATAATTCATCTAACAACTCGAGAGAATCATCATCAGATAGAAGTCTGCGCAACGCAATCTCTATATCACAGCCACAAGACTCATGCCCGACACTGACCGAAAGAAACAATACCAGTTGTTGTCTCAAATGAAATCGGACTCAGCATTGATAGATATCAATCACTGAATTTTCGAAATGACACCGACAATTCTTCACCTGACAGTCATCGAAAAAACGGCAGAGATACAGTTGTGTCGAATAAATCCTGCAAACGTATCATTGGAGAAACTGTAGAAAACACAGCAAACAACAGCATAGGAATTAGTAATCAACGAATAGATTGGGACCGGAACAGTTTTCAACAGGGGTCTTTTCGAACATTTGTTGAACAGACCTCCAATAGTGAACCTAAAGATTCAAACGAAGGAAACTAACGACAACCTGAACTTTCCAAGGGAACCCAGAGCAATCAACATAACGAGTGCATTGGAACAAATTGGCATTATCAATTTGCCGAACCATTTCAGTTTGTGAAATCCAACAAAAACAATCAGGACCCCCAAACAACATCAATAGTAAATCACTCAGCAATATTTAAAAGCCGTCAGCTTCCAGATAAACAACTCAGAAGTTGAAAACTGCTCATAGCACAAAAAGGTATTAGCAATTGTCCCTCAGAGGACAGCTGTGACGACAGTGACAGTGACAGCGATGAAGAGACAAACCAACGAAACGATTCGCGTGCAAAAGTTTCCTCAAAGAACCAAGCATCCAAACTACAAATTATTGGGGGAAGCACAACTCACCAACAATCAACACAACAGGAAAGTTGCCTAACAAATTCACGAACTCTTGCTTCGAATAAACAAAAACAAACAAGGGATAGAAACATTTTCTCACCCGAGAATCGGAATCAACCTCGTTGCAATGAGAATACCATGTTAACACAGACAACCTACAGCCGTCCAACAGTATCAGCTGACACATCTGACACGGAAATACAGACACATCTGACACGGAAAGGTCTTGCCGCAACCAGTCTCATGCAATACACGAAATCAGAGAGAACAGTATGGAGAGATGCGAAGACAGCTCCAATGTCAGACAACCCACAGTTCACTTCGAATCTGCTACACAACTACATGAAAATCACACAACCAATTCAACCAACGAACATTTTCGCAATCTGCAATTTACACCAAATCAGAAAAACCCGCACATAAACATCAACTTGCCAAAGACACAACTGAAGACATACAACGGAGACCCCCTCAAATGGCACGAGTGGTATTGTTATTTCAAATCAACAATACATGATAACGTGTCTCTTTCGGACGCACAGAAAATCACCTATCTCCAAAACGCTCTCACAGATCGCGCAAAGGAAAGCGTTTTTGGATACTCATATAATGGAGAATTTTACCACGATGCAATAATTGAACTCAAGAGAAGATTTGGAAGACCACAAACTGTTATTGCAGCATATCTTGACAAACTGGAACGCTGGCCCAAGCCTTCGACAGACAACCCAGACAGCATCATTTCATTTGCAGCGTTAGCATCATTTCATTTGCAGCGTTTCTCAGACAATTAGTACAAACTTTTCTTCTTCACGAGTTTACGCCGGACCTGCAATCATCCGCCGTTCTCAGAGTAGCCAAAGAAAAACTATCTCCTGCAATGATAATAAAGTGGAACGAAAATGTCATCCGCAAAGAACTTGTTAACCCAAATTTGATTCATTCAAAGATTGGATAGACAAGTATGCCGAAGCGTGCGAAGATATGCCACGCACTCACAACAGAAATTCATTCTATGAGAGAACACACCAACGTGGAAAATCTGAACAAAGGATCAACGCCAGAAAGAATTGCCCGCTTTGTTCACAAAGCCACAATTTAAGAAGATGTCAAAAATTTTTGAGTGAAAACGTGTACGACAGACAGCAGACAGTGCGACAACTGCACTTATGCCCAAATTGTCTTACTGAACATCCAAAAGGACAATGCAACAGCAAATACAGATGCCAGGTAGACAATTGTAACGGTTTTCATCACTCAACAATACACCGTAACAATTTCAACACAACACAGCCTAGTAATCAAGGACAAAACCAATCAACACCTGAATATCGACACAATGGAGATAACTTGAACAGAAACAAGTTCAATTTCACAAACAACAGTTCTTCGTGGAACAAAAATTTGAGCAGCAGTAACCCCAACTGCAATCACCAAACTAGACAAAATGGTTACAGTGGTTACAACCGGCAACGCAGCAGAAGCCGATACAACAGCAGCAACAACAACAACTACAACAACAACAGCAGCATCAACAGCAACAGCAACAATAGCACAAATGGTAACTACAACAATAGTAACAGCTACAACAGACATAACCGGAACTTCTATTACGGGCAATCGCATCAAGTGCCCAATACGCCCAATGTTCAACAACAGCAGCCAACATCAGGAAACTTTAATCAACAATATCAGCACTCAACAGACCAAAATTCGCAAAGCTTCTTAGGCAGCAATAACCGACACCAGAACTACACTTGCAGTAATAACCGACCGAGCAGTTGGATCCGACCACATGTTCAGCTCCAAGCAATACCGGTAACAGTATTTTCGGAGACGGTCTCCATTGAAACTTACGCTCTCCTTGACAGTGAAAGTGACAATACGCAAATTACCAAGACAATAGCAGATGCTTTAGGAATTCGTGACAGGAAATGTGTTACAATACCCGTAGCATCACTAACCAAGAACACACGATTGAAACAACAGAAATTTGTCTTGGGATTGGAGCCATCGACAGCAGTAGACCTATCATTAACTTACCAGTCTTTGCAACTTCTACCACAGACTTTCAAATGCCGACGGTGCCAATTCAGATGCTCAACAGCGTTTGTAAGGACTTCGGTCATTTAAGCGATATCAATTTTCCTCAAATCAGAGACAACAAAATAGGTATTCTGATAGGAGGCGATGCTTTTACAGCAACAGTTCCACTCAAGTACACAATCGGACCACCGACAACACCGTACGGAGTTCTCACACAATTAGGATGGACAATAAAAGGACCAGTCCCAAACAAGTATAGACAAATTACAGAGAAGAACCAATGCAATCGTAATATAACCTTGTTCAATGGGGTTAAGTCAGAAGAGACAATTTTGGACGAAGACATGCTACAAGAAGACAAGAAAGCCCTACAAATTTTCGAGGATACAGTAAAACATAACGGAGAGAGGTATGAGATTGGACTACCCTGGAAACAAAACATACAATTACCTAACAATTACTTTCTAGCAAAAGCCCAATTACGATCATTGGAAAAGCGCCTCAATGAAGACAAACAGTTAGCCGACACCTACAGCAGCTTAATTCAGAACGACATTGTAAAAGGTCACGTTGAGGAGACGGACCGCGAACCTTCCCCAACTTGCAGCCAATTACGGTATCTTCCTCATCATCCAGTACAGCACAAACAGAAGAAAAAGATTCGTCGTGTAACAAACGCAGCATCTATTTATAAAGGACATTCACTGAATAAAGCGCTTCTAACTGGACCAGATCTTCTCTGCAGTTTAGTTGGACTCCTACTACGCTTTCGACAGTTTGCCATAGCGGTTACCGGAGATATAGAAGCCATGTTTATGCAGATAGCAGTAAGGAAAGAATATCAAGACGCATTAAGGTTTCTATGGTACAAAGACAACACCGAAACAATGTACAAATACAAGCGACTCATATTTGGTGCAACCTGTTCGCCCTCTTGTGCTATCTATGTACTTCGAAAATGTGCTATCGATAATCACCACTTATCACCTGAAGCCAGTCAATCAATAACGAATAATTTTTACATGGACGACTTTTTACAGAGTTTCGAGACAACAGTCGAAGCAATTGAACAGACAACATGCATCAAAGAAACACTTAAAAAGGAGGATTCAGCTTAACGAAATTCTTCAGACACGATTCGAGTTTTCCTTTAATTGACGACATTGAAGGAGATACAGCATTAACGCAACGAGTTCTGGGACAGACGTGGGATGTCAAAAACGACACCTTCACATTTAGGAAACCCAATTTAGACATCAAAATTGAACGTTTACAACAAAGAGAACTCTTGTCAATAGCAGCTTCGCTTTTCGACCCCCTGGGGATGATAACGCCATTTGCGATACGAATTCGAAGCATTCTTCAAGCAGTCATAAAACAAGGCGAGAAATGGGACGAACAAGTACCAGTCGAATTTCATATTGATCTGAAGAAATGGATTAACGAATTCAACAGCATGCCAGATATTACAACAAAAAGATGCCTTGTAACAGGACCAACGACCAGTCAACAACTTCATGTCTTCACAGATGCATCAAATATAGCAACTTCAGCGGTTATTTATATGAGATCTACAACTACTGAAGGGAATGTCATTGTGAACTATGTCATTAGCAAATCCCGAGTAGCCCCCATAAAGCACACAAGTATACCTCAACTTGAATTAGAGGCAGCCACAATGGGAGCCGAACTAGCTAGTTTTGTAGTCACAGAAATGACCTTAAATTTTTCCTCAGTTCACTTCTGGACGGATAGTACTGCAACATTAGGATCGATAAACTCAGACAAACGGCGAGTTTTCGTAGCTAACCGTGTCAACAAAATTTTGGAACATTCTAAAGCAGAGGAATGAAAACATATACCCGGAAAGCTCAACCCTGCCGACCATGGTACCAGAGGTTTGAAACCATCAGAGCTTGATGAGAAGTGTTTACATGGACCAAAATTTCTTTTTCAAGACCCCGAAAACTGGAACTTTGATCAAACAAAATTTTTAACAACAACTTTAGTATTACCTAAATGTATGGACCCTGTCATAGAATCATCAAAATTTTCAATTTGAAAACGATTGCTCAGAAAGACAACAACCGTGTACAAAGCAACAAACATTTTGCGGAAAAGAGATACACTAAACAGTCAGAATGAAGCCCAAAATTACCTGATAAAGATTTCACAACAAAACAATTTTAGAAAAGCGATTATTAGAATGCAAACTGGACAACAACTGGAATGAAGGGATGCAGTTCTTCAATTCAATCCATTTTTGGATGGAAATGGAGTTTTGCGTGCCAAAGGAAGGCTGAGACATGCGCCAATACCTTGGAATCAAAAACACCCCATAATACTAGACATCAAAGACCATGTCACTCAGTTAATTGTTCAAGACGCTCACACCAACAGCTGTCAACACATGGGAACGGAGTTTGTCAGAGCGCACCTACAACAGACATTTTTAATCATTAGACTTCGAAGGTTCCTAAGAAGACTCAGCCGGACATGTTTCATATGCCGCCGATGGAGAGCTCAGAATATTACACCAATGATGTCTGATCTTCCGCACTTTCGCTTTGCTGATGCCGAAAAACAATACCCAATCATAAATGTAGGATTAGATTACTTTGGACCTTTCTACATTGAGGATAATACTCGCAAGCTTGAAAAACAGTACATCTGCATTTTCACGTGTTTAGTAACCCGTGCAGTGCACTTGGAAGCGTGCCATAGTCTAGACACCGACAGTTGTTTACTTGCAATTAGACGTTTTGTTTCAAGGAGAGGATACCCAGAGATAATAATCTCCGACAACGGAACAAATTGTACAGCATCCAAAAAGGTTATGAATTTGGATAATATCAGCATTGACAACTCCTATATTGCTCAACAATTATCGCAGCAGAACATAGTTTGGAAAATGAATCCACCACTTGCTCCACACTTCGGAGGTATATGGGAAACAATAATTCAAACAGCGAAGAGAACTCTTCTTATAATCTTAGGAAGTCAGCAACTGAAAGCAGAGACTTTGCAAACAATTGTGACAGAAACGGAAGGCATCCTAAACTCCCGCCCCATAACCTACGTTTCTTCTGATAACAACGACGAAGAAGCCCTGACACCCAACCAATTCATTCTTCGACGACCACATCTAGCCCTAGCCCCTCTAACATCAAAACTGAAAACTTTCAGGAAGAAAGATTTCAACTATACACAAACGCTTTTGGACCACTTCTGGGAAAGACTTCAAAGAGAGTATACTTCAGACCTAAGAAGCAGAGCAAAATGGAGAGAGCAGTCAAAACAACTCAGAGTGGGCGATTTAGTCTGGATTCTGATCGAATTTACCCCTAGAGGTATTTGGCCCCTTGGACGGATAACCAAATGTCATTATGGAGCCGACGAAATACCAAGATCATTTGACATTCACGCAGCAACAGGTACACTAACGCGCCCTGCAGTAAAATTGTCACGAGTCATAGATGAAGAAGAAGCGGACATCACAAGGAGCGCAGCAACAAACCCAACTTGATTTAAAACTATATTAGAATTATCACCAAATTGTTTACTTACTCATCTCCTGGAAACCAGTCATTCAACATTCAATAATATTAATAACCCTTTTCTCTCGATGTGTGGGAGGATTGTGAATTTTGTCAAAAATTGCAATTAGCTTTCAGATGTCAAGCCACCGCGAGATAGCGAATTGCAACTCAGAACAACATTAGAAGCCAAATAAATCAAACCGGTCTATTCCAAATCAAGTAACCAGCAGCTCACAAGATTGCCTATCATAAAATGCAGCTTACAATGCAAAGAGAAGATCAACAACCTCGAAAGAGATTACAAGTCACAAACTCAATATGTTTTATATTAGTTTTAAATTAGTACCAGGTTACTCAGGTCTAGCCCTAATTTTAAAGCGCGCCCTCCTCTCCTCGCGGAGTGTTGAAGCTCAAGCTTCAATATTTCGCAAGTTTCTTAATTTGACTTTTGCATGATTTGATTTCCAACTTTAGCCCATATGTTTCCATGCTAATTTACCGCTGAAACCGAAGTTTGTGAATTTACTATTGACAAATCAATCTTATAAGCAAGTTGGTCAACAAGTACATTGTCATCCAAATTAATGCGAGAAACTGCCCATTAGTTTTAGTAATAATTAGTAAAGATAACATTGGTAGTAAGCCCGTTATCCTTCATTTTGATAGGGGTGGGTGTTCAGTGTAATTGCGTCATCTAATAAAAACTGCCCACCAAATTTGAGGACTTTATGGTTCCTCGAAATGGGCTTACAGTTTTTCTTTCATTACCCGTGCTATTTTTGATGTCGATAAGAGGATCAATCGAACATTTTCCAACAATATGCTATGTAATGATTATTGACTTAATATACATGTGTCACCTAACTAAAATCTAACTCGATTGATTATTTAGAAATTCTTAAACTCAAATTATGTTTTGCATATTACTTTTTAAGCTGCCAGTGAACCAATTTTATAGATAGAGAAACTCCTGGATAATGGTTAGTCCTATATGTGAAGTCTGTAGGTCAGAAAAACACTAAGTAACTTTTCAACTTGACAAGTTAATGGTCGAGCCTTATCGCCGCAACAACGTTCGTAAAAATTTAACTAAATTAATAAGCTATTTTCTTCGAATCTATACAGGTGCACATTAACCATTTGAATAATCAATGACACCTAAAAAAACACAACACATAAATTAAATTAAGTTTTGTCCTTCAAACTGTTTCGAATAATCGTCGTTATATCCTATCTAAAAATTGCGCATCAAAGATAGCTCAATAATCAATAGATAGCATATTGCTGCAAAATGGTCGATTGATCCTCTTATCGACATCAAAATTACCACGCGTAACGAAAGACAAAAATCTGTGAGCCTACTTTTTTGATCAACCATAAAGTCATCAAATTTGGTGGGTATTTTTTTTAAGATGACGGAATTACACTGAACACCCCTTCAGAATGAGAAGATACTGCGCCTAATAATCATGTTAATTTTACTAATTAATACTAAAACTGATGGGCAATTTCTCACATGGATTTTGATGACATATTATACCATAAACTTGAAATTATTCGCTACTTTCACAGCAAACAACTCATTTAATTCAAACACTGACCGTTCAAATAGCTAACGTAGCCTTGATGACGTTCGAATCAAGGTTTTCTATTATCTTCATTTCTTTATAAAAAAGACAGCTGTGTTTTTGTGGCACCTAATCTTTTTCTAAGAGGCTTCACTCTATCAATATGTTGATTAAACATTATACTGAACGATTAAATAAGTTCACTCGGTACTTATTTGAAAATCATTGGGATCTATTATTGCGCGAATTTGCTCAAAAAACAGAAAAAGAAACACAAATATTGACCACTCAAAACTTTTATGAAAACGCATATTAACCATCAAACAGAACATCAGTTACGATATAATATCAACAGACATGTTAGCTTTGAATAAGATGGAATTGAATGAGACCTCTCAGTGATGAGAATAAGTTACAAGTTGACGAGAACAAAAACCGAAAAATTTGAAAAATTTTCGAAAACGAATAATATCAAAAACTTTAAGACTATTCTTTATAAACTGACTGCATCACGAAACATCTTTCATTAAATTCTCATTTTGAATCTTATGAGACCTCTCAGCGTTTTACGACTACAATAAAATTGAAATAAAAGAATCAAAAACAACAAAGTAAAAAAAAGTTCAGTGAGAAAAGTGCCAGAGCCATTAAATGAATTTTTCAGTAAAATTATTATTTTTCGTTTTTTTAATACCAAGGCTATGCTTTTTTCGTTTCTAAAAATGTGACTTCAAAAAATTAAAAAATGTGAGCAAGTATAGCAAAACTACGATTTTTCTGAAAAACACATAATATCAACGCCAATAATTTCAATAGCTTTCAACGGAAGTCAATAATTACGCTAAACTATGCCTCGATGAGAAGACTATGTTGTTTGTCATTCATAAGTTATCAATAGGACATCACAATAGGTCTTTTGACAATGAGAACAACAACAATTACAGGCAAAAACCAAAAGTTCAATTGAAAAGTGCGAGGAATTTGAAGCCATATAAACCATAAGCTTTTCTCTGAAAACATTCTCAGCGATCCATTAAACATCTTCTTTATGCAATTGTGAACTATACGATAATGTTTTAAGAATTCAAAAGGAACCAAAATAATGAAAAAAATCCAAAAAAATTATGAAAACTCTAAAAAATATCCGAACTCGTGGCAATGAAGTCATAAAACCAATCATTAGAAGTCAAAATTGATATTCAAACAAATTTTGGTTGAAGTAGAAGGAGATCCTGTGGTTGCTCAAAATGGCTCAGTTCAAAAAGAAAAACAAGTTAGATCGGTTAATTTTCAAAAAAATTTTCGAAATTTATTTTTAATGTCTTTGTCATACGGTATGGATAAATCATCATATATCCATAACCGTATTTATTTCAGTTTTACCCATTTGAAGGTCAAGTGTTTGTGTTATTTAGTTTAATTTCAGTTCATCCAAATCTTCATCTTCATGTCTGTTCATGCTGTCTGTGCAGGAAACTGTCTGTTCAGCTTATAAACAAATCTTGCAGTTCCTTCCTGTCTTGTGATTGTTATGAACAAAACTTTCATTTCCTAAATTGTACTTTAATTTAATCATTCTCTAATTTGCACTACTGAAAATCAGTTCTAATTTAAATTCGCTTTTCAATCGGACTCAGTCGAATAGAATAGCGCCAATCGCACCGCGATTGACCAAGTTGACAATCAGAAAATCTAATTGTAGTAATTGAATTGCCATTTGTGGCGCAACTGCCGAAACTGATTTGAACTATAAGCATTCGCGACTCGATTGGAACAATCTGACGTAATCGAGTATAACATGGCGCAGTCAGCAACTGAATCAAAGAAGACGCCCCTTCATGTAGATGCATTTTGGGAGAAGCCTACTGCCACCTCTCCATTGACGTGAGATAAATGGACTCAGTGGAAGCTAGCATTGCTAGCAAAAGAGGGAATTCAACTCGACAACCTACTAAACGATCTACCAACAGCGGTAACGTACCCACCCGAGTCAATTTACGAGGAACCAGTGAAATATCACACGCAAGCGACGGAAAGGGATAGAAAAATCCGTAACCAACAACTCAAGGTAAATTGGCAAAATCGTTGCACAGAGATTGAGGAAATAGGTATCTTATGCGGAGATAAACTATGGGGGATATGTGAGCAAAAATCGATAGCTTTGTTGTATTTGAGCATTGGAACGGAGGGACGACGTATCTTTAAAAGCAAACATCCTCATTTTCAAATAGGAAAACAGTCATTTAAAGAACTATGGCAAGCAATGGAGGATTCCTTCACTAAAGTAAGAAATATAACTCACGACCGCTTTCTCTTCTTCTCTTGTAAAAAAACAGAAAGGTGAATCTGTTGAATGTTTCTGCGGTCGTTTAATAGAACAAGTCGAAAACTGTAGTCTCGGAAGTGAGGAAACTACCCTAATTCGAGATGCTTTCATACTAAATATGATAGATCATGAAACCCAAAAGGAGTTGTTAAAGGAAACAGTTGAACCATACGAAGCGCTTGAAATAGCAATCCAGATGGAGATGAGGGCACAATATCAACAAAAGATTAATCAGAATTTGATGTCAACTACAACCTCAGTAAATGTAGTCAACAATTACCAGACACGCAATCGCAACGCGAATGCCCAACATCTCAAACGAGATTTCACACGATACCCAACTGTGCACCACAACTACCAGTTCAGCAGCATCTGTATGAATTGCGGCCTACGATGGAGTCAAAATCATCGACAGATCTGTCCCGCAAATGGAAAAAAGTGTAATAATTGTGGAATAATTGGCCACTTTGCGAGAAAATTTCGCAAGCCAAAATGATCACAGGGACAAACACATAAAGCTCCGCAAACAAACGTCAATCAAATTGATAAGTCTCCCGAAAAAAGGGACGACGAGGAATCCGTTAACTACGTAACTAGTTATCAGCAACTATACGATCAAGTATACGATTCAAATTATGACAGTGACTCTGACGACTACGTGGCGGCAATATTGTATGATTCGGCAAATCAGCTCGAACCTCTAAATGTCAAAGTACAATTCGGAGAAGTAAAAGCAAACGCTATGATTGACTCTGGGAGCGCGGATAGTCTCATAATGAAAACATTAGCAAATCAAATAATTCGAACTACCCAATCTGCGAAATGGATCATCAAGAAAGAAAAGCGGGATCTTAAAACATTTTCAATCAAACCGATTAAAGTTCTTGGACATCTGGAGTCCACAGTTGCATACAATAATTGGATTCATAGAGAAGCCATTCTGACAGTGGTGGAAGACGGTCACAACATCATCATTGGAAGAGACGTCTTCCCAAGCCTTGGCCTGGCAGTGGTACAACAACAACAATCAGAGGACGGTAAATGTGTTAATAACAATAATCCCGCATGCAAAATTAAGGAGACAATTGCGGCGCAATTTCATCATTGAGTATCAAGAATTGGTCTGTCCAAAACACATGTAGCGAAATCAAATTTTCATCAAAAGTTCACAGCAAAGCATCAAAAAGGTCGGCGCGTTCCAATAAATCTACAACCTAGAGTCACGGCAGAATTAGAACGTTTACAGAATGAAGGTCATATTGAAAAACTATCTCGTTGCTCTGACGAACATTTCATATCTCCGATCGTAATTACAGTAAAGAAAGATCAATCTATAAAAGTGGCATTAGATTCTAAAGTACTAATCAAAGCAATACACAAAAACAAATATCAAATGCCCAACATTGACATGTTAATCGATACAACATCACAACACCTTACTAACACCCAAAATGGCCAACAGGCATATTTCACTACGTTAGATCTAAAATATGCATATAGTCAATTAAAACTACACCATGACACCGCAAAACACTGTAATTTCAACATTATCTGTGGGGAATCCACCGGCACTTATAGATTCAAAACTGGATTCTTTGGTCTTACTGATATGCTGGCAGAAAGCAATGGACTACACTTTAGTCAGTTTACAAAACACCTATTGCTTTTTAGATGACATCTTAATCGTTAGTACCGGAACTGAAACAGACCATTTGGCATATGTTACAAAATGCTTAAAAAAGTTAGACGAAGATAATTTAAGTGTAAATCTCCAAAAAGGCCATTTTGCAAAAAACGTAAATTGAATGGTTAGGATATAAGTTTACACAAACTGGAATATCGCCATTAGAAAGCAAAACTGCAGCAATATTAACAATACCACCACCAACAACACTAAACGTCTCCGATCCTTTCTTGGGTCAGCACATTATATAGGTAAGTTCATACCACACTTAGCACAATTATGCCATCCACTTAGACCACTTCTCAAAAAATCTGAAGTGTGTTTGTACGGAGGAACACACCAAACATTTTAATTTAATAAAAGAAAAAATTGCCAACAGCACAGAAAATAGCCATTACAATCCAAAATTCGATGTTCGAGTTAAGTAAGTGTGACGCCTCACGTTCTGGATTGGGTGCAGCACTTGAGCAAAATACACCCAAAGGTTGGAAACCGATAGCATTTGCGTCACGATTCCTCAACTCAACGGAAGAGCGTTACAGTGTTAACGAACTAGAACTATTGGGAATAGTCTGGTCAATTGACTATTTCAAATACTACCTATATGGAAAAATTTTAACTGTAGTAACGGACCATCGAGCACTATTGTCTATTCTAAAAGAGCACAGATCGAACAAATCGTAGAATAGTCGACTATCTAGATGGACAGATAGATTACTTCCGTACAACTTCACAATTGAAAACATGCCGGGAGCCAAAATGGGTTTAGTAGACTACATATCTAGAAACCCATTCGCAAGAGCTAAAAAATATCTACATGTGACGAACACTTTGTAGCGACAATATCTAAAATTCGCAACCCAATGAAAAATCTAATTAAAAATAAACAGAACGCATTACAAAAATTTAATAGCATATTAAAGTTACACTGGCCTTCATTTCATTCAAAACAGTCATTTGCACCGCAAATGCATACACCACTAAATACTAATTCACAAGTTAGTACTAAACTACTTGCATCACAATTACTGCTTTCTCAAAAGAAAGTACCATTAGCTTCGCAATTAACACTTTCAAATTCAATAGTTTTTTCGCATTTAAATCATCCATCCGCATCGCAAATACCTCTTAAAGTTAGAAAATCACAATTTGTACTAAATAACTGTAAAGTGAATAATTCACATTCCATTCACGAATTTGCTGCAAAAGAGGTGCAAATGTCAGACAGTAAAGAATGTGAACATTCTGAACAGTTATACCCAATAAAGCCCATTAGCCCATTCATGGTATTATGTCAAATAATCCACATAAAATCGCTAAATTAAGCGCGAAAACACAAATGCCAAAGTATAAACACCACTCGCAAAAGAATCGCTCGCTTTTTGCCCAAAATAGATCGCCAACTCACTTAACCTTGAATAATTCTATCAAACCACTTCACGCAAGTAATTCAGTCAACCATATCAACAAAATGCCAAAAACTAAAGCTACTCGATCGAAATCTACCCCAACGAAGTCAAGAGTAACATTCTCTGATACAACTCCTACTGGCACACATAACTCCTCTAACACCGAGACCCCATCAGGCAGTTTGATTGAAGAAATTAGTTTCACAAATTAGTACTAAACTAATTCACAAATTAGTACTAAACTACTTGCATCACAATTACTGCTTTCTCAAAAAAAAGTACCATTAGCTTCGCAATTAACACTTTCAAATTCAATAGTTTTTTCGCATTTAAATCCTCCATCCGCATCGCAAATACCTCTTAAAGTTAGAAAATCACAATTTGTACTAAATAACTGTAAAGTGAATAATTCACATTCCATTCACGAATTTGCTGCAAAAGAGGTGCAAATGTCAGACAGTAAAGAATGTGAACATTCTGAACAATTATACCCAATGAAGCCCATTAGCCCATTAATGGTATTAAGTCAAATAATCCACATAAAATCGCTAAATTAAGCGCGAAAACACAAATTCCAAAGTATAAACACCACTCGCAAAAGAATCGCTCGCTTTTTGCCCAAAATAGATCGCCAACTCACTTAATCTTGAATAATTCTATTAAAACACTTCACGCAAGTAATTCAGTCAGCCATATCAACAAAATGCCAAAAACTAAAGCTACTCGATCGAAATCTACCCCAACGAAGTCAAGAGTAACATTCTCTGATACAACTCCTACCCGGCACACATAACTCCTCTAACACCGAGACCCCATCAGGCAGTTTGATTGAAGAAGCAGATGACATCTACTTTACCGAAACGCTAAATAAGATATTTAGCAGAAAACTTTTGGCCATAATAACTGGGAAAGACGCGATTCTCAAGGAGGTGAGAGACTGCGTAATTAGAGACGACCCCGACAGGCTTCGAGAAATAAGTCCCTACCTTTCCTCCTATTGGCGGGATCTTAGTGAAAAACATGGCGGTGTCTGTCTTGACGAGCGAATAGCAATCCCGAAAGCCATAAAGGACGCAGTACTTGAGGACATACATTCGAAACATCCCGGGAGTTTTGCCATGCTTTCACTTGCGCAGAACATTTGGTGGCCGTATATCCATCGGGATATACTGGCAAAAGCCAGTGAGTGCAAAGCTTGCACGGAAATAGGTAAGAATCTTAAATCAGTGATTTCGAACCGAAAATGGGCACCTTTACAAAAATGCGTCGAACCGAATGACGAATTATAAATACTTTGGTGGACCAATACCTAATGAAAAGGGTATAGAACAATATTTTATTACAAGTGTAGATAGATACTCAAAATATCCCACAGCAGAAATCGTAAATAACGCCTCCGGTACAAATGTAATCAAATTTCTCAATATATATTATAGATTACCGAGAACAATTAGATTAGATCAAGCAAGATGTTTTACAGGAAAAAAGTTTGAAACATTCTGTATAGAAAATAACATTACACCTATATTTGCACCAGCAAACGACCATAGAGCAATTGGTCTAGTAAAACGTCTTATTCAAACAATTAAACGACAATTATCTTGCATGAAAACACAACTAAACAAAAAATTTAACTTAGAACATTCACTATATGCAATTATACAACGACTGAGAATTTCAAAACAAAAAACAATAGAAATCACTCCATTCGAAGCACACTTTCATAGAAAATGTAATACACCTATTTATAACATCACCACTGAACCTAACAACAAAAATTTAAATTATAATAAAATAATTAAACATTATTTAGATGAAGACACGATACCAGGCCGTGCGTATTTAACGGAGGAACAAAGGTCAGATACAGCCCTCTGTTCAGACACTGAGATTGAGAAAGTCATCTGTGCCTCAAGTGCCCGCGCAAGAAAAGAAGAACAGAAAATGTAAGACGGAGAGCAACGATTGATCAAGTCTGGAGTTTCCAGGCCAATTCCGCGTTCGGAAAGAAGCATCCAAGTAAAATTAGCCAGAAAAATACACGAAAGCCAGGGACAAAAGAAGAACCTCGATGGACTTTATGAAGTGCTTGCTCCCGGAAGCACGGTGTGCAAAATCAGCCCAACCACGAGCGTCATTAAAGAGCCAAATCGACAAGAGGTTCGGGTACGAAATTCGGATATCTTGAAGTTTGGCACAAAAGCAGAACGTGATACGGAACTTACACAGTACATAGAGAGAAGACCAAAGAAGATATACGAAAAAACGATCGAGCAGAAAATCAACAAACATAGATGAGTCTTAATAAGAAAAAACACCGGGGACAAAAAGATCAAGAGAAATGGAAAACAGGCTGATGACATTCGTGTGGTATCTTCAGTAGGATCTTGTATCTCTTCAGCTAGTAATGTGGCACGCCCTCTAAAAATGAGAATTCCGAAGCGCAATCACAAACATGACGAAGCTTTCACCAATAGACCTGACCTTACTCAAATACTACATTTTAGCCCATCTGCTCCAATTGCGCCGCCACCGCCTAATCCAAATGAAGCAGGGCCATCCGCGGTACAAATGGCCACTCCGCAAATACCCACTCCAATTTTACGAGAAACAAGCAAACGACAGTTAACTATAAGTGATACATCTGACTCTGATACGTCTTCCGTGAGAAAGAGCAAAAGGACTCTTAAACATAGAAATACAGAAGGGTATTCAACGGAAGTTTCTGAGTCTAATACTGACTTTATTGGACAGGTTTCGCCACGAAACCCTAACGAAAGGTGGACAGAAGACCCAAACCCAAATCTCCCAAGAAAAATGACGGTCTTTCAGGCAGAAAATGAAGAGAACTCAGAATCCGATTAAAACTCATTGAATATTTATGAACTCTTTATATTTTAAATATTATTTAATATTTTATTACTTATGTAACCGGTGAATACTTATTAATTTTCTGATTTTATATACTAATTTTCTTTTCTCCCAGCAAGGGGAAATGTCATACGGTATGGATAAATCATCGTATATCCATAACCGTATTTAGTTCAGTTTTACCCATTTGAAGGTCAAGTGTTTGTGTTATTTAGTTTAATTTCAGTTCATCCAAATCTTCATCTTCTTGTCTGTTCATGCTGTCTGTGCAGGAAACTGTCTGTTCAGCTTATAAACAAATATTGCAGTTCCTTCCTGTCTTGTGATTATGTTATGAACAAAACTTTCATTTCCTAAATTGTACTTTAATTTAATCATTCTCTAATTTGCACTGCTGAAAATCAGTTCTAATTTAAATCTAGTAATTCGCTTTTCAATCGGACTCAGTCGAATAGAATAGCGCCAATCGCACCGCGATTGACCAAGTTGACAATTAGAAAATCTAATTGTAGTCATTGAATTGCCATTTGTGGCGCAACTGCCGAAACTGATTTGAACTATAAGGATTCGTGACTCGATTGGAACAATCTGTCGTAATCGAGTATAACAGTCTTAACAGCAAGAGATGTCTACTCAAAGCACTACATAGGTTCACTTAATGCTCATTAGCAAGCCTATTGCACTTTTAGTTGACGAGTCTGTGTCATAGGACTGCAAAATTTTAGTGAAACCTCAAAAAGAAAAAAATTCATGAGTTTAGTGAAACCTCAAAAAGAAAATCAAAATTTCATGAGACTTACCCATGAGACCAAAAATAGCATTTTTGTGGCCTTTCGTCTATTAGGAATTCAAAAAAATTGTTTCATTTAGTAGCATGAAATATAGTCTTGAATTAATAGTTTTACAGAAAGAATATTAGTTTGAACGAAAATTATGTCAAAAGTGAACAAAATCATGCCAAATGTCCTGTGTTCACACAAAACTCAATAACTCCTGGAAAAAAAAACGAAAATCATAAAAAACTTTCTAATTTCTAATTTACGCTGGAAAAGCTTTTTAATGATACAACTCACATTTCTCTACGATGAATATATCGATCGGCCAAAATGGTTTGAACAAAAAACCCATTTAAGCATATAGTTCCTGCCCCACAAGTGGGGTCGGAACAATAAAAGATTTTTAAATTTTATTTTTTTTGCTTTTATTTGCTGCACTGGGACAATACACAGAGAGTGTTCCAGGACACATAGTCTAGGTACAATATTTCTAATTTTCATAAAATTTACGACCAAATTGAAAAAGTAAAAGCCCTTGATGAATTAGGCTGTTCGATTTGCTTAATAGCCGCCGTCTTCTGCTCAGCCGATTATTCATGGGTACCTAATTGTTTTTATGCTCCACAGGATTTTAATTGCATTGGTGCACTGAATTTTGCTTTAAGATCCGTTCATACTTTTTACTTTTTAATGCCGACGAAGATTTAATATGGAGTTGTGATTTTATTCACATTGAAGTAGTAGAGGTAGCAAAATAGCGAAAATAGGTTTGATGCGTAATTTTTTTCAAACTACTTTTAATGGGGATTGGGAATTTGGTGTCTGAACAAGCTTTGTTGAAACACGCAACTCTTAAGTTTTAAAAATTGCGAAAGTTCATAGAAGTTAACTTCTGGCGATGTATATAGGAACGTCTGTCACTGCAGACTTCGCCATTTCAAAACTTGAGCTGACTTCTGTTGACGATTGTTCTCTTTTGAACAGTATAACCCGATTCTCGTCTTCAATAGATTTTTTCGTTTGTTTCAATTGATTTTTACGTCTGTCTGTTTAGGTGAGTACATTCAGTCAAAACTGACTGTTGTTCCAAAGTCTGTGTGGGCTACAAAGACTTTCGGGTTGATTGTCGAGTGCAAAGATGTTGTCTGTACCTCAACTTCACTGCCAAGTTTGTACAACTTGAGTCACCCCTGCGAAGAGCTCGTCCCGATTATTTGCGCCTTTTTTGATGAAACCTCACAAGCTGTTCAGATATCCGAGTTCAACAGCTCGATGAAAAGTTGTATTGTTGCATCGATCGAATGTATAGATATTTTGATCACACATGATTCCAAAAGAGGGCACAGGTTTTGGTTGGTTCGAAAAGCAACCGATGGCGAAAAGGAGGAATTTTACCATCAACGTGAACTTAAAGCGTCCGAAGTTAATATCACAAAGATGAGAGAAACCGCAAAGACCCCAGGTTTTCATTTAGATAAAACGAATAGCGTTTTCTCCCCAATTTTGAAGTCAGCATTTCACACTCAGCAAAAATTCCGATCTCCTTTTTCAGAAAAGCAAAGTCCGTTGTTCCGAAAAAGTTGCAGACTAACATCGCAACCCTTATTTCAAAGCTCGCCCTTTGTAAACTCTACAATGTCGGAAGCGGCGCATTCATCTTCGCAACTTAGTAGAAATTCGCACTTTTTACCCTGGTTTGAAATGCCCTTAACCCCAAATTTGTGCTTAGAACTAATTGCTAATGAAGCTTCCCTGTCACAAAAGCATGCTTCAAAGTTCGTGGCTTCAAAAGCTTTTGCTACGCACGATTTCAACGGTCAGCAATATATTTGTCTACTTATTAGTCAAATCGAATCTCTTGTACTATTTCGAATGTTCGCAAAATCAAACAAGAGAAACATGGAAATCGCAAAATGTGGAAGCATTTCATGCTTCGACGCGCTAAATGTGGAAAAGTTGCCATATATGGCAATTTTAGAGAAAGATTCAACAGTGACACTGTATTCTGGTATTTTGCGCCTCTGTAAAGTTCGATGTCCTGACCCCATAGCTTCTGCATTAAACATAGACGGCGCTGTTAATCACAACAACTCTGGCAACTCAATTCTAAACTTTCACGCCTCGCTGGGTCGAACTTTAATTGCAAACACCTTTGGGGTGACTAACATTGTTTGCCTAACTTTGCCCAAGTTGTTTGAAAACCCGAGTGTTGAAATGTTCCTAAACAGCTTCAAGTATTGCTTGACGCCCCAGGATTTCACGCAAGTTGCGCTCGATTGGTTTGTTTGTCGAAATGCAGTTGGAAAAACAGTAGATTCCCAATGTGAATTCAGTTTGTTTATTGCTTTTATGGAAAATGAAATAGGATTGAATGACTGTGAAAATGGTCGGCGGTCGAGATCAATGGACTCTTGCTCGGATTCCAGTTCAAAGAAGGTCAAAATGACGGAGTTGGGTGTTGAAAAGGACTTCAATGATATGTTAGAGTCTGATTTTGCTACTAATTTGGCCATTATGTGTGGATTTGATGAACTACAAGAAAGGCCAGGCGTCGGATTTGAAAAAGAAAGCCAAATTTCGAGAGCCAAATTAGACAAAAATTTTGAGCTTGTTATCAAAATAGCGCATGTAATTTATGAAGAACTGAAATTAGACGCCAGCAAAGAGTTAGAAAGTAGAACTCTGGCTGTATTTCTTGCTTCAGTGGCGCAGAAATTAGAATTTAACAACTGGAAAATGCGCTACTTTATAGATTTTCCTGCTGCAGTTTTTCCATCGCATTTGCTGAAAATTGATAAAAAAGTTTCGGATGACCTGAAAAAGGTCGCAAATAGCTCAGAAACTAACTCTGATTATCAGCAGGATAAAACAAGTTTTCCCGAGTTACAAAAATTTTTCAGTGATGATGAAACGATGTGTTCTAGTTTTCATGATTGGGTTCAAGCAGTCATGAATTTGGGGAAAATTTCACCAGGAGGTTTTAATGAGGCAAAGGAAGAGAAAATTGCAGGGGGTGCAGAAATGGATTGGAAATCTACTTTGGCGGAAGAAGGGGCGCTAAATTTGAACGCGAGTTCATTGATTGCTCTGCCGTGTATTTGGGGAGTAACTGAGCGTCTCTGTAAAAGTGCCATTGTTTATATATTTTACGTCTGTTTGAATAATTCCCTACTTTCCCTCCAAATCGAATGTGAATTACTGAGCTCCGTTAAGGGCTTTTTGTCACAAGTTCTAATTGACTTAGCGGGGAGAGAAATCCCTGTAGATTTGGTTGATAAATTGGATTTGCTCAAATTGCGAGCTCCGGGAAAACCCGAAAGATCACTGTCTAAGCACAAAATTACAGTTGGGAGAGAAAATTTGCCCGCCCAGCAAGGGATGATGTGGTCGAAGCAAAATGAGGAAAAGTTTTCTGAACAAATTTTGTTCCTAATGCTCAGATTGAAAATTGACTCTGATTTTATCCACACGTTACCTCCGGGTATTGCATTGCCTCTGTTTGATGTCATTCATCAGTGTCATTTGAAGCCCTCGCTGAACTGGCCGAAAGATGCCATTAATCTGATCAAAAGACAGGATCTAATTACCCAAAAGGAAATGTTAGCCAGGGCCGTAGACCTTGAAGTGAAAGGAAAAACCACTGGGTCTGCACGATCTATTTGCCCTAAGTTGGGCACAGCCAAATATTACATTAAACATGAGAACAGTGCTTACCTGAGTTCGGTCAACAGAACGTCGGCCAATCAGAATGTATCCACAAACGGTTTGGAAATGAACTTGGAAGTACTTGAATTTCTATTTCCGAATGACTGTAGAGTACAGTCTGTAAAACGCATGTTGAATTCCTCACAGCCTGTTAAGATCAAAGCGCATCATCAACAAAATGATCTGCAGGTAAAGTTAGCGCATTATGCTAAGCGAACAATGGCGCTGCCGATTGGTCGAGGCATGTTCGCATTGAGTTCTGTATCGCCTTGCATAACCTCTACTGAGCCGATTCCTGAGATGAATTTCTCGTGCAAAGTCATGCCGAAGAATGTTTCTGTGCAGATCACGTCGAGTACATTGAGCTTCCCGGCTAGAAGTTGGGCTTTCTTCCACAATGGGGTAGCCACTGGGTTGCGAATAGACCAGAATATTAAAGACTTGGATTCTGCATGGGTTATATACAACAGGTTAGTTGTGAAAAACAAATGCTTATTTGCAAAACGTTGTCAAATTCATCGAATTTTGGTTTTTTGCCTCATCAAGCATTGCAACCATAGTGTTCTTGACAATGGAATGAAAGAAGTTCATTTGATAGAATATTTTAATGCTTTTTGGCTGTTATTCCAGACTTCGTGACTTTGAAGACTATGAGGTTTCTACTAATGATCGAGCAGCTATTCTTTAGAAGATATAGATAACAAGATACTGCATTTTCAGTTCTGCAACAAGTAATTAGTAGATAGTGATCACAGAGTTAGATACACTCTTTAACTTCCAACCCGTGCTGGAATAATATAGGTTTTCAATTGTTTTAAAGATGCTGATTGATATTTTATAAGATCAATAATAGTTGAAAGATAAAAACAATATTTGAAGTTTGCCTGTCTTTATAGACCAAAATCTACCAACTCGGGAGAGAATGCCAGCGCTCATGCTGGATTTCTGCTGGGTCTTGCGCTAAACGGACATTTAGACAACATGTCTACCTTCAATTTCCACTCCTACCTATGCCGCAATCAGGAACAAACAAGCATCAGCCTTCTATTAGGTAAGAGCTTCAACGTAGCTAAGTACCTGCTTTGCCAGCAGATTCAAAGCTCGGGGGCCGATTTTTTTTTGTAGTCAGGCCATGCGGTAGTTGATGACAAAATAACAAAAGTGGGAGCTACTTTGGCGCTGTAAAAAAGTGAAAATTTTAATTATAGCTGTACGCTGAGTGCAGCTTTATTGCGTTGATCTTTGTTTGCACGAATCGAAGAGGAGTAATTGGTTTTAAAGGCTTTTGGATCTTTTTCGTTTGTGCCCTTAGCATAATGGGTGCATATTTGAACCCGCAGACGCGCATGTAATAGCACGTGCTCTGGGGTGGGGGGGGGATAAATTACTGGGGGCATAAACGGAAACGATCCGTTTTTTAGCTGAAGCATATTTGTTCATGACTTGAGCTTTGACTTCTTTTCCAACATTGACTTCTTTTCGTTTCGAACGTTGGACATCACCTTCACCTCAACTTAAACCTACCCCCTCCCAAACAAACACACACACTCCACCTACACAACTCTAGCTCCCCAACCAACATACCCCAGCTATGATGTTTGGGATCTTTTGCGTTTGTGCCCCCAGCTTAGTGGGTGCATATCATCTGCAACCCCCAGACGCACTTGTCATTTTTTCCATAATGAGTTACTATATTATAATGACGCGTGTTCTGTAACTTGGGGTGCATAACGTACTGGGCGCACAAACGGAAAGGATCCAATTGTCTGCATTTTTAATAGAGATCTTATTGCACGACTCATGAGCCGTTCCTAGTATTCTTGTTTCTTTTGTGTCGCCTGAAGCTGTTTCTTCTCGCCAATAAACAGCAATTTTTTGCTTCTCTCCATGCGACTTTCTAACTGCTATGTGCTCAAAATGTTTTTTAATTGATCTCGAACGAATTTTGTTGTATTATATTGGTCTTGCTGGTGTTTTGGAATGCAATTTTTTTTGAAATGCCGACTTAGCGTCTGATATTTTTTGGTGTGAATTTTTGTCCTCAAAAACAGTATAAACATGTAAACCCGCCACCTCAACCGCACGCTTGACCGACCCCCTAAGGTGATTAACGGTTACTCTCAACCTTTCCAAGATCAAATGTGGACTACACAATGAACGTTGTTACTAATAAAGCATTGCGACTAAGATAAAGTAAGCTCCTGGTTTTCCAACAAATTTATATATTTTGTAACCTTTGAGTAAATTGAACTGGTTTTATAGATTGTCACTTCTGAATAATTTTAATGGGCTATATAGATCACGTTGACGACTCAATCTCAATTTTGTCCTTTTTGCTATCTATGTGCTTACAGCCCACAAATTTTGTTCGCACCTATTTCGGCAATCTGCCGGCTATGATTATCATTTTTCCTATGAACTTAAAAAATTTAAGTTTTTGCAAAAACAATCATAGTGAAGTCATTTAAGCAAAGACAAAGATCCTAATATAGGATGAAGTTTTTCCCAAAATCGAGCCTAGGCTGGTGGGGTAAAAGTGATACAGGGGTATCAAAAGTTCAATTTTTCGCGTTTTTAGTGTTTAACCTGTAAATCGTTGGTTGATTTCCAGAATTCTTTCAAGATTTGTCTCATAATTGACTAATTCCATGTTTGACTTCTGACTTACCTCACGCTGTTTCAGCTGACTGGAAATTGTTTTTTTTTTCACCAAATTAACGCAAATTCGTTTAGAGTCTGCAAGAAAAATGACAAAAAAGCGGGATTAACGATGAAGCCGGAGCGCTATGATCTATTATATAAAAATTTATTGAATTTGATGAATACAAAAACTGAAATTCCTATCTTGTCTAGCTAACTGTAGATATCGTAAGCACACTGTTGAATTGTTTGTCACCGTTTACGGGACTACGTTTGACGGAACTCTTTATTTTCGAACATTTCATGAAAAGTTTTAACCGTCCCCTGTAGTGGGCGCGAGAGATCCTCTCAGCTTCGCTATTAGCACAATATCTAATTTCTGTTACATTTTTTGGGCTGATTTGTCTGAAAGGACAATGGTTATTACTACGGATAAACCGTTCAGGGGTGCGTTATATGTGCATTATTATGGGTGCTATCGTTTATGATATAAATATTCGTAGGTTCCTTTAACTGTTAGAGTGAAACGGTGTGTTTTAGGTCTTTGTGCTTCAAAACAAGCGACTCGAGATGAAGTGCTTTTTCGCACAATCACTCTGCACATTGGGGCACTTCTTCCACCGAATGGGGCGGAACTGGACGTCGGATTTAATGTGCAAACTGCGGCACTCTTGGCAGCCGGCTTCCTGTTCATGTCATCGGGTGACAAACACATGGCAGATGTGATGCTCAATCAAATTAACAGACCACCAGGTTAATTAAGTTAACATTTGATCAACGTCCCCACCCCTCACGATCTGAACAATTTTTTTCTTTACATGGCCTGTGCGGACAGAGATCGACGTTTCTGTATTGCTTATGTTTTGTGTGGTCTACTAAAAGACGAGGCTAACCGTCTCAAAGTATACTATTATAAGATGCTGAAAAATATTTTTTGATATAAACATACTTTACCTGAGATGCTAATACAGTAAATCAGCACGAATTGTAAAAAGAGTATCGCCGAAGGTGATAAACTTCAGCTAAGGTCTATTCGACTTGGTCTTAGAAGGAAGTATCTCTTTTTTGAGCCGCATCTCTCTTATCTTTAGTAGCAATTAAATCGCGTCTTGGAAGAACAAGCCAACATGAACTGCATTGTGATTGTGACAAGCATAATTTTTTTTCGTGGAAGCGGGGATTGAGATGATATAAAGTTTGATTCTTGTTTATTTTAAAATTGTAACAGTTTTGCTTGCGTTTTGCATTTATCGAGACCAATTTCATGCTTAACCAAAATTGAGATCTTGTATTGATCCTCTTAGTCTTTCAGATTCACTAATTCATTTGATGTCGTCACGTAATTGTACCCTTGAATTCTTGACCTCTCTGAGTTTTAAAAAGTGAAATTCAATCACGCTAATTAAATGTAGGTTACATAGGTCAAATAAAAGAGTGCCGAATATAGTTTTTTTTGCAATTTAATATCACTTGTGGGAAATGAAGCATTTGATACCAATACGTGATTATTATTCTAACCTCTATGAATTGGTGGTTAGAAACTTTATGCCTGCCTGACTTTACTGTCAGGCCTATTTTGCACCTATCGGTATCTTGTAGGGAGAGATACTAAACAGATATGATTAATAGAGCATGTAATGTATATTTACAAAAAATATTACCAATAAAATTGAACTATATGATATTTCATACAAGGTTTTGTTTTTCCTGTCATTCTCAGCAGGAGTCGTATATGCTGCTACAATTATCTAAGGTCGTGATTCTTTGAAGTTAGAATTTTTGCTATTTTTATTGGGATTAAAATGATGTAAAGTGTTTTTGAGGGTTTTACTTTGTAATCGGATTTTGAGCCCGGATTTGGTAAAAAAGTTTGACCCCACTATCTCTTCTAGTTTAGGAGATACCGCAATTTTTCAATTTTTCAAAAAATTTTGTGGGGCTTAGCAAAAAAAGGAAAGGAAAAAAATGGACTGCAAACGAACTTGGTAAAGGGAATTGTATGAAATAGTTTTCTCTAACATTTTACTAGGCTAAGGTAGAACAGAAAAAAAAAGTTTTTCTTCTGCTTCACTACTTTTCTGTTGCAAACTTATGTTGCTCACAACGTGTTCAGGGCAGAACTAGGAGGGTCGAACGATTCCGTTTTCTGTCCTCTCTATGTTTATCTAATAATAATGTAATCTATCATAGAGTAATGAATTAATTAATTCTTTCTTCCTTAATCTGTTGTTCCTTATTCTCGAATTTCACGGGACATGTTCAATTGGGAGTAATTTTTAGAGAGATGAAAGCGGAAAACAAAATCTAGCTCTTTAAGCTTTTAAAGTGTCTATTTATACTTGACAAATGTCAACCGAAAAACTCAACTGAATGTCCACTGAAAATTTCAAATTAATTTAAATGGATAGTACATGTAGAAATGATTTAAAAATAATATTTCGGCTACATGAATCACATCCGGAAATATTTTTTGGAGTAAAAGTTTAACATCTTGTTTTCGTTTACCTCTCCGTTCTTTCAAACTTCATACCATGTTCAATGTAGTTTATCTGTTAACTTCAATTTAATTAATGTTTTTCCTATCATTTAGAAATTGGCATTTTAAATATTGCTGGCTATTTTGACAGTTTACTTTCCTACAGATACTCGGCAATTTAAAAGTAACAGAGTCAGTATCGGAAAAGAAATCAAAAATGGAATCAGTAGACAAGTTTTAATAGAAAATAGAAATAGAGACCAGTTTTAGATGCCCGGTTTTTGAACTTTGTTAAATTAGTTTTAATTTACAGGTCTATTATTCATTGGTGTTGATGCTAATCACTGTATCCTCATTAAGAAACAGGAGTATGAGGTCTTCGAGAATTTTTTTTTTTGCAGTTGTCATCAATTTTTACACTGGAAATGAATTCGTTTTCCTCGAAGCTTTTCTGAGTTTTTCTTTATAATCAGAGAATAAAGGGTTAATGTAAAATTGAAAAAGAAGGCTCGCTTGTTCTGTGCGTGTCACAGAATGTTCACACATTCGTACTTAAAACCATAATATGTAAATCATTATAACGAAATTGATATTTCAGAGACGTTTGTTTAATCACCAAACATAGTTTTTATCAAGCTGCTACGAAAAAAGGTAGTGTTTTAGCTGAAGTTTGAAACAAATATTGCGTTTTCAGACGAACCAAAAAATGAGTGAATAACCTTCAATTACGAAAAACTTAGTTGCACTTAAGGTATGACAAATATTATCAAAAGAATTTTCCTAAAACGTGTTTTAACTAAACGGAAACTTTGAATGCGTTTGCTTTATACAAGATTTTGATTCAGCTTCATCAGCTTTTATCTATTACTCTTTGCCAATTTAGAGATCTTTTTACATTATAAAATCAAGTTGATGACTTATGATTCAAATTAAGTGGTTTCTATACTCCACTTTTCTCATCAATTTTATCTAGTTGATCGAAAACGAACAGCTGCTGCACGTCGCTTCTATTCAGTTAAACCCTTGCTGATTTCAAGCTGTTCCTAGCCGCAACACTTTTTTTCTGAAAACCAGAGTAATGGAGACTGAAAAAAAATTAAAAAATATTTCTCAATTATGATTATGTGGCATACATTATCAAACGGACAAAGTTTTCTCAATTTTTCTAAATTTTTTGCAACATCCCCTAAATATTGTTTTGGTAAAACCGAAGCAATTAAATAGCATGTAGAATACCAAAAGAATTTAAGCAGTTGTATTTACAAGCGTCAAAAGAAGGATAAACGAATCATTCTAGTTAGAAGTTCATAAACAAAGCAGGCCAGTCCTTGAATACAAGTCAAGTAAAGGAAAACAACCAAGAAAATGGCTATCTGATTAAGTGATTGCTTTGTCACTATTGACCTGTTATGCTAACGATCAAGCGGATGGGGTTATACAAATGAGAAATGTATGTTTATTTTACTATTTGAAACCTGAGGTTTTGAAGTATTGAAAAATCAAATTAAGACAGACTAAGAACTTTAATAACGCACCCACAACAGATGATAAAAAACTAAAAAATACTACGGTGAGCGGAAAATCAGGCAAAATTAGCAGATGCGACTTGGTTTTCCAAAGAACGTGGCGCAAAATTAGAAATAGATAGGCGAGCTGCGAGAAAAGACTTTTATTAGAATTGAAGTTAAATAATATCGACAGTTTTTCAAAATAAAGTAATCACACTTGATTCGTGTTTGAAGCTAAGCACTAAGGAAATTAACTTGTTGCTTTTTAATAAGTTCAGGTGTAGCCTGATGTTGCTATGGTGATAATAATAAATGCAGCAGTAAAAGCACGGCAATTCAACAAATTCTTATTTCTGTTCTCATAGCCGTTCGCTTCCTGAAGCTTAATGTTTTTCTTATGTGCTGCCTTAGTGTGATTACCTGAATTATATGAAATTGGAACTCAATAATAGCTTACTGAGAACTTAGAGTTGCTCCTGGTTACTCATATTCGTTGTTAATGTAGCGAAGGACGAAAATGAGAAAAAAAATTATTAGGTGATCAAAATTTTTAAAATTTTGAACTTTTTAAAATTGTTTTCTTTTTCTATAAAACTGTTTTCTTTTTAAAATCTGTCTAGTAAAAAAAGTAGAAATTGAGGAATGGATAATTGTTGATTAGTGTTCAGTCAATTTTGCATGATATCACTAAAAGTTCCACTATTTTCATTTTCGGTATAAAATTTTCTAATTTTGCCAGGTTCAATATGAAATATCTTTGTAAATTTCCGGTTTTTAAAAAAAAGCTTCTGTAACAAATAACTTTTAATGGACAGATCTCAAATGATTTGCTCCCTGTTAATCAAGACGTAACTTAATATTTAAAACGATCGGAATAATGGATGAAAATATAGGTTAACACAGGTGAAGAAAACGTCTAAAAAGTGGCTGAAAGTTTTTTGGAATTTTTTATGTAGAAAAACGCAATATTTTAGTTTCTATACTATATGGAGACATCAACGAAACGATAAGATACTTGTTCTCACCCTCGAAAAAACCGCTTTTTCGTAATTGATCGAATTTTGACCAGCTAAGTTTTAGCTAAATTAGGTCAAATGTTCTGCTAAGTGGCCTGAAATTGTGGGTTGAAAATAGTTAAAATTTTTCTTCCAATTGGCAGTTTACAAAAACATTTCTCTTTTTAGTTAAATTCTGGACGCAGAGAGCTTCAATTTGATACCACATATACTAGCCTGGTATGACCCAAAAAAGTCAAAAATTGTCTAGCATAAAAGTTCTCCCATTTTTTTCCAAAGATATCAAAAACGGAAATGGAGACAGTTGCAAAAAGCGTATTCTTAAAACCTGTCAACATATTTGTGGCTCTTACTTTTAGCCAGTAGAGCTTTATATGGCTATATTTTGAATGGGTATCGAGCTGTCTTAGGATATAAACACTAATCAAATAATTTTTAGTAGATTCTTTAACCAAAGACAATAAAGTCTCAAATGACACATTGAGGCGAGTTAATTTGCGTTCGCACAAAGTTGCAATGTGTATTCTGAAAACCTGTCAACACAATTGCGGCTCTTACTGTGTTAGCCAGTAGACCTTTATATGGCTATATTTTGAATGGGTATCGAGCTGTCTTAGGATATAAACACTAATCAAATACTTTTTAGTAGATTCTTTAACCAAAGACAATAAAGTCTCAAATGAAACATTGAGGCGAGTTAATTTGCGTTCGCACAAAGTTGCAATGTGTATTCTTAAAACCTGTCAACACAATTGCGGCTCTTACTGTGTTAGCCAGTAGAGCTTTAAATGGTTATATTGTGAAAGGGTATCGAGCTGTCTTGGATCTAAACTCTAATCAAATAATTTGTAGTAGATTCTTTAAACGCAGACATTGAAGCCTCAATTGAAACAATGAGGCTGGTTAATGTGCGTTCGCATATGATGTTCCAACCTGAGCTCATCTACACGTTTGACATTATTGTCAACCAAATGAAGAGATAATCAAAAGTAGATTTTTGAGTTTAAAGAAATCGTTACACAGAGACTAATGGAAATACATAATGCAATACAACATTAGAACGCTGACGTGATCTACCAACAACAAGGCTACGAGAAGAAAAGAACTAGCAAAAATTCAAAAAATTTTTTCGTTAAAAACTCAGTATCCAAATTAAAAAGCACCTAGCAACAACTTCAAATTGCAATGAGGCAATACCCTAAGTATACAAATTAACGTTTTCCTAAGTAAAAAGCAGATAGGACTTTTTTTAAAAAGAGACTAAGAAAGAATTCGACAAACAGAAGAAATATTGAAGCGAAATTCAAAAATCAGTCAACATTTTCAAACCACAAAATTACAAAGTTCTGGTAATCATTAGCTTTCAACGAAATAATTCTTGATAAATGTACAAAAAGCCATTCTGAAACCAATAGAGCCTGTCTTCAAAAAGCGCAATTCGAAAATCAACCATAATTTTTAAACCAAAAAATTTCAAAGTTCTGAAAATCATTAGCTTTCAACGAAATAATTCTCGAAAACGAACCCAAAAATCACCCAAAAGTCAACAGCTGCTGCACGTCACATCTATTCAGTTAAACCCGTCTCATTTCAAGCTGTTCCTAGCCTTAAAGCTTTTTTGAAAACCAGACTACTGCAGATTGAAAGGTTTTTTGAAAATAATTCTCATTTTTGATTATGTGGCTTACATTATCAAACGGACAAAGTTTTCTCAATTTTTTTGTGCAACCGCTCCTAAATTTTGTTTTTGTAGAATTGAAGGAATTAAATAGCATGTAGAAGTCCAAACTAGTTTAAGCACTTGTATTTACAAGCGTCAAAAGAAGGTTAAACGTATCAATCTAGTTAGAAGTTCATAAGCAAAGCAGGCCAGTCCTGGAATACAAGTCAAGTAAAGGAAAACAACCAAGAAAATGGCTATCTGATTAAGTGATTGCTTTGTCACTATTGACGTGTTATGCTAACGATCATGCAGATAAGGTTATACAAATGAGAAACGTATCTTTTTTTTTTCTATTTGAAACCTGTGGTTTTGAAGTATTGAAAAATCAAGTTAAGACAGACTAAGAACTTTAATAACGCACCCACAACAAATGGTAAAAAAACTAACAAAAATTACTACGGAGAGCGGAAGAGCTGGCAAGAATAGCAGATGCGATTTGGTTTTCCGAAGCAGGTGACTCTAAATAGTGAAAACATGTCACAACAAAATTTAAAAAGTGAAGTGGTCTGTTTTGAAAAACGTGCTGCCTAACCAGGCAATCTTCATGAGTTTAAATGAACCTGAATGCACTAAAAACTGCCTCTTTTGTTTTCAAATTTTCCTTATTAAAAACAGATTGGCAAGCTTCGGGAAAAGACTATGATTAGGAGAATTGAAGATAAATAATATCGAGTTTTTTAAAAAATTATAATCGTCACAAGTGATTCGTGGTTGAAGCTAAGCACCTGGTGTAGCCTGATACTGACAAGGTGATAACAATGAAAGCAGCGGTAAAAGCACGGCAAGTCAACAAAATCTTTTTTCTCTTCTCGTAGCCGTTCGCTTCCTGAAGCTTAATATTCTTATGTGCTGCCTTAGTGTGATTAAATGAATTATATGAAATTGGAACTCAATAATAGCTTACTGAGAACCTGGAGTTGCTCCTAGTATTCTCATATTCGTTGTTAATGTAATGAAGGACACAAATGAGAAAAAATTTCATTAGATGATCAAAATTTATATAATTGTGAGAAAGTATCTGTTTTCTTTTTCAAATTTGTCTAGTAAAAAAGTACAAATTGGAGAATGAATAATTGTTGATTGGTGTGAAGTCAGTTTTGCATGCTATCACTAAAACTTCCTCTTATTTTCAGTTTCGATATAAAATTTTCTAAATTTTCCCGGTTCGATAAGAAATATCTTTGTAAATTTCCGGTTTTTCAGAAAATTTTGTGACAAATAACTTTTAATAGACAGATCTCAAATGATTTGCTCCCTGTTAATCAAGACGTAACTCAATATTTAAAACATTCTGCACATTGAATGAAAAATTAGCTTAACGCAGGTGAAGGAAGTGTTAAAAATTCAATAAAACGTCCAAAAATTGGCTGTCATTTTTCCTAGAAAAATGCAATGTTTCAGTTTCTATTTTATATAAAGACATCAACAAAGCGATAAAAAACTTATTCCTGCCCTCGAAGAAACTGCTTTTTCGTAATTGATTGAATTTTGACCAGCCAAGTTTTAGCTAAATTTGATAAAATGTTAGGCTAAGTGGCCTGAAATTGAAGGTTGAGAATAGTGAAAATTTTTCTTCCAATTGGCAATTTCCAAAAACATTTTTCTTTTTAGTTAAATTCTGGACACAGAGAGCTTCATTTTGATACCACATATACTAGCCTGGTATGACCCAAAAAAGTCAAAAATTGTCTGAACAAAAAAAGTGGGGCTAGCATAAAAGTTCTCCCATTTTTTTTCCAAAAATGTACCCAAAACGGAATTGGAGGCAGTTGCAAAAAGTGTATTCTTAAAACCTGTCAACACAATTGCGGTTCTCAATTTGTTAGCCAGTAGAGCTTTATATGGCTATATTGTGAATGGGTATCGAGCTGTCTTAGTATCTAAACTCTAATCAAATAACTTGTAGTAGATTCTTTAAACACAGACATTGAAGCCTCAAATGAAACAATGATGCTGGTTAATGTACGTTCGCACATGATGTTTCAACCTGAGCTCATCTACATGTTTGACTTAATTGTCAACCAAATGAAGAGAAAATGTAAATAGATGGTTGAGTTTAAAGAAATCGTTAAACTCAAAAATAGATGTTTGAGTTTAAAAAATTGTTACACACCCACACTAATTGAAATTCAATGCCATACCCCATTAGAGCGCTGACGTGATCCACCGACAATAAGACTAATAGAAGAGAAAACAAGCAAAAACAACATTTTTACGTTAAAAGCTCAGTATTCAAATTAAAAAGCTTCTAGCAACAACTTCAAATTGCAATCAGGCAAAACCCTAAGTACACAAATTTACTTTTTCTTAAGTACAAAGCAGATGGGACTTTTCTTTAAGAAGACTAGGAAACAATTCGACAAACAGAAGAAATATTGAAGCGAATTTCAAAAATCAATCAATATTTTCAAACCAAAAATTTTCAACGTTCTGAAAATCATTAGCTTTCAACGAAATAGTTCCTGTCTTCCAACCTAATAATTCCTGTCGAAATAGAGCCTGTCTTTGGTTAGACTAAGCCATAGAAACAGACTAAAGATGCAGAAGAACTCAAAAAACTTAAAAAACAATTTACTGAAACCATTTGTATCATTAGCTGTTATCTGAGTATTGTAATTTTATTGCAATTACTATTTAGATTAGCTGATCTAAAATTACAATGAACGATAAAATTAGATGATTTGGGCCGTACGTAAAAATTTTGTGATCTGTTATTACGCGAATGTGCTAAAACAGAAAAAAACAAATTTTGACCACTCACAAAACTTTTATGAAAACGCATATTGTCCAACAAAAATATCAGTTAGCAGTAAGGACATAATATCAGTAGACACGTTACTTTCCATTTACAAGGACTTCAATGGGACCTCTCAATGCTAAAAAATATTTTACAAGTTGACGAAAAGAACAACAAAAACTGTAAAGTTTAAAAAATCTTTGAAAACAAATGTCATGAACTTTATGACTATTTGCTATACACTGGCGGCATTGAGTAATATCATTTATTCGATCTTAAAGTAAAAGCTTATGGGACCGGTCAGCATTTTACGGCTACATCAAGAATAAAACAGGCAAAAACAGTTTAAAAAAAGTGAGCACGAAAAGTCGAATTTTTTGAAGAATGAACTTTTCAGTGAAAACTTTCAATTAATTTTCTAACAGCAATGGGATTCGTTTTTTAACAATATGAATTAAAAACAACAAGTAAGAAGAAATTTTGAAACTACATTTTTGAGACAACGCGTAGTATCAACGCCATTAAATTTAAGAGCTTTCAACGGAAGGCAATAATTACAATAAGTTCTTCCTCGATGTTGACGAAAAGAATCAACGCCATTAAATTTAAGAGCTTTCAACGGAAGGCAATAATTACGCTAAGTTCTTCCTCGATGTTGACGAAAATGATAGACAGGTATGTTTGTCATTGATAAGTCATCAACAAGACATCACAAAAGTCTGATGACTATGAGAACAACAACTTATACAGCCAAAAACCTAAATTCAGTAGAAAAATGCGAAAAGGATCGAAGCCATTTAAATAGAAAGTGTTTCTCTGAAGACTTCTATGATTCATTGAATCTCTTCGCTAAGCCATTGGAAACCATCGCAATTAGCATAATGTGCTAAGAGTACAAAAGTCCAAGACTACAAAATATCCAAAAATTAAAAAAAACTTTAACTCGTGGCATCGAAGCCATAAAACCAATAGTTAGGAAATAAGAGCGCTAACTCTATTATTTGTGGTTGCAGTAGAAAAGAAGGGGTTCCTGTCACTACTAAGATTGACTCACAGTTCGCGGAAATAAGTTATGAATCGGTTAATATTCAAAAAAATATATTTGAAGTTTTTTTCAAGTCTTAACAGCCATTATATGCAATAGCCTTCAACGGAAGTCAATTAATACGCTAAGTTATGCCTCATGCGAAGACAAAGCTGTTTTTCGTTCTCAAGTCATTAATAAGACATCACAATAAATTTTATGACTATGAAAACAACAACAGATACAGGCAAAACCAAAAATTCAGTAGAAAAGTGCGAGAAGTGTCGAGGCCTTTTAAACCGGAAACTGGAAACTGTATGATCCATTGAACGTCTTCCCTAAGCCAATGGGGACCTTCGATTTTAGGATAATGTGATAAGATTTCAAAAGGAACCAAAATTACGCAAAAAATATCCAAAATGAAAAAAAAAATATAAAAACTCGTGGCATCGAAGTAATAAAACCAATAGTTAGAAGATAAAACCGCTATTCAGATTATTTTGGTTGCAGTATAAAGGAGGGAGGTCATGGGAAATCAAGTTTAAGATTTGTTTATGTTCGAAAAAAATTTTCAAAAAATTATTTTAAATGCCACTCCTTGTCCACTCAAAGCACTAGATAGGTTCACTTAGTGCTCATTAGGAAGTCTATTGCACTTTTAGTCAGCGAGTGTAGGTCATAGGACTCCAAAAATCTTAAAAAATCCCAAAAGGAATATCAAAATTATCTTTAAAAAATCACGAAAACTCAAGAGTCGAAAAAGATGAGCGATTCCTTGAAAATGATTTTGTTAGGCATCATTTGACTGTAAATGATGTCTGTAGTTAACGGAAACGCGATGTGAAAAGTGACTAGTCTCTAAGTGACTAAAAAAATTGCGACGTTTTGAAAAACGTCCATTAAAGTGAGTTCGATTTTTTTTGATAGTTAACTTTTTTTTGAGGCCAGAACTAATCGCCTTTTATCTATCGGCAACATAAAATTGTTTCGTTTTGTATTGTGAAATGTAATTTTGAATTAAATTTTTTAAGTAAAAAAACTAACAAAAATTACGCTAAAATTGAACAAAACCATGCCAAATATCCCGTGTTCACACAAATCTTTAAACCTCGATAACTCCTCGAAAATTACGAAATTGAAAAAATCTTTCTAAGTTTGAATTCTACGCTGGACGAGCTTTTTAGTGATACCACTCATTTTTCTCTACGATGAATATATCGATTGGCCAAAATTGAGTGAACAAAAAAAACTATTTGAGTATGGAGTCTTCCCCCCCCCCCCCCCCCCACAAGTGGGATCGGAACATTTATTTTGGTTGAGCAATTTTTTGATTGAGAAAGCATTTCATTGATCCTCCGTTTCTGGTTCATTTGGTCTAACATTCCTAGTAAATGGTTTTTGTGTCGTGTCTATTGATGATCTGCTACTACAATTTACTACGTAATTTTGCTATTTTTCAGAAATTTAGTCTCTGAAGTTGATTCTGATCTTTTGTTGTAATGATATCCTTTATTTCATATCTTCAGCAGCATCTTAAATGTTTGACACTTGTAATTTTTTTCTGCATCCCTTTCAACTGAATACTGTTCACATCTTCGTATGAAATGATGCAATTATTAGCTTAAAGTGACCGTTCCTATGAAAGGACGTTTATTTGAAACTTATTTTGAGTATGGCTTAAGGAAATTCTCTTAAGTATTTTTCCTGTGGCCATAATTTATGGTACAAGTGGTCTCTTTTGTAGTCGTGATTTGTTTAGAAGCTCAATTCCATTGTTGATTTGAGAAACTTTTCAAAATGAGCTCTGTAAAAATCGAATTAAGCTTCAAATGGTCCAATTTTTAGTGAACTTCAAAATAAAATATCGCTGCATAGATTTATATCTTATCTTCACGAAAAATTTTTAGGTGTCATTAGCGAATCCTCTCCGAGTTATCTTTTTATAGTCTTCAAATAAACACAGGCGAGACAAGTTGGCGAGACCATGGTATGCTAAAAATGAACTAGTTTCCTTTATCTGGCTGATAATTACTGTTTTTTGAACTCATTTGTAAATTTTGAAGAGCATTCAGTGTCAAACTGAAATTAGAAATTTGTCTCCAGTTCATCTTTTATTTTTGTCTATCAGGAGCAGGAAGAAAGAAATGGAGCGTTCAAGGAGAGAAATTCATCAATTCCCAGTGGTATTAATTACCTAATAGATGGATGTGATGTCTGGGATATGCATAACTATCGATACTAGTCAGAAACAAAGTAAATTGTTTTTCCAGTTTTATTTTTCAATTGTGAGCCGCACAAAAACCCATATGTCAGTCATTTCCTGCCAATAATTCAGCCTTTGTTCGCGCGATCAAAAAGCTATGAGGCATAACAAAGGAATTGAAATTGCTTTTATGGCGTTCATATTGACGTTGCTGCATACCTGAATGACTTGTGTCTGCCTGATTGACGCTAAAAGCCTCACTCCTGTTAAAATAACCAATTTAATCAGCCCAGAAATGAACTGTTAATACCTTCTTGGTGGCTTTAAAATGGCTGCAGGATAAAGAGCATTTGAATACCCCTCATGGTTTTGCCTTTATGCAAACTGTCTAGTGCAAAAGTGTCCAAAAGGAATGATCGAGGGTGCTCAAAGAAATAAGAAGATTGGCTCAGTTTTTTCACTGATAATGAACTGCTACACGAAATTTTTGGTGCGAAATATAAGGTAATTTTCAATTGATTGAATTTCCTGGCAAGTTTGACGATACTTATAATACCGATCGTAAATTTTGAATATTAAAGATTTCTGTTCAGAAAAAATTAAAACAAAGATTGATGAGAGTCGCTGTGTGGCACCTCAGATCCAATAGATTGAGTACTAAAAGAAGAGGCAGAGAATCACTGCGACCTTTTTCGAAATCAGAATCTCCTATATTGAACCACCCATATGTACATTAGTTTTCGAGTCTAAAAAATTTATTTCATGGTTCTACTGGTGCTCTTTTTAATTGCTCTCAAACGAAGTTTGTAACAGTTCTATTAGTCCTGGGTAACTCACGGTAGCAAGAGAATTTTAAGTGGTCTGAATATCTCACCTCCTTTTCCTTGTTCCAGCTTATCGGTGAAGATTAGCTGCCTATATGCTGCGAATAGCAAAGCCAAACCCTGGCCAATTTGAGAACAGTTAGATTTTGAAAGTTTATTTATGAATATGCATGACGTCATTTTTGGCATCATAGAGAAAAAAGAGAAACGCTATTTTGTAGCCCTCAGAATCTATATAAGAAATTATCAGAAATTAGAAAAAGGGGAACTCTTTAAAATTTCGAAAGATAAATTGAAAATGGAAAAATACGTTAGTAAATGTAGTCAGGTTAAATGGAGATTTCCCATAATTCCTTACATTTTCAAGCCAAAAAAGTTATTAACAAATTAAGCCATTTGACCGAAAGATTTCAAATCATTTTTGATTGTTTCCCTTGAGTTTTATGAAATTTATCCGCCTCTCTCTGTTTTCTGCTGGTTGAAACTTATTGTACGGATCTTTTATGTATCGAAAAGATTGTTTGGAAAATCGAAGACTTCGGGTAATTTAGGACTCTCAAAATAGTAATAAAGCAGCTATGAAAATGTAAAACTAAACGCAGAAAAATGTATCCTTATATAAATTCTACCGCTGTTTTAGCAAACAACTTCTACTTCATAAGAACTAACTTCTTTCAGTATTTTAAAAAAACTTCTGGAGACGTAAAAATACGGTTTTTTAATGAAAGTCAAACCAAATTCTTTATTGAAAAGTCAGGATGGAAGTATTTTCTTATCTTTTTTTTGTATTCTTCATATTGTCAGAGCTGATCGTCCGAACTAATTGCCTCTAGTATGTTGTAATCTAGAACAAGTTGAGAGTTAGAGAGTTTATGGATCGCTACGTTGGAAATTGTAATACAAATGTTAAAAAATTTTTGGAACTTAGAAAATTATTTCTCACGTCTGTATTTTGAAATTGCTCTTCGAACTGATCGTGTCCAGTCATTGGACGTTTCTGTAAAATTAAAAACGGAATGCTCTTTTGATTGTGAAACTCCTAATATAAAAATGCTGATTTTTTAACGAAGAAAAAATTTTCTTTTCCTTTTCACTTGACATAAAAATTATTAATTTTCCTGTTTCTCGAAAGAATACTCCTTCTGAAAATAGGAAAAGGTCAAAAGGTGAATTTTACTGATAATTACTGTTTCTCATCACTATTAAATGAGGGCCTATAAGGAAAGTTTTTAACTTTTCTGTACACATTAGATACAATTGGAGGCAGACTGCAAGAACTGGCAGAAATAATAAAAACAGAAAAATCACACAACTACTTGTGGATCTCAATATATTCAAGACAACAACTGTGTTTATAAAAACTAGCGATCATTACATTTACGGGTTTATAAAAACTGAATAGGCCTTTTATACTCGTGAAAAATCGAAAATTACAAAATAATTCGAAAAGTGCTTTTCAAATTTTGGAGTCAAATGAACGATTTTTGATACAATTGCCTCGAAGTTGTCACCTGGTGTTCCGTTTAAAACAGTCAGGACTGAAATGAACAGTGATGAACCCGGGTAAAGATCAGATGCCCAACAAAAGATTTTCATGTTTTTTTGGTGTCGGGCTTTCTATGTGTGTGTTTTTATTGTATATGCTTTTTATGTGTACGCGTATGTGTGGGTTTGTTTGGGTGTGCGCATGTGTATGGCCTGCGTATATAGGTTTTGTGTATGGCGTGTGTGTCGGAGAGAGAGAGAGAGAGAGTTAGTCCGAAAGAGTTGGTTATTTCAAAATGTTAGACACAAATAGAGGCAGAGTTGCAAAAACTGTCAGGAATAAAAAAAAATTAGAAAAATTACATTTGCTGCAATTTGCGGTTGTAAAAATATTTGAACCGAAACTGTGTTTCATAAATCTAGTTTGCGGTAAAATTAAACGATTAGGCCTATTTTACTATGAAACATCAAAGGGGACAAAATTTTCGAAATGTTCATTTCAAATTTTTTAGTCAATTTTACGGTTTCGAATACAATTGCCTTAAGAAGTCATCAATTTTTTTCTACTTTAAACAATCAAATTTGAAGTGAATGGTGATAAACCTCGGCTGAAGATCAGATGCCCAAAAGAAATTTAAAAATATTTTTTTTTGTGTTGGGTTTTGTATTTGTTTGTTTGTATTTCTTTGCGCGCGTGCGGGTGTATGTATGGGTGTGCGTTCGTGTGTGTGTGTGTGTGAGAGAGAGAGAGAGAGATGTATATTGAGAGTGAGAGAGAGAAAGAGAAAGGGAGTGAGAGAGAGAAGAAGAAGAAGAATAGAGTTTTTTCTTTGAAATGTTGGAAACAAATAGAGGCAGACTGCAAAAGGTGTCAGAAACAATGAAAAATAAATTTAATTTTCCTTCAATTTGCAATGTTTTAAATATCTTCAAAAAACAACAACTGTGACTAATAAATCTATATGTTAACTCGTATGGGAAATTTTAATAAACAAATAGGCCTGTTATGCTTATGAATTCGCGTTCATGAGAAAAACTCATATTTTAGCGCCAATATTACGATTCCCGAATACAATTGCTTCAAGAATTTTACAACTTATTTTCCAGAAAGGACAATGATGAAAAATTGGAGCAGTGAGGAACCTTGATTAAAGATACGCCCAAAGAAAATTTTTAAATTGTTTGTTTTCTGTGTCGGAGTTTGTATGTGTTTGTTCGTGTGTGCGCACTAGTCTGTTTGTTTGAATGTGTGTGGGTTTTTGTAATGTTTGTAGTATGTGACTGTAAAAGAGTAAGTTTAAGAGTTATTTTCTGTCTATGTTGGACGCAAATAGAGGCCAAGTGCAAAAACTGTCATATATTGTAAAAAATTACCTAATATCTGTTACAAATTGCTATTCTAATTATATTTTTGTATATTAAAGCTGGTTGATAATTCTGCAAGATTTAAAAACACGAATAGGCGTCTTATGCTCATGAAACATCAAAAATGTTAAAATATTTCGGAAAGTTCATTAAAAAATTTAGAGCCAATAAAGGCTTACATGAACGGTGACGAACCTTGCATAAAGATCAAATGCCAAAAAAGAATAATATTAGTTTTTTGGTTTCAGGTTTTGTTTGTGTTTTAATTTGTGCGAGCTTTTGTGGTTTGCTGTGTGTGCATATGTTTTTTTGTTGCATATGTGTAGAGGAGGAAGAAAGTGAGAGTTAGTTTTTTTTAGATATTAGACAACGAGAGAGGCAGAGTGCAAAAGCTGTCAGTAATCATTAAAAATTACGTAAAATTAGACATTTTCATTTTAATTATTCGAAACCACAGTTGTTTCTTAAAACTATCTGTTAACAAGTCTCCGAGATTAGGCTTAAAAACGAATAGGCTTGTTATGCTCATGAATTAGTTGATTCAAAGAAAGCTCATTCAATATTTTACCGATTCAAGTTACCGGTACAATTGTGTCGGGAATCTGTGTCTAATTTTCCAATGAGCCCAATAAAGACTTAATGAACTGGGACGAACCCTAATTTGAAATCAGCTGCCAAAAAGAGCTTTAAATGCTTTTTTTGATGTCGTGTTTTTTGTCTGCTTGTTTGTGTGGGGGCGTGCTTTTTGGGCGTGTATTTTTGTGTGTGCCTGTGTGTGTGCGTGTGGGATGTGTCTGTAAGAGAGAGAGAGAGAGAGAGAGAGAGAGAGAGAGAGAGAGAGAGAAAGATTGAGGGAGTGAGTTAATGAGTGAGAGAGGGGGAGAGAGAAAATTAGTCTGGTACTTAATTCTTTTGATTTTTAGACAAAAGTAGTGGCAGAGTGCAGAACCTGTCAGAACTCATGACAAAATTATAAGTTTTACTTAATATTTGCTACAAATCACGGTTTTAATTGTTCCCCAAAACCAATACTATGTGTTTTTAAATATCGGTGATGACACATCTGCGTGATTTAAAAAAATGCTTTTAGATTGAGTTTTAAATGCTTTTTTTGCTGTCGTGTTTTTTGTCTGCTTGTTTGTGTGCGGGCGTGCTTTTTGGGCGTGTATTTGTGTGTGTGTGCGAGTGGGATGTGTCTGTAAGAGAGAGAGAGAGAGAGAGAGAGAGATTGAGTGAGTGAGTTAATGAGTGAGAGAGAGAAAATTAGTCTGGTAGTTAATTCTTTTGATTTTTAGCCAAAAGTAGTGGCAGAGTGCAGAACCTGTCAGAACTCATGACAAAATTATAAATTTTACTTAATATTTGCTAAAAATCACGGTTTTAATTGTTCCCCAAAACCAATACTATGTGTTTTTAAATATCGGTGATGACACATCTGCGTGATTTAAAAAAATGCATCGTACTTTTATGCTCATGAAATAGCAACATTAACAGTTCTCTCAAAAAATCGTCGATTTTTTTCAATGTTTAGTGTGAAGATTACTTTAAGCGAGGCAATTGCCTCAAAACGTCCAATCCAAAAAAAATCCAAAGCGATGTTGACTTAATTGAACCGTGGCCATCGTTGAGTATTGCCAATTGCCAAAAAAATTTAATGTTTTTTGGTGCTCAGTTTTTTATATATGTAGTTTGATTGTGCAATATGTGTGTTCGTAAGCTTTTCCCGTGGCTTATCGTAAGCTTTTCCTTATCTTTCTAGGACGTGTTGAAGAGTTCCCGGTTTTGTCAGCCAAAAAATCGGCGTATTTTTTTAATCAAACAGTACAAGTAATTTTCTCCAATGAATTTGGGTTGCTTTCGGATTCTCCCAACGACATCTTTAGCAGAATTTAGAAGTTGTTTTGTAACCCTGAGAGGTATGTTGGAATAGTGCTACGAACAGACTCACACGAGCCGTCCTGTTTTTTGCCGAGCTGTTTGCCATTTTGTTCTTAAAACCTTAGCCTTTCTTATCTTTTCTGACGTGAGCAGTTCTATCATATTGAAAATTTAGACTGAAAATTGGATTTGCTTGCAAAATTTAGTCTCTTACTCTTTTTCATTGACCAACTGATTCAATTTGTTTTATATATATTTTTCACCTTTATAATCAAGTTAGCTCTAATTTTGCCTTTCCTGCTTATTTTTTATTATTTCTGAATTTTCTGAGACAGCTTTTACTGACAAATGGTTTCAATTTAGTGTTTTGTATACAGATACAGATCATATATAGATCTGTAGATCTTTGAAGGATGTGTTTGTTTGTTTCTCAGTTTTTCTTTGATTTTTTTGGTAATTTTTTCAAGTTGACTTTCCTTTCTATTCCTCTTTCATGGAAGTAGCAGTTAACTGAGGTGACAGAAAACATTGCCAGCTTTGTTTTTTGTCTGATTCTTTGGCGTAGCAGCTTGTTTAGAATTTTAATTCAACTTTTCTTTTGTTGCCTTTCGAATGCGCCTCTTTGAAACTTGAAGTTGGCATCTCAGGATCTTTATTAATTGTTGCGCTCGAACAATGTTTGAAGCAATTACTGCTAACGCTTGTGCCCCTTTTTATGCAAAAATTTTACCTAATCGTTTTCCTAGAATATTCTTTGACTTCTCGAATGACTTTTTCACGCTTAGTTTGACTTTTGGGTTATCAAATTTGCTGTCATTCTCAATGTTGTAAGTGAGTATAATAATGATGCCTGCGCATTGAGAGATTGAAAGTTAATATAATGTGGTAAGTGAAGTTTGAGATTGGCATCAGGACACTGCGTTAGCAAGAATTTTTGATCTAAAAATTTAATTGAAACTTCAAATCTTGGCGGATGATTTTTATAATACTTTTGTCTCATTTAATTGTCTACAAAACTCAAAAACAATACTTTATTTATGATCCATGTTAACGTTTATAGCCATTTTGTTTCAATTTTTAAGCCTCTATTGAAAGCACTAATTGCACTTCTTTTTTAAAGGAGCTCGATTTCTTTCCAGATGATTTAACCGTTTTTTTTACTTGGTGCTTAAATGCTACTCGGTAAAACTGCTGGGAGCTGTTCCTTTTCACGCGTGAACAAAATTCTATTTTGCATTTTAGTGTGTGAATATAGAGGAGGAAAATAGTTCCTACTACTGCAGATAATCATGCAGATGTTGCTTTTGATTAATTTCTGACAAACGAAGTTTGTAGCAGTTATACAAGACCTGAGGTCATTTTTGTGCCTTTATTGCTTAATGGATGTTTTATCGGACGATTTTGACTTTTTGTCCTCAAAACCAGGATAAACTGTTAAACCAGGATAAACTGTTAAAGCATAACGTCCGGGGGGGGGGGGGCAAACGAAAATTATCCAAAACCCTTTTTCTACTCCGTCACTCCCCCAGCTCAAGCTTAATCTACTCACACTAAGCCAAAGATAGCTACTGCCATAACCAACTGCTCGTCTGTCGTTTATGATTAATTCTCCCGACGCTATTCGGTTTTGTATCTTTTTATGTAAAATTTTATTGGACATTTTATTACCATATCTTCTTTCTTGAAGTATGCTTCAACCGAAGTAAAGTAGAAGTGTCCAATCTATTAACGATTATTTAAGCTCCGTCTTAATGGTGCTCAGTTTGTACCAATTTGTGGTACGTTTTGCATCTTATCTATATATTCGTTTATCGATGAATGCGAAGTGTGAGATCACTGTTGAATTAGATGTCTTCATGGGTCGTTTTTGGGATCAATGTGTTTGTTTAGGACCAGAGTTGGAAAACTGCATCAACCGAGAATCTTTCTCTCTGGCCGCTGGACTGTCACTTGGGATGATAATGCTGGGCAAAGGACGGTCGCTGTTTGGGCTAAAGAGTGGAGCTTCATTCACTAGTCAACTTTGCTCCTATATTAAAGGGGGCGCTAATCCGCACATTAACTCACAATTTACCTGTGATCAAATTAGAGAAGGTGAAAATATCAACCTTTTAGTCACATCCCCTGGAGCGTCATTGGCAACGGGTCTGATTTTCTTCAACACATGTTCACGGTCAATAGCTGATTGGTTCACGCCACCGGAAACGGCGTTGACTATTGACACTATTTTACCTGAACATCTGTTACTACATGTTGTTGCCAGAGCTCTAGTGTGTTGGGAAGAAATTCTGTTCACTTCCGAGTGGGTGTGCAACAATTTGCCCGAATTCTTAAAGTCGGTGTTTTCTCGAGCAATTTACTCTCAGCAAGAGTTCGAAGATGAGAACTTAGATTTTTCGTGTTGGCAGGCGTATTGCAATATCATAGCTGGAAGCTGCTTCTCAATTGGGCTTAGATTTTCGGGATCCCAAAACAAAGGAGCATTTACTTTAGTGTTTAAGTTTCTTGAAGTCTTTCTGCAGCTGTTTGATTCTGGCAGAGGATTTGACGCTAATACGGGTTCAAGAACCGTGTTTACTTGTTTACAAACATGTCTGACAGCTTTATGTATGATTATGTCTGGAAGTGGAAATTTGCAAGTTTTGGCTGTTATAAGGCGTCTTCATTGTTTGGTGGGACCGAACATTGATTATGGGCAGCAAATGGCTGTTCATATGGCCCTGGGGCTTCTGTTTCTGGGTGGCTGTCGGTATTCGCTGAGAAATGACCCAGAAGCTATAGCGGCCCTCTTGGCGGCTTTTTACCCTACATACCCAATATCAAGTGACGATAACCGATATCATTTGCAAGCATTCCGACACCTTTACGTCAAAGCTTGCGAACCCAGATTGTTGCTAACGAGAAATGTTCTAAGTTACCAAGTTGAACAAGCTTTAGTGAAAATTGTTTTGAAGGAAACGAAACATTACGATGAGTTTGCATTTGAAACTGTAACTCCGTGCTTAGTTCCGCAATTAGATCTAATATCACGCATTGAAGTAGTCAATAAGTATCCCAATTTTGGGTTCTTGTCGATTCAAACTGTATTAGACGATGACAAATCGAGAAATGATTTTGCGTGGATACTCAAATCTTGCCTATTTGTGCAATCTCTGTCCAACGAGACATACAACTTATATCTGTCTTCAAACCTTAAAATTAAGCCGCCGGGTTCCATTTGCACGTCTACCTGTAATTTATCAAATCTTAACCAAAATAAGCAACTATTCAAAATTGACAGTTCTAATTTGGATCCGGCTGGTTTTGGTGTTTTGAGTTGCAATGAAGATACGTTTGTCGGAGCCTTCATGGAGTCTTTCAAGTTGTCAGTTGAAAGTGTAAACCGATCAATCATTACTATGTTAGATTTGAATGTCAAAACACGTCTAGATCCTTTCGCGATTAATGCGCAAATTGACAAGAATAATCCAAATACGTCAGTGCATGATCAAGCATTTTCGACGAAACTTGGCACGTCAATTGATTCTGTATTTCTTTCGCAATCTGAAGAATGCCTGCAAAACACTAAAGCAGTTATCAAACAATTAACCTTATTCAGATTGTTCCATGAATTGTTTCCGCAAAATTCACTGTTTCCAAGAAAATACCAGGCCGAAAAATCAACAGAGCTTTCGGTCGGAGATAGCATAAATAACCCTGTAGCTTCAGGACCACCCTATGAAAATTATTCATGGTTGCGTTGTTTGACCGCCACCATAAGTGTAAAATTGATCAAGCAGTTTCACAATTGCGTACGTGATGAGAATTCAAGCGTGAAGAAATATCTACTAACAAACCCTAGCAGCCTAAAGGGATCCAAGGAGGAACCACCAAGAGATATAACTTCCGCAACAGTAGAGCAATTACCAAATGTGCGACCTAAAAGCGCCAGGTTACGCAACAACTCGACACTATTACATAAAACGTCAGACGCTAAGCCCTCCGCTGGATTAGCAGAGTCAAACTTAAGACCGTATTTGATTAAAAACTCAATCACAGAATCGCAGAATGATGGCATTTTGAGCAAATTGGGGGATTTGCAAGCTAGTGTTTCGATTAAATTTGAGCTAAATGAGCTTAATACTTTGACAAATTTACTGTCAATGTTGGGAATTTCAAACCCGCAGTTCATACGTGCCGCAGTTCTAGGCTCGCTTTCAACAACTGGGGAGGAAAAGAGCGTTGAAAGGATATTGAAAAACGATTGTGGTTTATTTGAATCTGCAGTTCAATTCCGTGACCGCGTGGAACAAGGCAAAATTGCATTAACCAGTACTAACCAGCCTGGTTATAACAGCGAGAGTAGTGGCGCTAGTAGTGACGGTGGTAATGCGAGGAGAACAAGTAGCGGAGTATTTTCTAGTTATTCCGTTAGTTGCAACAGTGAAATTGAAAAGCTACCACCATTACAGGCAGATAATTTTATTCAGTTCGACCATATTTTGTCCTCCATTCTTTCGGTATCAAAGGGGAATGGTATTAAAACTACAACGCGTAAAGATTTTGATTCGAATACAAAACAAGCGTGTTTCGGTGGAGCTTTTGCCTCGTTAAGTGACCACCAAATATCAATGTTATTGCATACTTTATGCTCTGTTTCCGTGTCCCCCGCATTGAAGGACCTTAGCCAACTGACAGTGAGTTAATAAAATAAATTGTAACTTCACTTGATCCCAAATTGGTGAAATACTTTGAATGTGAGTTTGTAGTTCAAGTTGAATTTGTATTAAACATTGGATACTACTATTCTCTTTGAATAAGATATCTACCTGGATTCAATTCCCTTATTTGACACTTTGACATGTTTCGCTGCAGGAAATTTGATTGTATTCTTGCCTCGTTTACTTCTCTTCGATTTATTTGAATTTTGTTGATCGATCTGATCTGCGTAACTTTGACCTATAAATACTGCGAGTGCTTTTAAGGTTAGTTTTGTAGAATGTTTTCGAAAAAAGCCGCTTAATTCCGTGATGTAAGTGTAAATTTTCAATCATCATCCAACGAGTAAAAGTAGAAACATGATAACAATAATACTTGAAACGGTAATTAATGAAGCGCAAGCTGTGTGTTTGATAGCCGCCCTGTTCATCTCAGCTGGCTAATATTTCGAGCTTATTTTTTTACAATACAAAGAACTTGGTTTGCATTGGTGCGCTGCATTTGCGACTCGCAGCGGAGTAACAGTAATCTTTTTACAACTCGAAGGGAAGCATTGGAAAAGTGTCTTTTTTTAATCCATTTCTGGAGTAAATTTGAAGCTGGAACTGAAACGCGTGGAAAAATTTTGGCGGGGTATGATGGTTCAACAAAATTGAGAATTGCGCAAAGAGACTGGTTTTGATCTTACCGCTGTTTCCGAGTGAGCGAAAAATTGAGTGAGCAAAGCTGTTATTTTTTTGTTATATTTTTGCTTTAGAGGTTTGAATAGGCTGCACTAATAGTTTCAATTTCTTGTTTATATGGTTTTCAAAGTTTTTGGTAGTCAATATAAGTTTTATGAAAATTAGCTATTTTTCAGTTATTTTACGTTTTTTTCCGCTTATATAAGCTTTTTTGCCCGTTTTGTTTCATGGCATTAATTGGGTATCGAATATCAGCCTATTGATCGAAAGAGGTTTTAGTTGTCAACTTGCTGCAGTTTAGGTGGTAGAAATAGGTATTTTTGTTGAAATATGACAAAAATTTTTATGGCGTGACTATTTTAAATTTTTTTAATGCCCGATTATTTTTGAGCATTTGATAGATATTTAGATGAAATTTTGAGCGATCTTTTGTCTGGTTGTCAAATTGGATATTTTTTTGTGGTTTCGTATTAATATTTCAATTATTTCAGTCCATGGATCCTTTCCTGGTGGTAGTCATTCTTTCTCGTTGTTGTAGTGAAATTTTGTTTTGGTTGGAATCAGTTACGATGTTTTTTTTTGAAATTCGTCAAATTTTCTCCTCTTTTAATGCTTTCTTGCTCTTTTCAGAATATTTTTTGCTTTACAATTGTCTAATTAGATCTATTTCCATGTGCTGTGTCGCTATAAGAGGTCACTTGAGCTTCTGAAAGGCCAGTTTGCATCGAAAAAAGAACATTTTTATTGGTTTCTGTTTTTATGATTAATAACTTTGCTAGCTCCATTGCTTCTCTTCATAATTATTTAATTTTTGACATATTGGATTACATTTTATTACACAATTTTAAAAGCCGGGCGCTTTCAAATCTTTTGTAAGCATGATTTGTATCACTGAGTTGTGGAGATCAAAATTTCTCAGGTTTCTAGTGTATGGCAATAGATTCCAATTTTGTACTGTAAAGCTATTCTTCTGTCTTGAGCTCGCTAGAAGCTTGAAAAATTGACAAGGATAGGGATTCAAAGGTTGAAACTGCGACTATTCTTGTTTTGAATTTATAATGTATTCTCGTCATAGCCCAGGTGAACTTGGATTCAAAAAAAGTAAGTTTAACCTTTTTTGTTGCAAATTGCAAGACCAAATTTTCGATTAGTATTAGCTTTGGAAAAAGCTTAATATCATTACGTCTTGCTGGGTCCGAAATTGCTGAATGCTCTATTAAATTTAATAGTCTTTCCCAAAGAACATTTTCATGTTTTTTTTTGTGAGAAGTCGTTTTTTACTCAGAAAATTCTGTGCTGGCTGTTAAAACTGGTCCGCCAAACTGGCAAATTGGCGGGTACCATTCCTAATCTAAGGGTTGCAAAACCAAGTTTGCTATGTAAGCCAAACTTTTTTTTCGAATACAGCTCTTGTGGTTCCCAAGTTGGGTGCCGAAACTTTGATGACTGGATATGCCTGAAATCTGAATAGTCGTTTTGGAAAACTTGTTTCTTGTTTGTTGCTCCTATTGAACTAAAGCGATACTCATTGCTCCGAAAATTTGCAAACACTTGATTTCTGAAACGTCGTGTTCAAAACATTGTTTGTGAAGCGTCGTGTTATAAACGTTTTACAAATTAATCATTGTATCTAAGCGCTTCGAAAACTATTAGTATAAGGACACTAAAATGTAGTAGTTGAATAATGGTTTTGTAGTGAGTTTTTTTAATACTTACGAATACCATGGATTATTGGTTTTAGTCGGCTTATGATGGGATATAGAAGTTGCTAATGAGAGGCCAGGAGCCATCTTTTCTGTGCTCTTGAAATTAGGAAGTTTTGTTTCATTTTTTCTGAATATCATTGTTTTCTCTGATTATATAATTACGATATGATTGGAATTTTTGAAATCCGATTGAGAAGCCATATTGAAGATGATATCGGCTAAGAGTTCCGATACGGTTTATCCGCCATCTTTCTTTCGCTCTGTATTCTTAGTGTAATTCCGTTGTTTGTTTACATATTTGTGTCCATTACTTAAATGTAACAACAACTATCAGTTCAGGTTCTTACAACATTTCTTTAGCATCATCGTTTTTTCGGTGAAACTTTTGTGATGAAATCAACTTAACAAAAAAGGTTGTAAATAATGAAAAGGTCAACTAATCATCAGCATTAAGATCCTCTGGACCCGAAGAGCCTAAAGGAAACCTGTCAGTGGGTTTGTGTTACACACGTGAGCTCAACTGTGGGTCTAGTTAAATTACACAAACTCAAGCGGTCTTCGCACAACTTATTAATTTTATGGAGGCCGGTGAATGTTTTGTAACTCTTACAGCGGACAGATTCCCCTTGGCGTGACGTTCTCGAAAAAGCAGACAGGTCCTGCCTGAATCATTCACTTCCAATGCTGCTTTGTGAGATGTCCACTTTGGTAATTCGTTCAGCGAAGGAATGTACTCGTTCAGCAGCGTCCTCAATTTTGGTGGAGTCTCTGATTTACCTGCGTCCATGCCGAAGTCTTCAGTGTCAGTGGCTACACGAACGTTTCAGAAGGGCTATACCAAGCAGAAAATGGTTTGGGGGCGGTGGATTGTTTTCTTAGTTGTTGCTTATCACGTGGTTTGTTGGACTAGTTTTCTCTAAGAGTCCATCATGGTAGCCATTCTTCCAGTTCTTGCCTCACCAACGACCTTTAAATATGGGTACGGAAAAACTTTGGTTTCACCTTTTCTGCCCAGAGTTTCAGGAGCAGGTATCGAAGAATTGGGTGGAATTAGGTGCAGGAAAATTGAGTTGTAAAAGATCGAAAATTAATGGCGACTAATTCTCTGTCACAGCTCTTAAACTTTTTGTATTTTTTTTTCATATATGATTCTGGCAGCAGTAAGACAGACAAATTATTGAATACGAGTTTTTTCTGGGGGCCTATCTAGCTCCCCATAACTGGGGGAAAATTTCAGCAAAGAAGAAAGTTTTTAAAAATCATAACAGCGGCAAACTTTGCTGCACCATTTCAAAGCTTAGCGGAGCTATTTTGCGGTGCTAGTTTTTTTTTCGTTTTTCATTTGTTCTAGAGCATTCTTTCGCTTCACATTTCCAACGACTTTTTCACGTTTGATTTTTTGCGTGATCTAAATTGCCCGCATTCAGAAATCGTCTATTTCGCTGCTCTTCTGGCAGTGTGCCGGCTATGTTTTATTATTTAATAATCCATAGATGGTCATGTTCGAATGCAGGTAAGTGATTTTCTGTCTATGGTCACAAAAGGATGCAAGTTTGCTGACGATCATAAGAACATTCCACGATGCTGACATTCATGCAATAACTTAATTTTTGTATAATTTCTAGGAGGTGGGAAGCAGTAGTTTGTCTTCGTATTACCACACTTTCTGCTGTAGGTAAGCAGAGGGAGTAACGATCACAACATCTTACCCGGTCATTAGTGACTGGTTGTCAAAAATAATTGAATTTTAAGTTTATTGGGTAAATTCGCCTCTAATCGCCTGAGCTAAACCATGGTTATATGCTTATCATTAATATGGTCTATATAAGTATCTAGGGCACGCATGCTGCTTCAACTGTGGAGCTGCATTGACTTCTTAATCGCTTACCATCTCTCATATTTGTGATATCATAAAATGAATTTTACCAACTTCAGTTTCCCTAGATAGCCAAGTGTGTGTGGTCTTGTTAATTGGTTCTTTTTTCTATCAGAGGAGCTTCAGGCTAGTCTTTTAACGTCTCCGAAGACGCCATTGAATATAATTGGATGCTATATTTCAAAAAGTGCTTCTTCCACCTTTTCTGTTTTCCGCGCAAATTTTTTGCAAATTGCTCACTGCACGGGAGTTTGTTCAAACTAGCATCCGAATTTTTGTTTATATTTTTTCTGCTGGGATAATTCAAACAGGAAACTACGGCTTATGGTTGTAGTTGTGCTTAGAGATCCGTTATCATTGTTCTTTTGTCCTGTAAGTATCTAGAGGGAAGGGAAGTCTTTAATCATTCTTTACCCACTCCCACTCACAGAATTATGCCTTGTTAATAGTAGCTCCCAAATTAACACCGCAAAATTCAAACAAGATCCATTTTGTGAAAAAGAAATATTTCGTCAGTGTAAATTAGGGCGGAAATAGCGATGATTATATGTTGAAAAGAGGGGAAAATGTTGAAGAATATTTTGTACTGTATTTTATACTTCCCGCTTCTAAACTACGACGCAATTCTGCCCTTATTTCGTATTATTTCGTCCTATAAATACTAAAAGAGCTCTAGCCAAGCATTGTGCGATGCTGTGCTATGAGTTGTGTTTGTGTGCTTGGGCAAAAATGTACTTCGTTGTGCGCTTTTGTGATTGACTGTGAGAGAAACGCGATGTCTTCATTTTTTATCGCTAATAGTGTGGCATTAAATTTCCATATAGCAGCTCTGTGAGCGTTCTGTTCACAAAAATGGGAAAGACCGCCAATTAGCAGATTAGTCAAGTAGCAGATAGCATACTAAACCTCGCTTTGTATTTTTCAAAAATTCCTGAATCTGTATTAGAACATAATTTCCATTTTTGATATTTTGCAGTGTTTGTTTTCCAGAGTACCATATGCCCAATACATTGCGTTATTCTAATTGGTTGATTTAAATGAATATACATTGTTAGACTGTGTGAGAAGTAGGCTAAATGGTGAGAGGGTAAAATTTCCGATTTTTCTACCCTCATTTTTGTGTTTCCCTCTTAGCCTGTCGTATTCAACCTCAACTCTCCCCCCGTTTGAAAATTGGGAACTAAGCTGATAAGGGAAGTGAACAGATTTGTGTTTCCTGGATACTGCTGCCGCTTGTCTTGCGCAGTTAATTAAGGAAAAAGAAAGTAGATTTTCCCTAAATTTTGTTCAATTTTCCTAGCCCCTTTTTGCCTTTTCTGAAGCTTTGGGTTTGGCCTCCTGAGAAATGGTTGGTGTTAACGGAAATTATTTGCGGTAAAAGAACCTAATTAGTATAATACTTCGATTCATACTTAACGGCTGTAAGGAAAACCATATTATACTTATCGTCCGCCCAGAACAGCAAATTTGGATGTTTTATCATTAATTATTATCTTCAGGTCATATTATATCAATAATGCTGCTTAAATACTTTTTAAAGTAATCTTCAAATAACGATTCGAATTGTTACATTTCAGAGCAACATGATGGCCGTAACTTACATCAAATGTGCAATAAAAATGCTACCAATTTCTTTTATTCTTATATCCTTTCCCCCATTACCAAGTATCAACGCGTTGGACGCTTTCGAAATTGAATACAGCAGGTACACTTTTGCAAACCTAGAGATAATTCTGGACCCAGCGTCCATGTTCAACGTCAACATTTCCATAGTCGAAATGGAAGATCAGGGAAAATACGGCTTCGAGAGCAAAGTGAGCAATTTCCAGGGTAAATTGTGTGTGCCCAAGGACGAACAGTCGGGATTCAAAAACGGTTGTTCGTCGAACGATTACAGTGTTTGTAAGAAGCACAAAAAATTGGTTGCTATGGTACCGCGAACAAGTGATTGTGATTTGTACGAAATGGCTGAGCGTGCTAGACAACACTCAATGATTGGTTTGATCATAATTGAGACAGCCGCTACCACTGACGCGGCCGATTTAAAAGGTCAGTTATCAATTACTTTACTTATTACGCTTCTGTATAACATAGTGCGATGTGCTAATTAAAATGAAGATTTTTAATTGCTTGTTTGTGGCATTTATATTGATCGTGGTCGTTTTTATGCCATTTTTCGCTTAATCGATTTTTCGTCTGACCAATTGACTTTTCATGCACAAAAATGAGATAAACTGGTGAAACTCGAGGGCATCAAGTTGCTGTTCAGGTCTTAGAACTTTATTAGTCTCTAATTATGGGGCTCACGGTAATTGCTGAGGAGTCGTGATTTGAAGATCAATTTTGGTAAGCTTCAGTATTGAAAGCTCCAAAAATTCTTAGATTTCACTCTACATTTTTTGCTTGTTGATTATGACCTCACATGTCAAAAGCAATTGCGTGGTTTGGAGCGTTTTGACTAATGTGAAGCGTTTAAAAATTTTCATAGACCCCCAACTTTTTCCCGCCTTTTGCAATTATCCACCGAACAGCTTGCAAGTGTTTTAGAAAGAAATCATGCAAGTCTCGATGGAAATAAATTTTGAAATGAATCAATCGGGGCCATGAGAAACTAACCCCCCCCCCCCGAAACTTAAAAAAATTAATTTTTACTGGAACAGTTCTGAGGCTAGGCGTACATTTTTTGACTACTTTAGACTAATAAAATAGAAGATAAATCACAAAAGTAAAAGCCGACCACTTTTCTCGCATTTTTGCAATTTAGCTGTTAAACCGTTTGTTGATCCGTTTCCTGAAAATTTATCGCCACAATGTTAGATATCTTCCCCAATTATCCCACCAAAGCAGTGCTCAACTCTGTCGCAATTATCCCAGGCATTTTTTGAAATAAAAGTTAAGTTTTTGAATTTCCAAAAATTTCAATCATTTTGTTAAATGAATGCTAAAGGTTTTTTATAAAGTGTGGTATATGATGTTCTCGTTGCTTGTTAAGAAATTGAATTCTCTTTGCTGAAATCATTCAAAGTTGTTGTTTCCTCCAACCAAATTTTTTCTATCCTTTGAAACAAACCGGGTTTTGATATCAACAGGATTAAGATATCCAAAATTATATATATTTTTTTTACTTTTTTTTGATGAGGAATTTTTGCGATAGATCCTCTTTGGTTTGGCTAAAGTTATCAGTTGACCGTCATGTGTCTACCTTGCTGTGTTTTTGTTATCTTGTCCTTTCAGAGGCTTCAAAAAGTTTTTTCTCTAGTTAATACAGTTCCAGAGGGGTTTATGTGATTCAACATGTCTTTCGTAATGTTTCGGTGACTTTTTGCGATCTCAACTGTGCTCTCGGCGTTTTCTATTTAGTGTTATTTCTTGAATATTTGGTGTTCCAGTTTTCACTGAAATAAATTCTATTATTTTGTGTATTGTTTGTCGTATCCCTAGGCACTGACTGAAGGAAAATGAAGGAATCACAAGGTTTTTTAACAAAAGTTTTTCGTAAATTGCAGCTTGAAAAAGTATTTTGAAACATGATGTTATTAGAATGGAATTTGATTTTTTTCAACTCTTTAAAAAATTTTTCAGTTTATCGCGGTATCTATTGTTTATTATAAAGCACGTAATGAGCAGAACTTTGAAGAAGCGCTATTGCATGCATGGTTTCCTCAGAATAATTAATCAGGAGCTGCAGTCAGTAAAAATTTTGAAAAGAACGTTTTCAGATTCCACGTTTTGTTTTTCATTTTAACCTTTATCTTTTATTTTTCCGTTTTTTTTTCATTCCTTGTATTTTCTGGTGAATTTTATAATGACTTTGAGATTTTTTAAAAAAGGTGGTTTTCCGCTTATTCGAAGTGACGCTTGAAAGGTTTCTCTTCGTTACTGAACGTAGTGTTTTGTTGGTGTTTCTATATTTTTTTTTGCTTTTTCTGTTGTGCCATTTATCTGAGTAATGTTTTTTTTGTTTACAGAGGCTTTTGACTTTTTACTTCACTGTTGTTGCAAGTTAATATCTATAGTCATTAAGTGTCAAACTAATGAGTATTTGCATTAAGCGCATGTTAAGTTGAATTCCGATTCGATTCCGGAGCTGTTCTTTGTTTGTCTTGTGACGCTTTTTGTTTTATATATTTTCATAGAATTGCTTAAAAAATCTCCATTTTATTGAATTTTTCTTTTCATTAACTGGGTTTTTGTTCTGGACGTCTTTTCTATTTCTCACTCTCTTTCAGGAGTATTTCGGTCATTTATGTGGTGAGATTTTGCTCATAGATGACTTAATCATTCCACAAAGTGACTTCAACTGAAAGTCAGTTGAGGTTAACGAAACCAGCCATAAGGCTTCTGTGGATGAAATTCATCATGAACTATAAATATGTTGGATCTTGGCGGTGTCCTGTCAAAGTTTTGCTAGATTATAGATTTCTTCATCAACTCTTTTCTGTATTTCTTTAATAGCCGCCTTCAGTCGCTCAACAGCTATTGTTAAGGTGCTCTTCTTTTTTATAATTGAAAGTATTTGGATTGTGTTGGTGTGCTGTCTTTGTTACAATACAAAGAATTTTTCAATCCAAAGAATTTGGATTGTGTTGATGCTATGTCTTTTTTTCTTGTAAGATGTTTTCTCGCCTTTTTCCATGACTTTGAGCTTTTGGAAAGATACAAAGATTGAGCTCGGCGGGAATTAAGTTGCAATAGAGAAACTAAGCAAGTTTTTGTAGTCTTTTTGGTGCTTAATGTGCTGAAACTTCTGGAAGGCCTAAATTCAACCTGAACAAGTCAGGTTTCTGTGTTTTGAGACATGCGTAAAGCAATTTCTCCTTGTTTCTGACAATTGTTCTTCAATTCTCTGATGATTTGGTTATTTTAAAGATCGGCGATATTTTATATCGTTATATTTCTACGAAATGTCTTCTTATGCTAATGTGTTTGGTTTCGTTTATTTTAAGTTTTTTGTCAGTTTTCACTCTTTTAGGGCAAAGAAACTTTTTAAGGCTTGAAAGCAGTTAATAGAATGCTTTTAAAAACACAGAATTTATTTGGATGGTTGGGATGTCATTAACTGTTGCAATTTCTAATCAATTTTTTGGCTAACTTTGTTAATTGTCAAGTTTTTTGTTGAAATTTTAAAACATTTTTCGGGTTTTGTTTATAGTGACCGATGAAATTTCTCAGGATTAAATTTGGGTTGATAGATAGTTCTTCATGACCCAGTTTAATTGGGGGAGCGGAGGTTTTTTAAAGCTTAAATGTATGTTAGTTTATAGATGTTAGCATTACAGAAGCTATTTTGAAAGTATTTTCAGCTTTCTTAAAAAAATTTTGATTGATTTTTGTTTGGACCAATTTATGCCCTGCGTTTGGCTCCCATATAACCAATTTTTTGTAGCCTGCAGATTTGGATTTTGGTATTTTATAGAATTTCCCGTTTTTATAAAGTTTGCGTTTTTGAACTTTTTCAGTGTCTTTGAACTTTCGCGTCTTTGAACTTTTTAATTCCTTTAACTGCTTTTGCAACTAGCTCAAAGAAGACTGCCAGTTAATCAGCAGCCTAGCTTGCTGGGTTCTCGAATAATTTTGAAGAATACAAATGTCTCTGAGGGACAATAACACTACCAATAATAACTGAGTTTTAAGAAAGCTAGTTTTTACAAAAGTTTTCAGGTTTTTATGATTTTTGCTTCTGCTTGTCGTTTGTCTCCAGAAAAATATCTGTGAAATGCCAATTTGTGTTTTGTTCATTATAATTGTCGGTTCTGGTTAATTTAACAACCATTGTATCTATAATACCAATTCTGTTTTGCTGTTTGTGACAAAAAAGTTTTTAGTTCATTCGTGTTTCTGTTAGTCATTTGTGGAGTTTTCAAGGTTTCCATTCCACCCTTTGGATTGTAATTCAGGACTTGTCCTGCTATATTTTTTAAGATCTTTTGCTCACGTTTTTTTGGGTTGTTCACGTCTGCGAGAAGTCAAATTAGGTCGGTGATTTTATTTTTTATTTACGTTGGAATGGGAAAGGGAGCAGAAAAGTGAATAGGTTCAAAGCGTGATTTTTCCAAAAGCACCTTTGAGGTGGAGTGAAAGCAAATTTGTCAAGTGCTGCATTTCGACTGCTGTTTTCAGTGTTTCTTCTCTTGGGTGCTATTGGCAGGATTCATTTGTTTTCTAATGGTAATGGTGCAAATTTGAATTGATTGAACTGATCTACGAGCAACTGAGGCTTTTTTTGTACTTTGACACTATCTGTTGTCATAATATTGTTGAAATGTTTATGTGCCCCTTTTTTGATATTATCTCTATTTTCGTATCACCTTGTATCATTAAGAACATTGTCATTGGTTGCTAATGAGGAATCAATGAACCTCATTAAGAGTTAGAGTTAATGGCTATTAGGTTTCCAGACTTTTACACTATTTGTACTTTTTTATGTTTTTTTTTAGTTTTGAGAGTATTTGTTCTTCGTTCTGTTGTTATTTTTTATTCGCATTACGGACAGGTGACATACGTGACAAAAGGTCCCTAATGCAATTTTTTCTAATCGATCTAATTGTTTCAAATCAAAGATAATGCTTTTCAAGACGTTGACCTTCATTCTTTTCAGGATATTTTATTTGAATTTTTGAATTTTTGCAAGGATAAAATCGTTGGTCAGCGGCTCTGAGTATAATTCATGTCACTGGGTAGATGACAAAGGAGGCACCCGATTCAAAACAGCAAAATTACCCACGTTTTACTTCGAAATTTTGTTTTTCCACCTGGGTGAACATTGTAGTTGAGAAGAATGGTGAATGTGGAAAATAAAAAAAACTTGAAACCTTGAGCTAAGTCATTGTGTTGATTTTTTTGTTACTTCTCTTGGTAGCATGCAAAGATCTGTGAAGCAAATTTTAATAAAGGAACACCAGCGTGCAAACTGTAACGCATTCGTTCCATAAAATAACAGCAACTATTGTACCAGGTTTGCAAAACAACACAGGCACTGGCTTCGGCCAAGCACGCTATTTGGATTGCTTTTCTGTCGTCTGATAGCAGCACCATTGTCCCACATGGTCGTCATTAATCATGATCTTGTGTGCTCTTATTAGCTAGAGTTCATTTCCTGGTAGTTTGTTTTTCAGTTTTTATAATTTTGACGTCACTAATTGTACTTCTCAGTTTTTCGCACCGTAATTCCATGCACTTCCATGCACCGTAATTCAAATTGGCTTGAACTTTTCAGCAGTTTGCTTTTTATAAATCGCACAAGTTAACGAATTGGCACAATGATATCTGCTTTTTAGCAAGCAATATTCTGGCCCTCATTTTTTTAAAAACGAATGCACAAATTGCTATATAATGCTATCTGAACAGTTGGTGTGTTGTTTAGAGTACGACCAGAATCCGCACAAGTTTAGTAGCAATTACAAGAGCACATCTCTGGATCACTCTTTCATCAGGGACAACATGAGAGACAGACGAGAGGGTAGGTAACGTCGATAACTTGCCTAATCGAATGACGATCTATTTTTTTCATCTCTTCATCTCTAAATGTCAGATGAATTCAAGTGCAAAACTGTTTTTTGACATTAAGTCAATTCAAGTTCGGCTTCTTACTTCAGACTAAAATCATTTACACCCTTGTGAGTTTCGGCAATGATAATGGCCTATGCAGTAGTTCCTAATTGAGGTAAGGGAGGGATAGAATAGACCCAATTTCTATTAAGATGTATAATACTTAGATTCCCCAGATGAGATGTTAGCTAAATCTAGTATAGTAACTGTTCTGCTTTGTTTCAGCTGGTATTCCATTCATTATTTGCACAAAAGCGGCGGGAACAGACCTGCAAGCCTTTGTGACAAATGGCTCCCAGTTTATAATAAGAGTATCAAGCGGAGGAGTTCACGGGACAGAGTTGCGTGTGCCTTCGTCCAGTCTGCTCCTCGTGTTTGTTGCGTTCATAGTTTTGACGATCATATCCATGATCTGGCTCATATTCTACTACGTCCAGAGGTTCAGATACCACCACCATCAGGATAGAGTCATCGTGAGTAAATGCTCTTCTCTACCACTGCCATGCCCTCTAAGCATTACATTACTACAAAGAACGATGATTCAATCTAAGTGAATATTCATCTGAAACAACCATGGTTGATAGTCAATCTTGTGCTAATTTTTAATAGTCGCCCTCATCTTCTCAGCCGGCTATTATAGCGCTCGTAATTTTTTTTACAATTAAAAGAATTTGAATTGTATTGGGGCGCTGTCTTTTTTACGAGAGTATTGGAGAAGTCCTTTTTTTAAATCAATTTTATTGGAGTGATTTTTGTAGCGGGAAATGAAACGCGTGAAAAAATTTGGAGTGATTTTGGTGCGGCACAAAAGTGAAAAGCGGAGCGAAAAGAGAGTGGTTTTTGTTCATATCGCTGTTTTCTAGAGAGCGAGAAATTGAGATGTGAAAAAAAATAATTTTAAGCGAGAGAAATTTGTTTGTTCACGTGCGGCATTTTAAAGCAGTTTTTTTGGTTTTTTTGAGTGAGGTTTTGTTATGCTTTTGTTTTAACTTTTGGGTGGATTTGGCAGTAGTTTGAAGGTTTCTGGAAATTCATATGAGTTTTCTGCTAATTCGGAGGTTTTTCATGTATTTTGCTGACTTTTGGGCTAATTTTTGCGATTTTTTGACGATTGTTTTGTTTTACTGCCTCAAATGGGAATTGAAAAGACACCTATAACTTGTGCATTTTATAGATCACAATTTGTGACAGTTCTGCGAATATGAAGCATTTTTTTGTTGAGACATATGACAAAAATGGCGAAAATTGAAACTTTTTTTTTTATTTTTTGCAGTTTTTCGTTTTTTCCCTTTTTTAGACGAGTTTCTAGGCCAATTATGGTTTGCCTACTGTTCTGCGTGCATCTGGATGCCCTATTGGCTTTGGATTTTTGTGCTTTTGTAATATTAAAAAATTTTATAACTTTTTCCAGTTTTTATTTCAATTGTTTGTAAGAGCTTATTTTTCATGATTTGGCTTCAAGTGTTTTTAAGTATATAATTCTTTATAAGTGGTTTAAGTAGGTACTAGTTGTTTTGGTGAAGTAATTTGGGCAGAATTAGTTATTTTGGGATCAAATTTATGACAAAATTTAATCCGATTTTTTAATCATTTCAAACATTTGATTTTCCTGTTTCTACTTTTTTCGTTTTATAGTTCTGTTTCATCGTAAGTAAATGTAGGCACGTTTTGTCGGATAAGTAGTTAAATGGCGTTTAATTATATGTTCACTTCGAGTTGGTTCCGGTGATCTTCCGGCTGTGTTTTTGCAATTCAAAGAATTTGAATTTTATTGGGGCGCTGTCTTTTTCAAGATCTGTTCACACATTTTCATGATTTTTGAAGTCAAATTGGAGGATTGACTTTGGTCACGCCGAAACAGGAAGTGGAGCGAAAAAGCGAGTAGATTTGCGGTGTGAAATTTTATCGCTCTAATTTTGAAGTAGAGTGAGAAAACGGTGTTTGAGCAAAAATTCGCTTTCTCGCTAGTGATTTTTTGTTCACATGCGGCAATTTCACTTTAATTTTTTCTGTTTTTTGATTGTTTTGGGTAGGATTTTTTTCTAAATGGTTTTTCCCATTCCATTCATTGTTCATTCTAGGCCTAGTTTTTTTGTTTGAACCAAATTTCCATTTCTCGTTAGTGGTTTTTGTTCACATGCGGCAATTTCACTTTAATTTTTTTCTGTTTTTTGAATTTTTGGGTTGAATTTTTTTTTCTAAAAGATTTCCCAATCCATTCATTGCTCATTCTAGGACTAGTTTTTTTGTTTGAATCAAATTTCCATTTCTCGTTAGTGGTTTTTTGTTCACATGCGGCATTTTGACATTGATATTCTGTTTTTTTTTTGTATTTTTTATCTGATTTTTTAGAAATAGTTTTCCCAATTCACTAAAAGTCCGTTCTAGGTCAAGTGTTTGTTTGGTCACTGAAATTTGATTGAATAGTAAGTCAGGACTTGTCCTGCTATGTTTTTTTTACTTCGTCGAACAAAAAAATGTTTCGCTTTACCTCATTTTGCCGCTTTTTCAACATTTTGCGTGAAATCTTTTTGACTTCTCTAGGCTTTTCTCTGTTCTCTCATTTTGCTAAAAGTGATTTTGAACATCAGTTGCTCAGCACAGCAATTCAAAATGAACAGAGTCAGTATAAAAATTGAAGTCAAAAATGGAAACGGGATAAACCCACAAAGCCCAATTTTAGATGCCCTGTACTTGACGTTTGTTCTTATAAATCTTAGTTACCATCTCTAATGCTTGTTAGTACTGATAGTAACCCCTTTAGCCTCTCTATAAGAAACAGAAGTGACAGATGTTCAACTACGAAATGCCATCACAATTAATCGGACTTAAAAATGTTTTTGTACAAAAATCTTTTTTTTTTCAATAGCTTCTATTCTTTCAATCCCAATCATGCTTATTGGAATCAACGGAGGCTGTTTTCCAGCAATCTACTGGGTATGTTTATTAATTGTGGTCGAAGGAGGTCTTTTATGCAAACGAAGTCTTGATTTGCTGTCTTTTTTGTGCAAAATTTATGCAATCTTTGTTTGCCTTGACCGTTTTTGCTTTTTTGTTATAAACCACTCTTCCGACTTCACTTTTCGGGTGACTTTTTCACGCTTGACTTGTTGATTTTTGCGTGATCTAAACTTCTCATCTTCGAAATTAAGTCTGTTGCTTAAACAAAAGTGATTGTAAGAAAGGAAATTATAAGGACCCGATGGCCGCGTTGTTTATGCTTTCGTCAAGCACGCAGGAGGTCGAGGTTTCGAACGCTTATCAAGCAGGATTTTTTAGCACGCATAAAAGTTTTTCTAGGCTACAGCCCCTCTTGATTAAATTGCCTCGCCTGTCGTTGGAGGGCAATTTGTCCGATGTTAGTCGGTTTACGTTTCAAACTTCATTTCTGTAACGCGTGCTGATAAATCATAACACCAACTGCAGACCACTCTAGAAACTACTCTCTCATTTTAGAATTTATGCAAAGCAGTTTCTGAAATATTAAGTCCAACCTGTCAAAAACTATAAATCGCATCCGTAAAAATTGCAAATGAAATCCCTCGAAAGGACTATTTTGACCACCGAATGTTTGCGCAGACCGAAACGTTTCAAGTCGACTCGTAGAAAAAGTCATTTGTCTTTTTGGACTTAATATGCTGCCTATAAAATAAAACAGTAAAAGTTAACTAACTCAAGCTTCAAAGTATTCTAGTCCCCTATTTGTTCAACAGTCTCTTAGTTATCTTGTGCTAATAATAATAATTGAAAACATAATTTCTGTTACGTGTGCTGATGCAGCATAACACCAACTGCTGACCTCTCTAGAAGCTAATCTCTCACGCTTGAATTGAATTTATGCAAAAGAGAAATGTGAAGTTCAACAAGCCAAGAACTCATGAATCGCATCCGTAGAAAATAGCAAGAAATCATTCAAGAACATATATATTCTTGGGAACTGGATTTTTGCCGAGAGCGAAATTAAAAATTTTGATAGGTACTCTGATACTCCGCTAGACCGTCATGAGAACCACATGCGAGACCTTTTTTGGCTTTCAAACATGAATTTATCGCGACTCTAACAAAGTTTAAACACACATCATATGATTCAAATATCAGTTCATATTTATCAAATCACATAGTAACATTTCAATTTATTTAAACGGATTATTCACTTTTGGTTGATCGTTTTTATACCTGAAAGTACGACATGCGCTTGATAGTGGGTTGTTTTTTTTTCTTGTGAACCAATTATTTGTTGTCATTAGCCAGTCTGTACAAAGTTTTGTGCAAATTTACATTTATATGTGTTAATGTAGCTTGATTAGAGGGACTAGCGATTACAACACATGCCATTATAAGGATGTAGAAATGCTGATTGGAGATGGTCATATTCATTCCATCGCTGATCGGAAAATGAAGCAATTTCCTGTGATTTTTTTTTGTAAGACTGCAAAAGTGGTTGTCTTAGAATATTTTGACAGATTAATAGTAGTTATCTTTTAAAGTTAATTTAAGAAATCAAAAATTTCAAAGTGATACTGTGAAACGTTAAATCCTCCTTTTATATTTTATGAGGTAGGTTATATAATTTGCTGCTGATTCGAGTATCTACTGCATTTAATTGCGGAACAGGTCGAGTCAGCGGATCTAAGATATGCTTTATTGCTCATTTATTTTTTTTACTAATATTTAAATTTTCTGTTTTGTATTCAGATTTGCGACAGTTGATTCAGCCCAAGAAAAGGGTGAGAAAATACCCAAGGCTTCTTTTATGGTTGTTTCACAAGATGGTAATAATTTGTGCAAATGACACTTGGTTAACTAAGTTGTTAATGTGGCGCCGTTTGCCTATGACTAGTTTTAAAAAAGCAGTTAAAAAAGACAAAGATTGCTGTTCAACTGTCTGAAGTTGTATCTTATCAATGTTCCACCAAGTTGAGAGAGGTTTATGCAAATGTTGAGGAAGGTTTATTGCCTTGAGGACAATTAGGAGCAGCCTAATTGAAAGGAAAATCTTGTCTCGCCTCGGTTACGGGAGCGTTTCGGTTTTCCAAAGAGTTTCTTTAATATTAACGGGAAATAAAGTAATATGTCTGCCCTAAGATGGAGTATTTGAGCTGATAGAGTTTCCTTGCGGCGACAAAATTGAAAAGAGATAATTAAAAGTGTCTGTTAAAAATGGCACAAGGGAGGTTCAAACTAATGAAGCGGATTATAGCAGTCGGTCTGGTGATTATATTTTTGATGGTCCTTTCAGAAGGTGAAATTACTGAAGCGTTCGCTTTGCGTAATATGACGTCTTAACGATATCTTGGTGGGTGGAGAGAGAGAGAGAGAGAGAGTGCAAGAACAAACATTCGTTTCCTTTTCAAGTGAATAAATGGCCTAGGCTTTTTAGAAGAGAAACTATCACGCAATAAATTTTTCCCAGCATTTGGCGACTTGCAGCATGGACTTTTAAGGTGACAACATTATTTATGAAACGACTTTAGAGTATACATTCATATGACGGATCCTTCAATTGATTTTACTGATTTTGTGGATTTTAATCATGAAAATTGTTAGTGATATTCATTTTTTGGCGATTTTGGTGATTTTCGAACAACCGACGAAGGTCAAAAATGTTGGTGGTATTCAATCATGAGCTGTTGGAACTGTTGCTAAACAAAACGAACAAGTTGAGTTTTTGTAATTGTACTTCTTAAGTGTTAAAAGACTTAGCCTTCTTATGGCTTTCCACCTTGAAGACTAATGAAGAACCTCATCACTTATTTCTAATCTACGAGATTCAATTTCTAATCTACGAGGAAAGAGCTGAGAATCAGTCAAGTTTACGGAACCAAAAAAATCAAACTACGAGGTCTTGAAGTGCATACATACATAACTGTTGCACAAAAGAAGCAAGACTTCAAAGTACTGAGTTCCGTTTGAAAAGAAAATAAAACTGTTTCAAACTATATCTTTCACCCCAAATTATAAAAATTACTTGTGTTTTTTTTAGTTGTTTGCTGTAAAAGTGACGTGGATGTCAAATAATGTTAATTATATCGACTTGGTTTTCCGATTCTTACGATAGATTGAATCACAAAAAGTTAATTGATCCGGAAAATTAGGTAATCTGGGTTAATTTGCCCTTATTCTTCTTTTTTTAAGAAGCGCAAATTTTGTCTTATTACTAAATGCCGTTATAACGAATATTTTAGAGGTAACATTTATTTGCCATTATTAGTTGGGTCATTAATAGCCGCCGTCAGCCTCTCAATGGCTATTATTTAGGAGCTCTCCTTTTTTAAATTCGCTTTACCTTTTTTCGTTTTTCATAAGTCACCAATTTTCACGTTTTACTTCTGACTTACGTCACTCTGTTTCAACTGAATGGAATTTAAAATTGATTCAGCAACTTTACTCAAATACGTTCAAGGTCACAAGGCAAAATCAAGAACGCAAAAGAAGCAAGATAAACCAATAAAGGCCGCTAAGGCACTAAGAATTAATGTTTAATTGCTCTCAAAAAAAGTTTGTAGCAATTATATTAGTCCTGTTGGGCTTTTTTATGCTATTTTTCGCTTGACTGATTATTCGTCTGACTCATTAGACTTTTGTCCTCAAAAACGGGATAAATGGGCAGCGCCTAGTGGTTATTAATTTCTCTTAGAGCCTTTCAGCTCACTAGTCTCTAAGTATGTGATTCTCAGAAACTGTTTTGGAGACTTACACTTATGGTGCAAAGGGCAGTTCTTAGAGATTGCAGAACCCCCTCCCCCCAATGTTGCCCCCATCAGCCCCTCGGTGCACCACCACCACCCGTGGCTAGCTACTGACGAAGCCAACCGCTCGCCCATCGTTTGAGAGCAATTCGCCCGATGTTAGTAGCAAAGACTTGGTGCATTAAGTTATCAAAGTTTGTTTGAGTAAACTGCTATTCGGTATTAGTATTAGGCTTATTGTCCTCCAATATGGAAGTTGAACTTGCCAAATTTTATTGTATCAAATGAAACTGTGGAAAAAATTAGAATTAGAACTTTTTTTTAAACCTGAAAGAAAACTAGGATGTCAGCTTTTTTTCGTGCGTTATAAAAGTCCCTTAGATTATACTGCTATCAGGCGTTATTATTAAGCATTTTGTTCTCCAATTTAAAAGAGAATGCGCCAAATTTATCTAATCTACTCAAACTGCAGATGAAAAACAGACTCGTCAATTTTTCTCTGTATTTTTTCCAACAGTTTCAATCCGAAAGGAGGCCTTTTCCGGCAATCTGCTGGCTATGTTTTTTTATAATCATTTTTATCATTATCTATTTTTATTCTTGTGGTACTGGTTATGTAGGCTACATTGACTGAAAGGTACAATTGCAGGAATAGAACCAGTTCTTTTTTCTTTAATAATCTTTTTCTTTAGTTTTTCTTTAGTCTTCGAAGATTGTTGCGATTTGACAATTGGCAAATTATTGAAAGCAAATCATTATGGATCAATGCACACGTTTTAAACAGTCTCAGGGTGCAGTTTTGTGCATGCGGCTTTTTGACCTAAAAGTGAGAAAGCTGTCGTGGTCAACAGATTTCTACTGAGCAAGTAAAGTTTTTTATCATGCTTTGCGGTCAGTGATTGACTTTTCAGTTTGAATTTTTGACAGGATGCAGCATATAGATAGCCGTTTTAGACTATAATTTGTGCCTTGTATTATTCCGTTCTTGTCTTGTTCATGATTAATTTTTTTGCAATAGTTTGAACTCATTTTGCCTAAGATACTTTCAACAAGAGAACAATATTTACTTTTTTCTTGATTGCTGTGACTCCAAAACAAAAAATCTTGAGTGCTAAACTCGAATATTCTTTTTCAAAAAGCAATTTAGGTTCTAAGAACATTATCTGCCTTATAATTTTGCAATGTATCGTTTGGGGCAAAGAGTTGATTGTGAGTGGCTTTGAGAGCCCATCAATGCGTTTCAAGTTCAAAATTGGCCCATAATTATCAATTTTTAAGTTAATTTTTGGCTTCTTTCGCTAATTTCTTACTTTTTGGACCTGTGAGCAAACTTTTCAAAAGTCAGTGCAATTGGCAACGTCGTTATGGTAATTCAGGCATTGAATGCCTTTTTATAACGTCAAGTATTTCCGTCTCATGAAATCCTCCTCATGATAATCCGATTTTGGAAGTTTTTATCCATTTTTTTGTTTTTGTGTTTTGGCTTTGATTATTTGAAACTCTTTTTTGTGCGTTCAGAGATATTTTTTTCCTTTTCTATTAATTGATTATTTTTTTGACGTTGCGCTTTTGAAATTCAGGATAAATTTTTTCACGAGTACGATTTTAAAAAAGATTCTGACTTTTTAGTTTTCAAATTTTTTGGTTAAGCCTTCAAATTTCCATCAAGATTTTCGTAATGTAATCAAGGTTTCAAAAACTGTGTGACTTTTTTTATCTGGATGACTATTTAATTTCTCTAATCCTCGAATAACAAATATTTAAAGGATTTTGTTTTTTCAAGTTTTTTAACTTTGATTATTAACTTTCTAACTCTGAATTTGAATCTGTTCACATTCTTCAACTTCTAGCACGTATCATTTTATCCTTAGGCTAAGACCTACAGTTTTCTTTTTTTCGATCTGTTTTTATCAGCTGTTAAATTAATGATATAGATTTTGTCTTAGTTTTTTCATTTTGGTTTGCAATTGCGTTTTGATTGATTTTATTGGAATTGCGTTGAAAAATGTTGACTGGCTATTGTTTATTGAGAATAGTCATAGGTCCTCGGTTTTGGGTTGTAAACGATTTCTTGCCTTTGAATATTGCGGTTTTTTTCTGTCTACTTGATTAGTTTGCAGTAGTTTTAAATTTTTGCAGTAGTTTGAGCTCAATTTTGATCGATTTTTTGCCTTTGAATGTTCGTCCGTTTGTTCTGTCTTTGTTGATTTAATTTTTGCTATAGTTTCAACTCAATTTGTCTATGATATATGCAGCAAGAGATAGGTATGCGGTATTTTTCTCTTATTTGCAGGGACTCCAGAAGGAAAATTTTGTGCCCTAAATTTGTGTCTTCTTTTTTTCAAAAGTTCAGTTTAGTTTCTAAGAATGTCTTCTACCTTATGCTTTCACGATGTCTTTGGGTTGCACAGTTGATTGCGCAGTTCTATTTTTTTATGACGATTATCTTTACGATTATGGTTTATCATGACAGTTCTTTGCCCTGTCTTTTTTGAGCCTCTTAGTGTTGGACCATCCTTTGAAGTTCTTGCCATTTTTCAACGTTACAAAATGTGTTTGTTAATATGAAGTTTTGCGGTATCAAGATTTGTGATTTTTCCGTCAAATTTATGTCTTCTGTTCTTTATGTTATCGCTTTTTGTATTTTTCCTGAATAATGGGGTAATTTCATGAATTTTAACTTTCTCTAATGATGTCATCTTTATCGTGGTTTAAATTTTACCAATTCTATAAATTCAATTCTGGTGAGGTAATGTTTTCAGACAATGGGAAATGGTTTCAATTGCATATACGGTTTTCTTTGTACTGTTCGGACGATTCAAGTCGCTTGTGAAATTTTAAGGCTATATTTTTCAAAATTTTTGCTGGACCTGAGTTCTCGAGTGATTTTCGAGCCCCTGACTTCTTCGTTTTGGGTGATTGAAAGTTCTTTCATTTGAATTTTTAAGCAGCTGAACTCAAGTGGCGGGAACTCAAGTGAAAAGTGCGCCGAAATTTGGTGTACTTTTTTTCACTTGAAATTTTATTAGTGACTATAGTGGTATATAATAACCTCTAATGACGTCATTTGAAGCAACCATAGTGAGTTTAGTTACCCCCAACGACTGAAGCAGGCTGCAATAGGTTAGAGCTTGCACTATTTGTTCGAGAGCAATTCTTTTGACGTTAGTCAGTTATGTTTGCAGTTGTAAAGAAATCAGTAGTGTATGATTTCTGTGTGCAATCCGTGATGTGTGCAACCTATTTCTCTACTATTCTGGTCACCGCTGGACGTGCACAATTTGCAAAGCTAGTATCATATTGATTTAAATGCTACTACGCAATTTTTCGCGTGATCATTTGACTTCTCAAATTCTCGACTCTTTGTACACCTCAAATCCCCTTGTCCCTCGCTCAAACCGCTCTTGTCCCCTATGCACTACCTTTTTCTATTCCCCTACTTCCCCCTCTCTTAAGCTAGCCTTCCCTAGCCCACGCCATGTATTACCACAGTCAGCCGCTCGCCAGTCGTTTTTGATTTTTTTTCATTATATTTTCTTGCGGTTTATTCGCTTAGAGGTGTATGAATATTGGTTATTTTTCACATATTTGATCATGAACATTTTGTACTCCCTTCGCAATGGGGTAACTGTTCTGTTTTGAAAACAGGAAAAGAGGTGCTATTCATTGACGCAGAAAATGCTTTGACACAGAAAATTTAGTGACACTGAAAACGAATTGCTATGCTTGACAGAGAAAATGCTTTGATAGAGAAAATACTTTGACACAGAAAATGCAGTTGACATTAAAAAAATCAAACAAGTGTTAGGCCTGGTTTTGATTTTTACCTTTGTTAAATCTTATCCGTTTTCCTTGGGTTTTTGCAAGTAGATGTTTTTGTCAAGCATCTTTTTTCTATATAATTTTTTAATGGAAATATTCTGAGATGATAGAAGTTGAACAAGAATGATAAATCAGTCTTCATTTCTGATAAGTATGAATTTGAATCTTACGTCTAATCTTAAATGCTTCACTTTAATGAAGAATTTATTGGTTCATTGTTCATGAAAACGATTGCGATTTGTGCTCTCTTATTGAAACCGAGTCAGTTCTCAATTTTGTAGAATTCGCAGAATATTGTTTAATTTCTTGAAAGCTTTTGCTTAGCTGATCTTTTGCTTGTTCATACAGTTGAAAGGTGTACCTTAAAATTTGTAAAAAAAATTTCTGCGGAAACTGTTCCCTATATTGGGGTCAAATTCATGAAAGTTTGATAGGGAAAGTTTAGGGTATCGTGTTCTCTTCGGTAGATCGACTCGGTATTCTGGCGGCGAGAAATGAATTTTAGCTGCAAAGGTAAGACTTTGGCTCGCACAACCGTTAGCCTACCTAGCGTGCTAGTTTTATCGAGCTAATGTTAATTGGAGTCTTGTATTGCAGGGTCAAGTGAGGAAGGCAACCAAGAAGGCGTTTCGAATGATGCCAACTAAAATTCTCCGAGAGGGAGACCCGGTACGTACATTTTGATCACATCTCTGTACATTTTCTGTACAGTATTATAAATAAAGGCTTCGCGTATAGTGTGGAAACGTGTATTGTTTTTGTCTTCATGGGAAAAAATAACATGTTTATGAGCCAATATTACTTTGAGTTAAACAAACATATTTGATGGTAAACTTTTAGTCTATAGAGATAAAACACTAATATTGGCTCACCGTGATTACCAGGAGTTAGTTTTTGTGCTTTTTTGAAAAAAAACTTTTACCACCAAAACGCGTGGTTTAATCAATTCTGCATACTACTGGGAATCATCAATTCTATATAAACGTAACCAAGCTGGGTTAGTTGATCTGAAGAGGAATTTATATCAGTTTAGATTTGCGGTTGAATTAATGCTCAGTTCTTAGAGATAATTTTAATTTCTCTGGTTCAATTCGGAAATTGAAACCGGCTTTTGCATTTTATGATAGTTCATGATTTTTTTTTCACTGGTTTCATTGCTTTGCTGTTCAACATATGAAAATTCGTACAAATTGGTAAATATATTTGCAATGTAAAATTGAGTTAGATCTGTTGATAGCGTTGGCTTTCAATGTGCACTTTTTCCTGAATGAACTCATTTGACTTGTTAGGAATTGGAGGCTGCCTTTGGACGCTGTGCAATTTGTCTGGAGGCATACAAGCTGTGGGATATGGTGCGAGAACTCCCATGCAGGTAATAATTCCATCTTACAACCCTAATCAGAGCTCAGCACAAGGTTTTATTCTCCATTTTCATTAGACCTACTTCAAAGGGAAATGACGAGTAATTAGATCAGGAATGCTAATGTATCCCTTTTAATCTCAGTCCTTCGGTTGTGTTCGTGGTAGAATAAGGAAGCTATATACTTAGAATAGCTGATATATATCCAAATATCTTGATGGGGTGGTAATTAAGTTCGTGTTGAGGTCACAACAATGCAATATTTGAAGCATGAAGCCCAGGAAACATTTGCGAAAGTGGAACGTCATACGGTTTGATTTCAGGGAAATGTTATAGCAGGTTTCCAAATTATTCAGTTCGAACTAATTTCAAAACCTTAGATCAACGAACCCTGGATTTTATGCTACAAATATTAACATAATGTACCAAGGATTATCTGTTATGTGCATTTGCTAAATAAATGCGTGCATAATTAAACAAAATTTCTTTATATTATGGCTCGATTTCATGGTTTCTCAAATTTTACCCAGGAGAAATAATAGTGATCATGCATGCTGTTATTTTTCGTAGCTGATTGTTGGCAAGCCTCAAATAGCTTCTTTCACAATGAGCTCAGATAGTTGTTTCAATCAATTGTTACGGAAGGTTTGATTGCAACAACTGAATATCAAAATGCACAGAACTTTAGGTACTGCTCAATTTTGTTTTTTAATAATGAGGCCAACAGCGGTATTATCAATTCCCACGCCACTGAACCTCACCGAAACAATTGTAAACAAAGTAACCACACTTTTTTTTGTTTTAGTATTTGACCTATAAAAAAAATGTACTTTTTTATTGTTCCCATCGACTTGGGGACGGAACTATATACTATTGTTTTTTTTGTTCAGTCATTTTTGGCCGATCGATATATTCATCGTAGAGAGTTGATTAGAAAGGTCGTTCAGCTTAGATTATGGAATTAAAGAGATTTTTTATTTTTGTTTTATAGGGAGTTATCAAGTTTTAAACTTTTGTGAATGAAAGTTTCGTCAATGTTGCTAAAATTTGTTAAAATTATTAACAACAATGTTACTGGTTTTATTTTTAAAGGGAGAGGAGGCTTGTCGAATGGTTTTATTCGAGTACTCTGGTTAATGTTTTGCTAAATTTTTCGAATTTCAGACTTTTTTAATCGAAAATGGATCCAGATGCTTTTTTACCACTTTGTTTAATTATGCCAGAAGCAGAGACCAACAATCCGCTGTCATTGTTTTTCAAACCTCTAAAAATGCTAGTTGTACTTTCTTTCGTTTCCTGTACGAATCTTCCTGAATTAAAATTTTGCCGGTTTTTCGAAAATTAACACAATTACTATACAAAAAGCATCATTATTTTTGGTTAATTGAATATTTCTTTCGCTAATGAATAGTTTTTTTCTGCAAATTTATGGCTTAATTGATTGTTTTTAGTGGACGCGCAGCAGAATTGAGGCTAGGTTTGCGCACATCTTGGATTCTTTCAATCATTAATTATTCGGATTATAATGGAGCGCGGTCTCTTTCAGAATATTTTCGAATTTTTTTTAATATTGATTATCGACGAGATTGACTTCAAATCAAGGTCAAATTCACGACAGATCCCATTTACAACGAAATGAGGCCAAATAAATGTATACTATGTCTTCAGAGAAAAGCTCACATTCTTTATGGCTTTGACAATGTGTTTTTAGTTGATTTCTTTTGCTTTGCCTTCATTTGTGATTCTTTTTGCTGTCTCATGACTTCTTCTGATTCATCAAAATTTTATTGGAGTGTTTAAGAGCTGTAAATAGAGCTATGCAATGCTTTCAATTGTTATCTAATGCCTCTTAGGTCTTTGAATACATTTCTTTTTTTTTAGAAAATGTCTGAAGTTTTGAAGTTTGCCATTTTTTATCGTATTTCAGTCCACGTGTTGCTTCATATACAGGGAAAAACCTATTCGAAGTAAGTACGCCTTATAAGAGTTTTATTTGTTACTGATGGTATCTTGTTTTTCTTATTACAAAAATTGCTAAAAGTTTTGTGATTTTTGCTTTTCTGCCTATATTTGATGTTATCACTTGTTCCCTTTTCAAATTAATACATTAAGAATCATTCAACTTGGCGTTAAAAGAATTCGCAAGAGAACATTTTTAAAGATTGCAGTGAATAGCTTACAGATTTAACGACTGCAAAACCGTTACTCAAATTTTTTTAGAATTTTCTGTTGTTGCCTTTAATTGTGGCTCTTTTTTGTCGTACGATATGTTCTTGATAACCAGAGGCTTTAATTCTTTTTATGGATGTTGAAATGAAGATATACTGATTTCCTTTTATAGCTATCGGTTTTCGTGACCTTCAATTAGTTCTTAAAATTTTTTTTGTACTTCCGATCTTTTGTTCTCATTCTCCTGAACAAGTAACTTAGTCTCATTATTGAAAGAGCTCGCCAAGTTTCTGTTTGTCCGAACAATATTTGCGCTGCTGTCTATGTTTTGACTGACCTCTTCAGAGCTTAGAAACGTGCTTTCATAAGAATTTTGTGAGTTTTCCATATCGGTCAATTTTCGTGATTCTTTTTCTTGTCTTTTGCATAAAGACCATTTTCAAGGAAGACATTCAAAATGATACAAAGCGCAAGCCGAAAGTTGAAAATTTTTATCCCATTTTAAGTTTTTCTTATTGTGTTTCGATGTCTTATTGTTTAATGATTCAACACTGTCTTCGATAAATTGTTTGAAATTTTGAGTTGTGTCCATATTCCTTGGTTTGATGTTTTGTAGTCTTATAATTCGGTCTCACTAATAACAAGGGCAATTAGTTTTCTGAGCAGTTGCAAGTTTTATTCAGTTCTATTTTGAATTGAAAGCTTTGGAATTGTATGAATTTTGAAAAGTTTTTGTGGATTTTAGAGCTTTGTCATTTGTATCTTTTTTCTGTCAATTTTGTAGCTTGGTCTTTGGCAGATCGCATCCACCTTCAAGTGACCCAAGATTGAATCTTTATAATGGTGCTATTTTTAACTTATGGTTTCTCTGCTTTCATAATAAGCCTTTTCATGAGAAAGTGCTTTTTGGATATTGGGCCATTTTTGTGGTTTTTATTGTTAGCTTGCCACATTGTCACACTAATAGGGTCGCCCAGTTGGCGAATGTGCAATTAAAGATTTTTGAATATTTTCCATGATTTGCCTAATTTTTAAACGGTTGCGACACCTCTTCCTTGTTAAATTTAATTTATTTTTTGTCTTTGGAGTTCTCTTTGTTGTCGTCTGCCACATTATGGATCACAGGTTTCAACTGCTTCCTATGAATTATAAACTAACCTTGTTGATGCACCGAGTTGATACGTATTGGTTTTAATCAATTGAAATTGGTTGTTTTCAAAAATTGAAACGTATATCTGAACTTTATCCCTTTTGCGAGTCTCATTATTGTAATGTCTCGTTTCTTACCTAATGAAGTGCAGGTTAACATTTGTTTAGATTTTTTATTCTTTTTTGTCGTTAAATGTTTTTTTTTAAATATAGACATAGAATATTTTCTTTTTATGTTTATCTTGTCCAGTACTCTCATAAATGGCAACACTCACCGGCCCTCTAATTCAGAATTATTTTTTCACTTATTTGTCTGTTGAACCATATTTCAATTTTCAGAAGGTTTTTACCTCTTCATTTGCTAGACAATTAAATCAAAACGTGGTTGAGTGGGGCCGGAACAGTGTGCGAACGCACATTACCGAGCCTCCTTGTTTAGTTTTCAGTTTATTTGGATTACCCACGAAGTGTAAAATTTTTTCAAAGCAACTCGGGCTTTCATGCCATTACTGAAACATCCAAATAAAGCAATTACTTATTACCATCCTATAACAATTCAAGTTTTTTACTTCGTCTAACAGATTTTTGTTTCGTCTTACCGTGACGTCATTTCTGCTTTTAGGTCAATTGTGTGACGTGCCAAACTTTTAAGCCCTAATTCTTGAGTATTATCCTTGAGTTTTTGAAATTGAATATCAATTTTGAGAAAGCGCTTTTTGGGCTTTTTCCTTATAGACCGTATGTGTCATAAAATTGTCAGTACGTATCTAACCCAAAAAATCTGGTGGTCTACTAAAGGACTTTTGGTCAATCTGCCTATCTTGTTTCTTTAGTTGTTTTAATTCATGGAAGGCCACAAGCGTCTATCGCGGCTATTTTCCGGCAATCTGCCGGCTATGTTTTAAAATTAACTAAATTGTCTCAAATTCCTTTGGTAATGCCCCCTTGTTAAGGCAGATCGAGTGATTGATACCCCAACCGCCGTTCATTTGAGAGCAGTTCGTTTCGTATTAGTTTGATATGTTCATATTCAGTGTCAAGTCTGATAATTTTGAGATCAGTGAAAAATCTCCAACCCTTGATCAATCGAAAACAAGAAAAATCGCAAG
>NC_134474.1:22705810-22774979 GCF_964194025.1 Convolutriloba macropyga
CGATTCGAGTCGTTTCCGGTATTCTACCGGCTATGTTTTTCAGCAGAAAGCAAATTTGTTCATGAATTGAATTATGACTTCTTTCTGTTCGAGCATTTACCTCCGTTTTTGATTGTTGACTTCTGTTTTCTTTATCAGTAGCTTCGTTTGTAATGTATAGTAATTAGGAACTGCTGGTAATGTTCAAGGTGAAGAGATCATTTTGAGATTTTTTGTTTCTATATAAGTCACCCCTATTTATCTAAACTACACCGCACAAACCCACCCACCCCCCCCCCCCCCCCCACCACCTATCTATCCCCCCCAACACCTACCTACCCCCAGCTTAACTTACCCCCCACCTATCCCTACCCCATCCCTTCACCTAGCTACCCCCACCTACCCCCCGCCCCACAACTACTACAGAATTACTCACCTCCCCAAGCTATCCACCCACCCACCTACCTACCCCCCCCCCCCCCCCCCCTCCGCACCACCTACCTAACCCCGCCCCAACTTACCCCCCACCTACCCCTACCCCGCAAACTACCCCCTCCCTTCACCTAACTACCCCACTACCCACCTCCCCAACCTATCTACCCACCCACCCCACCTAGCCCCCGCACCTGAATTATCGGAATTTTTAAAACACTTTAATGTGGTTTGTTTGGCTACTTTTGTTTTTTTTTCTTGTCTATTTTGATGTTCTGATTTTGGTATGTTTAGTTTAGAGATTATAATGCACGACGATTCGAGTTGTTTCCGGTATTCTACCGGCTATGTTTTTTTGCAAGTTTTTTGCTTGACAATTTTGCGCTTTTCTTCTAGAACATTCTTTGACATCTCAATTTGAGGGATCTCTATTGCTCCGGAGTAAAGCGTGTTGCTAATATAAAATTGGTTGCAGAATAGAAGAGGTAAGTGATTCGTAGCGCAGTGGTTAGTGCTTGTGGTTGTGGGTCGGGAGGCGAGTGGATCGAATCCCGGCGGGGAAATGTTTTTTTTTTACCCATAAAGAAAAATTGATCTAGGCTACAGCCCCTGAATTAAAATGACTCGCCTGTCGTTCGAAAGCAATTCTTCCGACATTTGTCGGCTCATGTTTTTCATTTAAGAACCCCTAATGAAGCTCCTAGTTAAATTTCCCTAATCCCTTCGGCAGACCATGTCATATTAGAATGGGACAATAGTTAATGTTTCATTGCTACAAAAGCGATTATAAGATAGGGTATTCCAAAACCCTGATAGCCGAATGGTTAATGTTTCAGTCAAGCATTTGATCGGATTTCTAAATGGTTTTCGCAATCCATTCATAGTTCATTCTTGGCCTATTTTTTTATTGAACCAAATTTTTCTTTCGCTAGTGGTTTTTTTGTTCATATGTGGCATTTTGACATTGATTTTCAGTTTTTTTAATGTTTTTTAAAATGCTTTTCCCATATGACTCATAGTCCGTTCTAGGTCTAGTTTTTGTTTAGTCAATGAAAATTCTTTGAATTTACGTCAGGACTTGTCCTGTTTTTTAAAGATCTGTTCACACATTTTCGTGATTTTTGAAGTCAATTTTAAGTGATGTTTTCGGTCACGCTGAAACAGGAAGTACAGCGAACCAAATTCATTTTTCTCGCTAGCGGTCTTTTGATCACATTTGGCATTTTGACATTTGGCATTTTGATTTGGCATTTTCCCAATTCACTCATAGTACGTTCTAGGACTAGTTTTCTGTTTAGCCAATGAAAATTCTTTGAAATATACGTCAGGACTTGTCCTGCTATGTTTATTTAATTCGCCATCTCCATCGATGATTCTTGTGAACATTGACTTTTTCAATTTCAGTGACTTCTACTGCTTCGATTGTGTGCGTGACGTCATTTGTTCTGCTTTTTGGTCAATTGCGTGACTTACCTTACTCAAAAACTGACTTCTGTACTCACTTAATGAACTTCAAATTTTATGATCATTTACTAGTTAAAGATCAGTAGGGTGCATCAAAGTAGTGCCAAACGTATATGCCATGATTCTTGAGTATCAGGGTCTTGAGTTTTTGATTTCAAATATTTAATTTAAAAAAAAAAGGTCTATTAAGGCTTCTTGTAGAGCCTACGTGTCTCATAAAAACGACAGTACAAATCTTACCCAGAAAGTCTATTAAAGGGTTAGTGGTCAGTCTGTCTGTCTTATTTGTTTTACTTCTCTCAATTCCATGGAAGGCCACAAGCGTCTATCGCGTCTAGTTGACTGCAATCTGCCGGCTATGTTGTTAATTTGGTACATTTTTCGATGCTTCGGTAACTCATTTTTTCTCCGTCAGCTTTTTAATAACCGCGAAGCGATAGCGGCTATAATTGGGGACATCTTGCTTTATACAATTCAAGTAATTAGAATTATATTGGGTTGCTGTCTTTTTTAAAATTTCTGTTCACACATTTTCGTGATTTTTGAAGTCAAATTGGAGTAGGGATTTTGGTCACGCCAACACAGGAAATGGAGCGAAAAGGCGAGTGGTTGTGCGGGGTGAATGTTTTTCGCTCTTATTTTTAAGTAGAATGAGAAAACGTGGTTTGAACAAAAAATCGCAATCTCGCTAGTTGTTTTTTGATCACATATGCGGCAATTTGACTTCAATTTTTACTGTTCTTTTCTATTTTTTAATCGGACTCTTTTCTAAATGATTCTTTTTATCCATTCATATTGATTTCTAAAATTGTTGAAAATTCGTTGATTTTTATGTATTGTTCTGTTGTATTTTTACCTCGTAGAAAAAAAACATTTCTTCGCGTTTAGTTCACTGCTTTTTCAACTTTTTTGCGTAAGTTTTAGTAAACTTTTTAAATTTTTGTCACCATCTCTAATGCTTATTGGTATTAATACTGCCCCTGTATACTGTCAATATTAAACAGGATTTTGTTTATACAAAATGAAATAAAATAGTTTGCAATTTTTAAAAATTTTTCTTTGTAAATTGATAGTTTTGTTTTCAATTTGTTCTGCTCTTTCAACTTCCATCAGGGTTATCGAAATCAATGGCGGCTATTTTAAGACAATTTGCCGGGTATGTTTTAGACTAAGAAGTTGTTATCTTACTTTTTCCACGCCCAATGAATGGTTGTATGGGAACTTTCATCGACTGCTGTTCGACTTTGTTTGTTTAATCGACGCCGTCTTCCAGCTATTTTTGTGCGCCTCTTTTGAATCACCAATAACAAATTTTGTATATTTTTGGGTAATTTTGCCGCTTTATGAGCAGCAGTTACTCGGCCAAGCAATCTAGATTTAACGAATCACGTATTGCAAAATGAAAATCATTTAGTCCCCCATATTTAATAGCCGCGTCAGCCTTTCAAAGGCTTTTATTTTGTCACTCTCCTTTTGTAAAATTCGCTTTACCTTTTGATCACGTTTTTCGTTTTACATAAGTCAAGATGTTCACGCTTGACTTCTGACTTTCCTCACTCACTGTTTCAACTGAATGGATTTTTTTCTTTCACGCATTGAATTACCCAATATAGTGAATATGGTCATTGTCAGAGCATGAAAATCAAAAGAAACGGGATAAACATATAAAGCCCGGTCATTGAGTCATAGGGCTGTAGGTAATCGAAATTCTCTAGAGCGATTGCTGGCTGGCATTAGTATTATGCTGAATAGCCTTCAGTTTGCTGAATTAAGTGTAATTTTAGAATCTAACCGAATATGCAGAATTTGCATACCAAATAAGATCATCTTGACACTTGAAAAATTCTTTTAATTCTACCCCTTTTTTTCTGTTTAAATCTCAATGTGCGTCAAGCGTGTCAACGGTGGCTATTTTTGGCAATTTTCCAGCTAGGTTTAAACTTTGTTCCCATTGAACAACATGGTAACCGGTTCTGTTGTTCAATTGTAGTATTGTAATAAAGAAACAGCCTTTTCCATAACTGTGAAATCAAATTTATATAGCACGCACTTTTATTTCTTTGGTAAAACAGTCGATATTTCTTTTCATATTTTGATCTCCATCAGTATAATGGAAATCAATGTCTACTTTTTTCCACCATGTTGTCGGAGAACTTCAATTATTAAAAAATTTGTTAATTTTGAGGGAGTTTTGACTATAGGAGTTACTAGTTTCAACATATTAATGTCTTTTTGTACCTGTTGCTTAATAGTTTTCTCTGAGTTTTTTAAAGGTTGTGATAAGGATTGTTTCCTAATTGGGATTCATGTAATGTCAGTTATAGCACCTTCCTGTGTGCCAACAAAAAGTGTTTGCGTGCAATTAGGAGAGAGAGAGAGAGATTGAGTGAGAGAGAAAATTCGTTATTCGTTTTTCTAATTACGCTCGCAAAATTTAGAAAAACTATGGGTGTCCCATATGAGAACTCTCGACTTTTGCTAATTATTTTTATTAATTGCTCTCGAGCGGCGTTTGACTTCTTGAGTAAATTTTACGCCCTTGACTTTTTCCTTTTGCGTCTAAATTTTGCTCTCATTCATCTAAATTTTGCACTCATTCACAAGTATCAGCAGCTGAACTCGGCGGCAGTTTACTACTAAAATTCAAATGAATAGTGCGCCAAAACTTTTGAAATTTTTTCCACTTCAATTTTTTTAGTGGTTTATAATAACCCCCTAATGACGGCATCTGAAGAGCTCCCCTAAGTAAATTTAGTTTCTCCTCCGGACTGAAGCATTCTGCATTGAGCTCCCACTAGTCGTTCGAGAGCAATTCTTCCGACGTTAGTCATTTTTTATGGTTATGAAGTTGCTTCAGGTAAGAGTGAGGCCATTAGAGACCACGTTATCCGTGCTGTTACATTTATTTTGAAGATTTTTCAATAACATTTGTTCTAACTGCTATTCAGAGGTCGAGTCCGGTTAAGAATTTGCTTTCTACATTAAAATGTTTCTATAAGCTTTGAAACTACTGAACTGCAATAACGTGAGCGACGAAGTGAGCATCCTATATCAGAGACATGCTACGAATAAATTGACAACAATATATGAACCAATCAAATATTCAATATTGTCATAATGACCACATAATACTTTACGCCCTTATAACAGCTTATAATGTAGATAGTTAAGCAATAACAATGTTGCTGGAGCCATAGTTGAGCAAGCTATTATCAGCCTTCTCCTGTTTTTTAATAGCAGCACAGCGATAGCTGGGGCTATTATTGGCCTTCTCTTGTATTTTTTTTACAATTCAAAGAATTTGAATTGTATTGGGGCGTTGTCTTTTTTAAGATCTGTTCTCACATTTTCATGATTTTTGAAGTCAAATTGGAGGAGTGACCTTGTTCATGCCGAAACAGGAAATGGAGCGAAAAGGCGAGTGGTTATGCGGCGTGAATGTTTTTCGCTCTAATTTTTAAGTAGAGTGAGAAAACGGTGTTTGAACGAAAATTCGCTTTCTCGCTAGTGGTTTTTTGTTCACATGCGGCAATTTCACTTTGATTTTTACTGTTTTTTTTTTTCGATTTTTTGGATCGGATTTTTTTTGTCTGAATCGTTTTCCCAATCCATTCATCGTTCATTTTCGGCCTAGTTCTTTTGTTTGAACCAAATTTCAATTTATCGCTATTGGTTTTTTGTTCACATGCGACATTTTGACATCGATTTTCTGATTTTTTTCGATCTGATTTGTTTAGAAATGATTTTCCCAATTCACTCATAGTCCGTTTTAGGATTAATTTATTGTGTAGTCAATGAAAATTCTTTGAATTGTACGTCTCGACTTGTCCTGCTATGTTTTTTTATTTGGTCGTCAAGATTTTTGTTACGACCATATGACGTCATAACCACTTCAAATCTGCTTTTTGTTCATTCGTCCATGATATTTCAACTGATGTGCGTGCGTGGTCGCATTTTTCGCTCTTAGTGGAGAGAGTATTTTTTGTTCATTCGCGTGATTAAATTTTTGATCACACTTCACTTACGTCACTCTCAAAAATGACCTCCTCACTTTGAAGTTGACGTTCATTTACTTTAATTGAAAGAGATAAGGTCAAATGGGTGTGTGTCACTCTAAATGAGGGTCATTAGAGAGCAGCTAATAGAAGCAGCAAAAACTTATACAGATTTTTAATCAAAATATAACATATCAGCCTTCAATGAAAAGACGAATTTTTTTGTCGGTCTTTTTTTACTGTTTTTTTTGAGACTGCAGATCTACAAAGCTGTTGCGGCTATTTTCTGGCAATCTGCCAGATATGTTCATATTTATGCTACGACTTTTGAATTACACACTCTAAGTTTTTGCTCACTCATTCATCCAAGATTTTTTAAGATCTATTACCACTTTTTTTCAGTTTTTTTCTCGTCAGTGGAAGTCAAATTAGAGTGGTGATTTTTGTGACTCTGGGTTAGGAAAGGGAGCAAAAAGCGAGTAAGTTTGAATCGTGATTTTCTTCCAAGTACCTTTAAAGTGGAGTGAGAAATTGGTGTTTGAATAAATTTTGGGAATAAGTTTTTGGAAAGCGATTTTTTTCACGTACGGCTGTTTTCAGTGTTTCTTCTCTTGGGTGCTATTAATATGATACATATGTGTTCTAATGGTGCCTATTTGCAACTAAGTGAGATGATCGACAGGCAACTAGTGTTTTTGTAACACTGACTAAGTTTGTTGTCGTGAAATCGAAAAAAAGGTTCGATTTTAAAAAATTGTAAGTTTGATTTTTGGCCTTTCTTTCAACATTTCTTTTGTCTTATCACCTGGTATCCTTAATCACAGTATCATTTCTCACTTATGAGGCACAAATGAACCTAATTAGTTGTTCGATTGTATGGCTGGTGGTTTTCATGACTTTGGCACATACGTTCTAGGAATATTTTAATGATTATTGGGATTTATTGTTTTCTTTTTTGTTCTTGTCATTTAATCTCATTATGGACAAGTTGCTCTCATAGGTCGCTTAGATGAATTTTAATCCACTGAATTGTTTCAGCTCTAAGATAATTCTCTCTCACTTCGACTTTCATTCTTTTCAATTGTCATTAAATTTTTGAATGTTGCCCAGTTTGTTGTCTTATTTCTCCTTCTCCTCAATGACAATTCGCATCGGTTGCTAAGGCTGCCTAAATAGTCCATTGTCTTTTTGGTTTTTTGGTCTTTACATTGATTTTTCCACTTTTCGTTAGCCAAAAGTTTACTAAATTTTTGAGTTTTGTTAGTCTTTGCTGTATTTATTTCTCTTTTAATCTCATTGATGGCAGATTTTATCAGTTGCTAACGAGTAATAGGTAAGTTTAGTTCGTCGTTTGAGTTCATAGCAATCCTTTTCAAGATTCGTACACGTGCATTTCGAAAAATAATAGTTTATTGGCCTTAATTGTTTTCTTGTGTTCTTGTCACTCAGTCTCAAAAAAATTTTAATTTCTTGTTGTTCTTTTAATATGGCGTATAGGATTTGGACTGTAGTTATTAGGCTCTCCTAGTTTGGTGCCATTGGTTTTCAGAGTTTCTGATTTTTGCTTATTTCTTCAATTTTTGCCGATTTCTTGCGATCTGCCATTAATTACCACAATGTTATGGTATTGTGTACTCAAGCTAGAGACGCATAGTGTCAGTATTTTTTAAAAAAACTGTTGTTATGTTTGAAACACTGTACTTGGAAAAAGAAACTTTCTAATTTTTTAGAGTTGGGCGTTGTTGACTGTCTTATTTTGATGTTGCTGTAAAAATATTGAATGTAGGATTATAAATTAGTTCAATTCTTTCTCTTAAATGTTAATCGTCGGTTCACTAGTTAATTCAGTTCTTTGGATTGTAATTCAGAATATGTCCTTCTATGTTTTTTCATTGGTATTTTGGGACTACTTTTCTACGAATCAGTCGCGATTATTTTCTGGAAATTGTGTGGGCCGTACTTCCAAAATGTGTCTCGAGTGAAAAATTTGATTTCATCATGCTTCGAAATTGCTGAACTACTGATTAAAGAAACATCTGACAAAGGAATTTTCTGTAAATGTACCAGCTATGTTTTTATCTAGCCGCTCATCCTATTAGGATGTACAAGACGTTGTCTATATACGGATAAATCGATTTTGTCTAATGCTTATACTTCGCCTGTTGTTCATATCTAACCCTTAAATTCCTTACGTTTAGAGCTGACTTCAATTCCCCACAATCCGCCCGCAATTAACTGTGATCCTACGACCGCAATTGGGTCATCGAGTGCATCAGCGCCATCCAGTCCAAATCAAAGCAACAACCGGGCTAGCAACAAACAGCAAACATCGACCAATAATCAGCAGCAGAACAACAAAAAGAACTCCTCGTCCGCCAATGACAACGGTAGCAATGGGAATCAAGGAAATGCTGCGAGAACTACTACAACTGCGGTGGCAACTGTCGAAATGCCGGCAACTTCCCCTCAAATCTCGTCCTCCACAAAACCTCCCGCAGCTAGACCGAAAAACAAAGTATCCAAATCTGCAGCAGCCACAGGGTCAAACTCAGTAGCAGGCGCAGGCGCAGGCGGAGGGGCTAACAGAGGAGGTACATCAGAGTCCTCGACTCCTATGAATGTAGCACTGGAGGTAGAAACGAACAATCATGGACCATCCTCAATGTCATCGGGATCGGCAGGTGCGGGGGCAGCGTCCAAGACGTCTACCCCTTTTACCCTATCATCAAGTGGGCCCTCCTCAAACAGTAGCGCCAACTCCGCAGCAGCTGTAGGGAAGTCGAAAAAGCGCAACAACAAAAAAGTATCCAAGAAGGCTTTAACCGGAGACTCCAAAGCCTGATCTGCACTTGCTTGTGATTGGAGGGCAAAATTATCTATGGTCGTGGTGTCAACATTAAATTTCATTTATGAAAAACTACTTTCATAGAAAATTACTCTGTGTTAAAAGCACAAGTTAATTGCATTATTAGCAATTTTTGGAGAGACATCAGAAGCTATTGGCATTTTTTTTAGATATTCCCAGTGCAGTAATGTATTAAATAATGAGTCTATTTACTTCTCGTAAACGTTCAATTTTATGTTCAATGCTCCAGATAGATCTAAAGTGATAATTAGACGTTATATTTTAAATGTTAGCACAGCATGTTCGCTCTTTGTGTCAATTAGTTATATACTGTCAGCTCAATTTATTGTTTGAATAACTCAAGTGGCAATTGCTCCCATCGTTAAAATTTCAACATTAAAGAGAAAACATGTATCTTGTTAAAAATGTTGTTCAGAAAGAAATAAGCAGTACCAAAGCGTATGCGACGATTGGAGACCCGGAATGACCACCCATGTCAAAAGTTACCTCAAAACGCAAGTCAGGGCACTCATGACTTATGAAGAATGTTTGAGAACAAAAACCTCGGTTGTCGTGTAACCTTAGATAAAGGAATCAGTACAACCTTAATTACTTCTCAATCCGAAACGCTAAAAATTTGTAAATTGATAAATTGCCTAGAATTTGCAAGGTAATTGTTGTTTAATGTTCGGTTAATTTGCCCGCATAAAGAGACTCAAAAATGCTAGGTCAGAAACCTAAGAAATGGGGCACAAAGAGGGGCGAGCTAAGAACCTCAAAGGGGAAAAGACCAGGAGTGGGTTAGGCGACACAAAAAACCCACGAAAGGAGATTTGGCTACTCTAAGACAAAAAACGGAAAAGGGGACACAGTGGAATGGGCTAAGAGCCATAAAAAGGGGGGGTAGGCACTACAAAAAAAAACTAAAACAAGACTGGGTTGTCGCGACAGAAACCCGAAAACTCTTAACCGCTTCATGAGACTATTAAGTTTCTGTGATGACTGGAAGGGGTGTATTACTGAGGCCCACGGAGGAGCCGCTCCTAACACGAAGGTAATTCTATACGCCAAAGAGAAAAAGGCAGTCAAAAACGCTCAGACTGAAAGCGAAAAAAGAGGGTGGGCGAAGTGCCACAAAAAGGAAACAAAGCCAGGAGTGGAGTGGGCGCCACTAAGAAAACGCAAACGAAAATGGGTGGGTTGGCACAACAGGAAACCCAAAAACTCTTCAAACGTGTTCATGACTCTTTAGTTTTTTTGATGACTAGAAAGTGTGCAGTACTGAGGCCCACAGAGGAGCCGCACCTAGCCCGAAATATTTTTTCTAGACGTCAAAGAAAACAGTGACTCAAAAACCAATACCAAGACATACCAAAAAAGGGCACAAAGGGAGTGGTATAAGTGCCACTATAAGAAAGCGAAGAAGGCTGGGGTAGGCGGCAGAAAAATCTCACGAAGAGTGCTGGGATGGTTTGACTTAAAAACCCGAAAACTGTCTTAACGCGTTCATGAGACTCTTTACTTTCTTTGATGACTAGAAAGTGTGCAGTACTGAGGCCCACAGAGGAGCCGCACCTAGCCCGAAATATTTTTTCTAGACGTCAAAGAAAACAGTGACTCAAAAACCAATACCAAGACATACCAAAAAAGGGCACAAAGGGAGTGGTATAAGTGCCACTATAAGAAAGCGAAGAAGGCTGGGGTAGGCGGCAGAAAAATCTCACGAACAGTGCTTGGATGGTTTGACTTAAAAACCCGAAAACTGTCTTAACGCGTTCAAGAGACTCTTTACTTTCTTTGATGACTAGAAAGGGTGCATTACTGAGGCCCAAGGAGGAGCCGCGCATAAACCGAAGTAAATCATTCTATTCTTCGAAGAAATGGAAGGACTCAAAAACTTTTAGACAAGAACCGCTGAAAAGGAGCACAAAGAGGGGGCGAATAAAAAATCGCGCTAGGCACAAAAGCATCGAAGACAAACAACGTAAGGAAATGGGCGAGACAAACGGGCAAAGGAATGCATGAGTGAAAAACATACAAGATTACTACCATTGCTTCATACTCCACAGATAAGAGGAGTTAAGGAGCGAAAAATTAGGAAACAGATTGAGAGAAAAAAACAGGACAACGAACTTGTGAAGACAATCAGAAATTGAGCATTAATTGATCATCAGTTTAAATTTTTTTCAACAAAGTTAAAGCTCAGAGATTTTTGTTCCCTTCACACTGCACCTAAGGAACAACATAAGCAAAGAAGAAAACAAACCAGAAGCATACAAACAACAAGCAATCAAAGCAAAAAACAACTCAAGATCAAGAAAGACGAGACAAGGAATTTCGACAGACTTACTACAAATCAGAATATAGAAAGTCAATTATCATGATTACGATTGTTGTTCACAAAACAGCGCATCTGTAGAACACAAGTAGGGAAAAAGAAACGAACAAGCATAATAAAATAAGCAAGGAAGCAAATAAAGAGCAAAAGTGAAAAACGCCAGATCATGGAGGGCAAAAAGACATTGAATTTCGGACCTATTATCAATCAGAATATGAAAAATCAAATATCATGATTACGAGTGCCTTGCATTGTCAGCGCTGAGAAAACTTAGCTTAAATCACAGCGCGCCTAGGAAACAATACAAGCGAGGAAAAGAAACAAAGAATCAGAAAAATAAACGAATAACAAACAAGCAAAGGGCAAAAGAAGACAACAGATCCAGAAAGACAAGATACTTCGAAAGATCTATTATCCATCAGAATTTAAAAGGTCAGTTATCATGATTCCGAGTGCATAATCAGCGCTCAAAAGCTTTGTTCAAATCACAGCGTATCTAGGGAACAACGCAATAGTGGAAAAATAAACAAAAAGAATAAGAAAAAGCGGAGAACAAATTCAAACGATACCAGATCGAAAGACGAGACAGAACTCCGAAGGACCTATTATCAATTATATGAACTATTAATTAGCATGATTCGAGTGCATTTTATCAGAGTTGAGACAAACAAAGAGCAGAAACAAGCAGACAAAGGAAAACAACAACAGATCGAGAAAGACGAAAAACGAGAACGCAAAGGCTAGAAAAATTAAGAGTAGAGCAGAGCAATAGACGGAACAAGACAGAAGTTAGAGCGATTAATGCGCCGGTCAGCAAAAAAGCATAAGAATTTAATAAAATGAAAGAATGAAATAGAAGTCAGCAAAGAAGCGAAGAGGAAACAAGAACTAGTCAAAACAAAATTAATCTTAAGCTTTTTACTATTCAAACTTCTTAACTATCAACACAAAGGCAACCAAACAAAGAGAAATCAAACAAAGAAAGAGACCGAAAGTGGAGAAAAAGGCAAGAGATGAACCGCGAAAAAGGAACAAGACACATTATACAAAGATTGTGGTGCAAAAGTTTGTAAAACTGGAGAGCCATTGGAGAGCAGGAAACCATTAGTTTGCATTACCTTTTTTTACTGAAAATTTTACATGGGTCTCAGCTTGCCGTATACCGAGTAAACGAAAGCCACCAACGGTAACGCACCAACGACGTTTTGATAGTAGGATTGACATGATAACTAAATTACAAATTTATACAAGGCTCTAGGAAGCTTTTTATGTTGATTTATATTTTTGATACTTGATTTAATATGAAAGTCAAGAGCTCGGGAAAGAGTTTAATGACGTTTCGAGGTCCAATTTCCAAAGTAAAAAAAAACAGGAAATCCCCTTCGAAGCAATAGAAAAACAACAAGAAAAAACATACACAAGATTACGCTACCGTCCATCAGAAATTTATAGTGCGGTGCTACTCAGGTTTAAATCTTATTCGGGCAATATCCAAAAATCAAAGTCATCTTCAACCGAATTGGTATAAAAGAAGCACGCTAACCGACAGTGGTGCACAGTAATTAGAAATCGCGCTCATTTCAACTAGAAAATAATTTTTCATTTTATTTCTTTTAAATTTCGTGCGAATTATTTTTCGAATTTTGAATTGAACATATAGTAAATTAGCAGTTGCACTATTTTTTGTAGCTACACTAAAATAGCAGATCAGACTCCTGCGCTCCTCTTGAAACTCATTCGAAAGAATCGGAAGCATTGTATGAAGAAAACACATTGAACATTTTGATTCAAGAGCAAGCGCAGACAATATCTATCTAGTAGAAACAATGCGTCAGATACAAAGAATCGTTTGACTAGGGTTAAAAACATGCTTTATAAAACATAGTAAAGACAAACGCACAATTTTAAATATTGTAATTGAGAGTTTTTCATGTGAGGTGACTTAGATCTGGATTGAAAATTGCTTGCTGCGGACCTTGATTGACAGCAGTGACAAATTACAGCAAAATTTCAATCTCGTGATACGTTAAAAAATTTTTCTGTTCGAAAGCCAATTCAAAATTGGTAGTAAATCCGATAGTATTAATTTCAGTTGTCATTTGCGAAATTTTTTTCAACTTGTCATTGAGATTTTTTGTATGTAAGAAACTCGACTTTTTCCTAAAATTTTTTGGTGAAATTTTCCTGTCGAATTTTTGCTTAATTGACCGTAAACAAAAGTTGCCAAATTGGATTTCATGAGACGCGTCGCGAAATGCCACTTACTAAGAGAACAGAGATACTAGCTTTGAAACCCCTGAAAAAACTTAAATCATTCGTGGGATCAATTCATCTAAGCTAATTTATGGTTGCGAAATTGGATTGCAAGAAACGCATCGCGAAATTGCACTATTTAAACAGAGCTAGTTAGATGCGTAGCAATTGTTAAACACCATAACAGCAATTTGCGTCGCAAAATTCACCTTTTTTTAAGTAACATTCGCGCGCTGAAATCTCATAGACTTAGTCCTCAACAACTCAAGTTTTAGTTAGGCATTTGTGTAGCAAAATCCAACTTTATGTTTTTAAGTAACATTCGCGAACTGAAATCTCTTAACTTAATCGTCAAATTTTAGGCATTTGCGTCGCAAAAACAACCTTAATTTTTTCAAGTAAGGCTTTTGCGTCGCAAAATCTACCTTTATTTTTCTTGGTAACGTTTGCGAGCTCAACAATGGAATTTGCGTCCCAAAATGCACCTTATTTTTTTAATGTAAAGCATTTGCGTCGCAAAATCTATCTTTATTTTTCTTACATATTACGAAAGAATTTAACACTGAAAGTATTCAACACTTCAAGATTCGAGCAGCAGCTTTTAGTTTGTTATAAATTCTGAAGTAGGAAGCAGCTTCTAGTTTTATACCTTCATGGATTCTAGCTCTTACAGCTTCCGTTGAAACCGTCCCCTGTATATCTTTTAATAGGCAGTCTTTTTTTCCTTCTCTGTCTATATTTTCTCACCAGCTCTAACACGGAAAGTACGAAGTGATATTTCAAACTTTTTTCGCGCATGATTGTTTTCTTCGCTTCCCAGTGTTGAATTTAGTGACGTTCTTGCAGACGAAGTGTCGTTTTCAGTCGAAGGAAATGCATTTCGGGCAGTTGGGGCAGTTGTATGTGAGTTGTTGAAGGAGTTTCTCACATTATTGAAACGTCTATCTAGAGGTGCTTCTTGAACTGGTGCTTCTTGAATTGGCGGGGCTTCTATAATTGGAACTGCAAATCGTCCAGGTCTGATGCTTCACCATCAGTTTCAGCGGCAAGTTGTTCTTCATCTTCTTCAAAGCTGTTTTCAAGGTCTTTCGGAGACGCTGTCGTTGTCATAAATAGTCAAAAGTTTGTTTCTGTCGTCCTTAGTTCCTAGGGCTATATAAACGTCTTCAGTGGTTTTTTCGTTGTGTGAGGTCTGGGCCAATTGTGCCTTGTTAACACCGTCAGTTGATCATTTTAATAGTTTTCCACCGTCTTTCCCAAAACTTTCTGATGGAGTTAGCATTGAACCTAACCTCTGAAGGACTGTCGCCGTATTGATCCAGGAACGTCTGCTGTAAATGGCGTGAAATAGATCAAATCAGACTCCTCCCAATTAAGATCAAGAAGGGTCCAGAGCGTGTGTTCAAGCGAGTTTGAAGAATAAAGAAATTTAAAGCCGGTTGTTCTTTGTATGTAAGCGTTGATGCGACAAGGTTTTTCCTTAAGCAATTTGAGGATGCTGGTGTAACGTGCACAAATAGGAGAGCAACTGGGCACTTTGGCTCGCATTTCCTGAGCTACAAATCTGTAGCTTTTAGTTGCCGCAGTTGAGTATGCCCTTCTAGCATTCTTTATTGCGCTATTCATTGTGACATGATTACTATTGTCGCCAGCAACATCAAAACGAAAGGAACAATCGACAAAACTGCAGAACGCAGCTCAATAATTCAAAATTGTTTGTGGTTTTAACATTTTTCTTACCTGCAGGTCCAAATATGCTGAAAGAAAGTTCTGGGGTCTTTTGAGACGTTGGGTTGCTCCATATAGAAGAGCAAGGGTCTGCAGTAGACCTTGCCGGCTCTGGCTGTTCGTATCTTTTCCAGCACATTTTGACATCTGATTTTGGTAATCCATGTACCGCCGCACTACTTAAAAATCTGATTACAAGCCAGAACAGATGAATTGAGTGTAGCGCGTATACTGTCTGGAAGAGAACTGAAACATAACAACACTTACAATTAGTTGAGCATTTTGCGTTGCAAAATCTACATTAACTTTTTTAAGTGACATTCGTGAGCTTAAATCTAATGTAATAATTCAATCACAGGATATTTATAGGTACTTGCGAAGTGAATACAATTACGCTTGCAATTAGGTGGTCATTTGCGTCGCAAAATCTACCTTTTCTAAGTGGCATCCAAAATTGAATAGACTATTCAATGAACTTGAGTGAAACTTACATTTTGCTTGCGCAGTTTTCCACTCGAACGACGTTGGTGCAATCGCATTTTGATGAGTACCAAGAGACAAAACGTCTGTAGCAGTTTAGGCACTCGTACACTTGTTTACCGGCGCATTCCTGGTCCGATGAAAATCGATGAGAAAGCGCTCTTCTTTTTCAGAGATTTTGTCTGTGTTGTTTTAAATGTCAAGTCTATTCGTTTTACCGTAACGTGACAATGAGGCACTCAACATGTTCGTTCGTTTTAACCGTTTTAATGCGCTGAATTTCTTTGATTTGTTCTGGTAAATGCTGCAATTCATCTGAGGTGTGATCAAACTCAGCACAGCCAATAACTGGATGAATTGTGGGTTCTCAAATATCATTATCACCCAAGTGAATGATTTTAGTATCCGCATTTCCATTAGCCGCTTGTGCTGAACTTTGAGGATTATTATCCCCATGCACTTCGGATTGATCATTCTCGCTACAACCACTGCCCATAAAAGTTTCGAAGAAGAGATGAGTTTAATCTAGATTGGCAATAGCGCTTACGGGAAGAGTTGCACCACGGATTGGCCCCGCTAAATTGTTTTCGTTTGGAGACACATCGTTCTCGCTACCACTACTGCCAACAAAAGTTTCGAACAAAGGTTCTGTTACATCTAGATTGGATTCCATTTCCGGCCCCACTTGTTTACAAACAGTGCAGCGGCAGTTTTCATTGTTTTCTCCAAAATAGTTGACACCGTAACTAACGGTGATTTCTTCTCCAGCTCCGATTGGCTTATTTGATTGAATATCTACAGTTGATGCACTCTTTTCACCTTTACAATGTATCTGGCATTGGGATCACAATTTTGAGGCCGGCCCGGGCATAATACGATTATGTTTATAATAGTTGGTTGGTGCAAAAACTGATAAACTCGTATCCTCGAGCAGTTCTTCTTCCGAAGTCTTTCCCGTAAATCCCTTTAGTCCTTGTATAATAGTTTTTGATTTCAGTTTTCCTCTTGAAAGAACAGCCATCTCTGTAAACGAACTGTTCTCTCGGAACCGTTTTGTTGGAACAATGTAAGTATATTCGAGTGTTTGCAAATAGGCATTTGTAACTCACTTTAGAAGATGGGATTTAGTTTTTGACTTATTTAGAAACAGTTCAAAGTTTGGATGAACACATAGTTTGTGGGTACCAATTTTGCCTCCGTCGATATACTTTCCATTGACTTTGGCGTAAATGAAACCCAAGATTTGCCATTGTGTTGGGTTGACCTTTTAATTCACGTCTGGACCTTGATGCACTTTAACTGTCGTAATTTTGGCGGAGCTACTGGAGTGAAAATTTTTTACCACAATACTCTGACTTGCCGACAACTCCATTAAGTCCTCGCTTCTATCCTGGACAGTTTCTTCTTCAAATTCTTCAAAGAAAACAAAGTCGTTGCTGTCGAACACTTGTTACGGGGAACTTGCTGTTTTGAGTTTCAGAATCAGTCTTGAATTGTTTTTTGGCGAGTGTAACTATTTAATCGGATTTAAGCAAATTGTCTTTTTCGAAGCGTCTCTGTTTTAACTTGCTGGATTTCGATTGAATTTTTTTGGCTTCTGGAAGTGTGGCGGTGGCGAAACTTTTCTTTCACGCAATACTCTTACTTGCTTTTTGGATCGGGTGCATCGACTTGACATAGCCGTTTGGTATAGTGTAAAATGACTTTGAGAAGAGATCAGAATTACAATGAAGTATTTGGTTTTAAAATGGTTTTGAGAATAGATCAGAATTACAACAAATTGAGTTCGAGTTTTTTTACCTGTCAAACGTTTGTGCTCAATATTGTCTTATTTGACAGGTCCAAGTACACGATTCATTCGCACCGCGAATTTAACCCTGAAAGCAAGTACTCAAAAAGCGTATCGATTCTTAATCAAACTAAGCTTTCAATGATTCGCACCGCGAAATCATTCCTGAAATTCTAAGTAACATTCGCGAGCTGAAATCAGTTATTTATTGTGACATTTGTTTCATTTTGAATGATTATTTTTTGTGCTTTTATATGCTTTCTTGAATATTTTAATCAATAATTTTTGCATTATGAATAAATTTTGATAAATTAATCAATTGAAGCAATTCAGGAAGGGGATTATAAGAATCCCGCTATAAAAATTGTCCGTTTCAAGTTGCCCCATTAAACCGAAAATGGTCTTGCAAATTGTATCTAGATTAATTGTGATACTGTATTAATCTAATCTAATCTACTAAACTGAAATTTTAACCGCAGTGAAAATCATTAATCTATTCATTTTGACGTGAAATTGACAAAACGCGGCTTAAGAAATTTTCTTTTATCGATCAGATATTTGCTACCACTTATTGGCTATAACAGCAAATGATAATTTTTCAGTGACGATTGCCCATTTATTCAGCGATGAATGGCTGTCTCAGAATTGCGTTTTGAAATGATTAAATTATATAGCAGAAATTAAACAATTGCGATTGAATCAAGTAAAGTTGTTTACAAATCGTCTCACGATTGCAATTCAAATAAAAATGTTCACCAAAATGTCCCACAATTGCACTAATTTAGTTGCACTGATTAATTGAACAAACTCGATGGCGCTGTAGAAGGGAATTATAAGAATCCCCCGATCAAAAATTTTCTAATGCCAAATAAAACCGAGTTGCTTATGTTGTAAATTTATATGATCACAATTAATCTGCTTACCTCAGTAAATAACATATCTAAATCTTTTCAATTGGACGTGAAGTCGCAAAATGCGGGTCCAGAAACTTTATTTGTTGATCAGGTCTGGGCTCTCGCCTATTGGCTATCACTCAAACTGATAGTTTTTTTTTGTTGATGATTGACATTTATTCAGTGATATGAGAGGCTGTCACAGGATTGCGGTTTGGATTGATTTAATTATTTCGCAACATTTAACAACCGTTGCACGGCCATTTGAAAATGGCTATTGGTGTTATGCCTACTTGTTGTTATGGATTTGCTAGGCGAGTCCTGTCTGTGATGCAGAATCAATTGTTACAGTAGATTGTTACAGATCATACTTGCAATCAAATTTAGAATTGGATTTCGCGGCGCCAATAGCCGAATTAGATTTAGTATAGAAGTTTCCTACTCAAAAGCTTGATTAGAAGACAGCTGATTTGAATTAGATTCAATTAAAGAATGAATGATTAAGTTACAGCATATGTGAATCAAAATTTAATTGTAAAATTGTTCAATAAAAATTACTAAAAAAGATTTGTATCCCCTCCTTGAAACAATTTCGAACTTGTAAAAAATTATTAATAAAATCAATTATTAATGGTTTGAACATTCTCTTCCGACCACCTTTGGTTATTCTTTCCTCGTCACCTTTTTTCGTTTTTTATGACGCCTCAACCATTGAAGATAGGCTCCCTATTTTTAAGCTATCGACTTATAAAGCCACAGTTTTGTGCGCCACAGTTTCGTCCGACGTTATTTGGTTATGTTTTTATCAGTAAGGTTTTTGAATGATTTGTGAACTCTTGAATGAGTGGTTATCTACTATTTAATAGCTGTCTTAGTGTTTATCGATTAATGAAAAAAGTAGAGAATGTTTATTTTATGCAACTTTGTGATAGAATGGGAAAAGGTTTTGATTGTTTTGGTATTGTAACAGCGCTCCTGATTCATTCGATCTGTTGATCTCTTTTTTATGGTTTATATTGAAAATTTGTAAATTTTTGTAAAATTGAATCCTATGTTCCAAATTTTTTTTTATCACCAGCGTTTGCTGAAAAAAAAACATTGACATTTGATGCAGTTGACCTGAGACATGGCGTCTGTTTCTTTTGTTTGCGCTTTTCTGTTGCAATATTTGGGGTTTAATTTGTCAAGCATGATTACTCAGACTGAAAGCGAATATTTCCTATCTATAAATAAACTCAACTCTGATTGAAGAAAATATAGATTAACAAGAAGCGGATTTTTTATTCATTGCAGAATTGACTCTTGTTGAAATAAAAATCTCAAGCGTTCAAAAGTTTTACCAATTGAGCCAAACATAGTTTTTCGAGGCCTTCGGGAGCCACAACCTGCATTCATCATTCAGCTTAAAAACGCGATCTACGTTTGAAAAATTGGTCTGCCAAAAATTACTTTTAGAAGGCACTTAAGAAACCATAATCCTTTTTGTGGTTCGACTCAATCCAATATAATAGAGATACGTGTCGTAGGTGACAGTATCTGCCTCAGAGAGGAGCTTTTTCCTTATCCAAAAGGTCTCACGCTGTCGCTCTCCAAAATTAATTTTGTCATGCTCATAAAATTTCTGCAGGAAACATAGGTCTACAGTTACTGTCTCCTGGGTTAGTTTAGAGTGGAGCAGATCAGTTAGGAGAATTAGTTGAAGCTTCGTTTTTTTTGCTTAAAAACTATGAGGAAGTGAAAGCGCCTGCAAAGAATTGTCTTATTTAACACAATTGATTATTCTTTAATTGCTGTTACAGAAAGTTTTTAGCCATTTTTTTATGCTGATCTAATTATTCTATTTCTCCAGACTACCAATGTTTTTTTGTCTGAGCAGAAAGCTTCAAAGACCTCTGAGAATCTTTCAGGTCTCCTAAGTATGCGATTCACCGTAACTACATGAGAAATAGTTTCAGGTTTATCAAATTTTATTCAATTTTGACCCCTCCCCTGTCCCTACTGCATCCTCCCCCACCCCATTCTATCCTCGCACTCCATTCTCTTGAGAACTCTTTTCAGAAGGAAATTTACTCAGCAAAGGACAAACTTGTGTGGTTTGAACATTCTCTTCCGACCACCTTTGGTTATTCTCTCCTCGTCACCTTTTTTTTGTTTCGTGTTTTATGGCGCCTCAACCATTGAAGATAGGCTCCCTATTTTTAAGCTATCGACTTATAAAGCCACAGTTTTGTGCGCCACAGTTTCGTCCGACGTTATTTGGGTATGTTTTTATCAGTAAGGTTTTTGAATGATCTGTGAACTCTTGAATGAGTGGTTATCTACTATTTCATAGTTGTCTTAGTGTTTACCGATTAATGAAAAGAGTAGAATGAATATTTTATGCAACTTTGTGATAGAATGGGAAAGGGTTTTGATTGTTTTGGTATTGTAACAGCGCTCCTGGTTCATTCGATCTGTTGATTTCTTTTTTGTGGTTTATATTGAAAATTTGTAAATTTTTGTAAAATTGAATCCTATGTTCCAAATTTTTTTGTATCACTAGCGTTTGCTGAAAAAAAAACATTCCATGACATTTGATGCAGTTGACCTGAGACATGGCGTCTGTTTCTTTTGTTTGGGCTTTTCTGTTGCATTATTTGGGGTTTAATTTATCAAGCATGATGACTCAGACTCAAAGCGAATTTTTCCTATCTATAAATAGAATAAACTCAACTCTGATTGAACAAAATATAGATGAAGGTATTAACAAGAAGCGCATTTTTTATTCATTGCAGAATTGACTCTTGTTGAAATAAAAATCGCAAGCGTTCAAAAGTTTTACCAATTGAATCAAACATAGTTTTTCGAGGCCTTCGGGAGCCACAACCTGCATTCATTATTCAGCTTAAAAACGAGACGTACATTTGAAAAATTGTTCTGCCAAAAAGTACTTTTAGAAGGCTCTTCAGAAACCAACATCCTTTTTGTGGTTCGACTCAAACCAATATAATAGAGATATGTGTCGTAGGTGACAGTATCTGCCTCAGAGAGGAGCTTTTTCCTTATCCAAAAGGTCTCACGCTGTCGCTCTCCAAAATTAATTTTGTCATGCTCATAAAATTTCTGCAGGAAATTTAGGTCTACAGATGCAGTCTCCTGGGTTAGTTTAGAGTGGAGCAGATCAATTAGGAGAATTAGTTGAAGCTTTGTTTTTTGCTTGAAAACTATTGTCAAGTGAAAGCGCCTGCAAAGGGTTGACTAATTTAGCACAATTGATCATTCTTTAATTCCTGTTACAGAAACTTTTAGCCATTATTTTATGCTTATCTAACTTTTACACATTACATCGGCTGTTTCGATTGATTTCACTGTTTTTTTACTTGGTAATCAGCGAGAGCTCTTCGTCGATTATTTAAATTGATACAATGTTAACCAAAAGGCAGACTAAAGTATTTCTGCATCCGGTCTTGTCAAAGTTACTGTCGCCTTGTTCCTTAATCGTTGACACAATTTTCCAGTAGTGGAATTGGACGTCATTTTTTAGATTTGTTGATCCAGTTTTGACTTAGATTTCTGCTAAGTGTCTGTTACTAGTGTTTAGTTTAACACAGTTTTGGATGGTAATAAGTCGTAATATTTTGCGCGTTTGCTTGGGAGTGCGGTTTTCAATTTTGTTTGGTAATCGCTGAAATCAATGCTTTTGTATCCGGTGTTCAATTTGTTCATTGTATAGTTCGTCGAAGTATATCATCTGAATTTCCACAATGTAATCATCAAGCTACGTCGTCAGTGATCAAAATTTCCTCCAAGAGGATATGTTTCACAAATTTAAACTCTTTGAAATATAGAGGATAGTGTAGCATTATTCATCCTTGACTGTTGCTAGCACCAGTATTTACATCATTGTTTTGTTGAGAATTGCAATTAGGAATTGTTAAGAGTGCCAGGAGAATTTTGGCTACTTCCAGTCCTCGTGAACTGTATATTAATGACCTATTCAGGCATTCTGTCAGGTCTTATATACGACGATCAGTTAACAGTTTGAAATCGGGTTTTGCATACTTTCACACAATCAATCACTGACAAAATGGAAGCAGTATAGAACTGTGCAAGTCCGTAGGTCCTATAACAAACTTCGCAGTTGAAATCGTCCAATAGTTTTTTTGAGTTGATGTAGTTCTCCATGGCTGACTGATATCAGTATTATCGTCTTTCAGACTGTTTTCTTCACACTAGACGATTTTCTTACTCCATACTTTCTTCTGACTATTGTCTTCATACTAGGAGAGAAAATAATACATAATAATAACATCATCTCAAAGTAGACTAGTGCACCTGAGTAGACCAGTGGACATAGGTACAGCTGCTCCTCTCGTTCCGATTTGAAGCAGTTGTCAAAAGAATTGATCCCAGGTTTTTTCCAATCTTGCTTGTTTAGGATTTATCACCGTGTAGAAATCTGCTTATGGCCATTCTTCCGTTGATTAGTACCGCTCAATATATTCATCAGATAAATACATTTTGAAAGATCTTTCAATGATAAGAATTTTGCGAAATGTGACATTCTCAACAATTGAGGCTCGAAGTCTCATGTTATGCTTCTTATTCACGTCTTCAATTTGAACTATTTTTTTCAAACAGTTCAACTGATCAGTTTTTAGTGTTCTCTGGTGTTCTCAGATTACTGCTTGCCACTTTTGTTTACTAAGTTGTTTTGTTTAGCATTGCATTATTTTAAAGTGTGGTGTCTGTTTGATTAATTATCCTCATTATAGCGACCTCAATGTTCAGAAATAAAATATAGTTCAGTTTAATGTTAAATGTTTTGAAGCGTCTCTTCATTGTGAAACTCCATTTTTTCTTGTTAATTTTTATTGCTGTCTTAGATGCAGAATTTAATTCAAATTTTTTTCGTTCATCTTTCCGAATTTAGGCAGTATACTTCAAGTTGTTTATAGCCTGGTGATTTAGAAGTTTTTATTGTGTAATGTCTCATTTTATTATCAGAATTTGTACCGTTTGAGATGCTAGATATTACACGATGAAAATTTATTTGGGATCGTACGCATTATTATGTTTCTTTTCTTATCTCGCAGTAAAATTCCTCTAAGATCTTAACCAAAAGATAAGTCAGGTTGTGCACAATAAAATTCTGGAATCACCAGATTCAAATTGCCATTTATGTTACTTGCAGACAATCAAAACCTAACAATATTCAGCAACAACTAAATCAAATAAGTTTCGTTGAAGGTGACGATGACTACGTAAATGCTATAACAGACTTCTTTCCTTTAAACTCTTAAAGTCTCCGAACTCTACTAAATAAAGTAGTCCTAAGTAAAGAATATACCTCAACTTATTTCTATTTGCCACCGGAGACATTAAAAATAATAGTGGTTTAGAAGTAGACTCTATGATTGACCCAGGATCAACTTGCACTATCATCAATCATCCTACACACCTTGCTCTAGTATATCTTGGAAAAAATTTGCATCTACAAATTACAAATTTTGATTCAAAAACCTATGCTGGTTCATCAATCAGAATGCTTGGTTACACAACTATCCAATCTAGTTTTGAAACTGACGGTAAATTTACAGTCCCTCATAAAGTGTTTGTCACGAGACAGAACATATTAGGTATTGATTTTTGTCATTTGTTTCTAAAAGCATTTCACTTCGATATCCCGGCAGTAGAATTAAAAACTGAAAGAAACTTAATTTGCTACGGCTCACTCAACAATGAGAAAGATTATCCGTACATAACAAAAATGACTGCTTTAAACATAGTTGAACCGATCTTTCTACAAAAAGTACGCAATTGCACGAGCAAAAGCACCCCAGTCAAGCCCTATTTCCACCAGGAACATATTTCATGCCTCCTATTAATGTTGCAAAAACTGACCTAGTCTTTGTGAACACACTTTGTCCACAATCTGAAGAATTTCTACACATATTTATGGAGAATCAAAAGAATCACCCAATACAGATAAATAGAGGAATTATAGGCTATGCTATCTGTGACATAACCGACAAACTGTGCTGAATTTACAAGTACAATACTAAATGAAAGTGAGGATTATAAAAGTTGTTTTATACTGAACAAAGTAGTAAACAATTTACAAGAAGGACAGCAAATTCAAAGTAATTCTTGCATTAGGTATGTAGATATTTGTATCTAATCTATATTTGACTCATTTATGCCTATAGCGCACACAATATCCTCAAATGCAGAAATGAGAAAAGGTTTTGCCAATACGATTTCCAAGAGAATACCCTTATTAAAGGATTACTGTAAAAGTAGAAACTGTGATACAGGTGACATAATAACTTTCAGAGCAGATAATAATTTTGTATATAGTTTGATTAGTAAGGCTAATCACTATGAGAAGCCAAAAACTGATACAATCAAAACAACGCTACTTGCTATGAGAGATCACGCACTAGGACTAAATTTTCGCTGTATAGCAATGCCATAATAGCTTGCGTTTTAGACAGAATGGATTGGAGAGATATCTTCTCTAATTGAACAAACATTTAAGAACTCAGGAATAACTATCTATGTGTTTACAAGCAAGGATGATATTGACAAACTACAAAAGGTAAAAACTAATACACTAGAACAGGAAGAAGTGCTTGAAATTATTGAAAGTGAGTTAGAAAAATACAAAAGTGAGTGAATATAGAAAAATACAAAGAAGATGAGAGAGAATTGACAACAGACTTCTCTACCGAAGCCAAGGAATAGTGTACACCCAAAGTCAACGACCAGTTTCCTAAGTTAAGAGATAAAGTACAAAGCAACCGAAACATAAATAAAGCCGTCAGTGAATTTGTAATTAAGCAAAATAGAAATATTTTTCAGGACGTAGAGTATCTAGAAAAGTTCTTGGATAATTTTGATTTCACTCAATTTGATTTGACCGATTATGAATTGTTTGAGTTGATAGAAATAATACTTAGGGATAATGATGTGATGTTTGTTCACATCACAAGTATGATGTCGGCAGAACTAAACATAAGTTTCACCTACCCCTAAAGAAGGACGCTATCTTTAAAAAGCAACGACCTAGCAAAATACCCATTCATCTCAGAAATGAAAAAGAAACGCTAATGGATGAATTAATTCAAGCAGGAATCATCAGAGAGCTCAATGAGAACGCCGATATGAATAGTTGGTTCGTCAATCCTGTTATCATACTACCTAAGAAGGATTATGTAAAACTAGTCATTGATGCTAGATACCTAAACTCTATAACTGATACAAGTAATTCTAGTTGGTCACTTGAACCACTAAACGTTTTAACGACAAGAATCACTGGAACTATTTTTACAAGTAGTGATTTATCATCATCTTGCAATCTAGTACCACTAATTGAAGATACACAGCACGTTACAAGTTTTATTGTAGGAGGTAGACGGTACACCTATCAAATAGGATTTTATGGTCTTAAGCCATTACCCAGTTTCTTCCACAAACTTATGCGTTATGCATTTGGACCTCTTATAAAACGTAAACAAATCATAACCTACATAGACAATAGTTTATTACAAGCTAAAGATGAACGAGAAATGTTCACAATAGTCAGAGAATATCACTCTTTGCTCCGAAAGGCAAACCTTAAAGCAGCCCCCGATAAAACAATGTTTTTCTTACGAAAACTGAGATTTCTAAGAATTTTGTATCTAAAGACGGACAATCCCCTATTGCTTCGAGCATAGATGATATTAGAAACCTAAAAATGCCAGAAAACAGAAGTTTTAAGAGTTTTAGGAATGATGGGTTTCTATCACTTCACATTATAAAATTTTACATAGATGCAAAACCTCTATACGATTAAACTAAAGATACAACATTATTCAACTGGTTACCAGAACACGAAAAGAGTTTCACAGATCTTAAACAAAGATTCTGTCACGACATTTCTAACGCGTTTCCTTCTAATGACTATCCCTTTCATTTACATGCTAATTCATCTAAGGAACAGGTTGTGTTCTTATACAAAATTCACCTGATAGAAAACGTATAATTTCAGCAAACTCGAGAGCATTTGATACAGCTGAACAAAAAATGTCTCCTTAACATAGAGAACTATGCGGAATATTATCTGCATTACAAACATGAGTTTTACGTTATTGGATTCCCATTTCCAATCTATCTCTCTTGTGATCACTGACCAATTCTATTTCTTTGGTCACGGCGTGGACAAATGTCACATCGTTTCTTTAATGTCAAGGTGTAAAAAATAAGTTTCAAAACTTGCAAATTGTTTACACTAAAGGCAAAAAACTTCGCTGATATTCTTAGCCGAAACATTTCCTTAGCAGATGCTAAACTTTATCAACTAGAACACAAGGTAATACCTAAAGATATAAAATTTCAAATTAACGGAAAAGAAGTTAACTACTCTGTACTGCATCAAGACGATAAGGACGCAACAGCTAAGGACTGTTATCCCTTTATTGCTCATGTCAGAGGTGAAAGAAAGAAACTTATTAATCTAAATGATGAAGGTGACTTTAGTGTAGATGATGCACTAGACCACATAAATGAAGACTGTAATGCTATACACAGTTTTTTTTTATTGTTTTCGCTACGGCACAAATGAAATAAAGAAATTAACTTCTGAACTTACTAGTAAGTATGACAATCACTACTACTCCGAGATAGAAGAAATAGCTGAATTAAGTGATGACCGAGAAGGTTATGATGACCAAGATTAGTTAGACCTAGTAGGAAATATTGAAAGTGCACTTTTTGAACAATTAGAATATATTAAAACGATTATATTAGACGTACAAATTTTAAGAAAATTTTTGAACCAGAAGCTTTCCGAAACATCTCAGAAAAGGATGTCCACACAGATACATTAGATTTAATAGCTAAAGTTACAGATTCTTCAAAAAACGCTAATCTTGATACTGATACTATTCTTGAAGAACAAGTAAACGACTCCGTGATTGATAAAGTTAGAGATTGGTTTAAAGTAGGCAAAGCTCCAGAAAAGAACTACACAAACAATCTAAAGCATTACAAGCTTTTAGAAATAATTTCAACTTTTTAGTTCTAGAATGTCAATATGATTTGCTCTGTTATTCTGAACCTTGTGAAGACGGCTCATTTAACGTTAGGATATGCGCACAACTTTTGCTATTTATTAAGATATTCGAGGTCGCACATACGCATGAACTTAGTGGCATGAAAGCACAACTTTTATTTAATAGAGTTATGCGATATTTCTATTGGCCCGGTATGTTTAAATGTACTGAAATGTTAAATTTAGATTGCTTAAGTTGCCAAACTAGTGAGTCAGCACGCAAAGACTTAAACGAAGCACCCTGAGAACCATGGGGACAATTAGAAGCTATACCCCTAAACACACTTCGTATTGATAATAAAGGTCCACAAGTCAGCCACAATTAATCGATCGTATATTTCATATAAAGAAAACATTGTTATTTTCTTCGTTAAAGACCCTAAGCTGTCGCCAAATTTCTAAAGAAGCAATAACTGTAGTATTCCTATTTATTAATTCTAACGAGAACCCTATTGCTCTTTTCTGGGGAAGGTTTAATCTTTGACATCTTAACAACTTATTCATTCAAATTGATTCTTCAAGCTTAGTAGACTTAGACATTTGGAATGTCCCTTGTTTGATTTTAGAACCACCAACTGATCGATGAATAATCATCTAAACGATTATTGGATTATAGCGTCAAGAACCACTTTGTCAACTTCTTACAGCCCTTATAACATCCCGCATAAACTCCTGAAATATAATAACAAGTCAGCCACAATTAATCGATCGTATATTTCATATAAAGAAAACATGTTATTTTCTTCGTTAAAGACCAGTTTGTAAATTCAGAAATAATTGTTTGTTGAAAATCCAATAAACCGTAACAAATTAAGGTTTTCATTTCCAATTGAACAACAGAGAGGAAATAAACCTCGATATCATTGGAGCTCCCTTTACTGTAAACACTTGATCTATGTTACCACTATCCCTTGAAACACAAGTTCTTACAGCTTTTGCATACGACCCGCTATCTTATATTAGAATATTCCTCCTACCGAAAGTATTGAAATTCGGAAATAAAACTAATACTTGACAAATGTTTTGTTTCTTATCAACAGAAAATATTAAGATATTCGAGGTCGCACATACGCATGAACTTAGTGGTCACAGAGCAGAAAGCACAACTTTTAATAGAGTTATGCGATATTTCTATTGGGCCGGTATTTTTAAATGGATTGAAATGTTAACGTTAGATTGCTTAAGTTGCCAAACTAGTGAGTCAGAACGCAAAGACTTAAACGAAGCACCCTGAGAACCATGGGGACAATTAGAAGCTATACCCCTAAACACACTTCATATTGATAATAAAGGTCCACAACAACCATTTAGTGAAGGACATAGATTTTGTCTTGTAATAGTAGATGCTTTTTCTAGATTTATACAAGTATATCCTAGCAAAAATGCCGAAGCTCTCGAAACAGTAAATCAACTAGAGAAATTTATAACTACATTCCGTATACCGCAATAGTACATGATAACGGCAATGTTTTTATTAATAATGATTTCCTTCACTATAAAAACGAAATTGGAATTACACTATGCCCCCCGAACTGCATATTCACCGTGGACTAATGGCAAAGTAGAAGTACAATATAAACATTTGACATATTACCTAAGACATTTTATTAGTCAAAGTGATCTAATTGATCCGAGTACACTAGTAAATTTGCATTTTCACACAATACTGCAGTAAACTACAGTACAGGATATACCCCTTATGAAATACTATTCGGAACAAAAAGGCATATACCCTTATCACTAAAGTTAGGGCTACTACGAGATAATCAAAAGAAGTGAACATCAGAGTATTGTAGTAATCTATCACCACACTCGCATAGTGAAGAAACTTTTAATAACAAAAAGATAGAGAAATTATCACAAAACAGGAGAGAATACATTCAAAACTATATATTCGAATACCTACACGAAATGTAGACAAACTACGAATTAAGCACACAAGTATAGAAATAGACTTAAACTTGGAAAGCCTATACCTGAAGGTAGAAAAGTACTATTAGAAAATCACTCTAAAGGTCTATTAAAATCCAAAAAGCTACAAGAGCTACGCTCAGGACCTTATACAGTGCAACGAATGTTAACTAATAGTACATATGAAATACAGTATGATAAAACAAATGAAAAACCGTGCATAGAAATCAAATAGTACTTTATTACAAAAGAAGAGAAAATACAAGAGTTAGTTGAGCACTATGTAGTTCCAGACGACACTGATGATTATTATACTCATTATAATAAGCACAATATTGCTAAACCTAACGCTCATAGCGCAAAACATTTTTTTTTCACAGTGGCCTTTAGTAGAAACACAACCTACTATTAATCCTAATACTACACTACCACCAACTTCAAATGTTGAGGCTACCCCAGCAAAAGATTCAGGCTTAGAATCGCTACAAACACGAGTAGATAATACTACACATATACAAGGCACAAGCTTCTAATTTTCTACCCCCACGCATTTCAACTCCCTACTCATACAAAATATGTATTCATCTAATAGCCCACAGCCAGAAAATTTTTCTACCCCACCTGATAATGCTAGTTAATTTAAAGCTACACGTAAATTATTCCCGCAAGCAACGCATTATAGCCCTACATCATCACCTTTTAATCCTACACCTACAGAATCACCTAATATATCTAATTTAGCAGACGCAAATGAACTATAAAGCAGACCTCAGCGCAATAGAAAACCAACTACATTCTTTGTTGAACCTATTCCTTCTGACTTGATACATAAACTCAAAGAGAAGTAAAAGACATAAAATCTCGTTTAAATAATGCCTTTTATAGTAAAAGGGTCACCACGCACAAAAACCATAAAAATAATAATTTTAATATATACAGAAATAGAAAAAGCGCAAACCCATAGTGCAAGCGCAGAAAATAACAGAAGAAGTATACTATTAAGCGACATATAAGAATTTTTTCTCTCCCCTTTTCAATTGCTTAGATGTTGCATTATGACAATTCTCACGGTTCTGGCAACTAAGCTCTCTGTCTCAAAGACCAGACACTCCTTGTAATTGAGCTGTATCATTTTCAAATACAGCTCCTGTGTAGTGAGCCCTGTCTTCGGATCCCACCATGCATCCCCCAATGTCCCTAATTGATTCTCCCATTTCTCATGCTTGTCGCACCACTTTGTCACTTCTTCCTCCCCCCTCTTAGCATATAGTTTTTCGCAAAACTAAAATTACATTTTTTAACCAAAACTATTCAGTCATAATCTCCGGACCCTACTTTTACACAGAATTAGACTCTTGCAACCCCGATGAAGACTTAAATTAACTGCTAGTTAATTTGAGTAAAAATTTACTCTCACTTTTCTGCCACAGAAGGACTCGATGACTTCTATCGTATGCTTAGAAACAAACTGAGTGAACCTCATTTCCCAAGGGCTAAAGCTCCCACGTGCCGTCAGCATTCCCCAAACCTCGTCGTCAGATAGCACGAGATACATATATTTAAAACTTTTGGAAAAGAAAAAAATAAATTCCATTGGCCCTAAACCAGACGTATCTTCCTAGATAAAATGAAGATACTGAGAGCGCCTGATTCGATCCAGAGCTCCAGAAACAGGTCCCAACACCACTCCACTAGAACTGCATTTTCATCTGGCATTTTCCAGATCCTCTCTGTTCTTAGCATTATGTCTAAGATAATTCTATTCTCGAGAACGATGGAAGTTTGTACAAAAAGAATAAATAAACGAAAATTAGAAAAAGAAATGCAAGGTTAAAATAAATTAAAGAGGGAACTAAGATTAAGGAATTAAAAGTTGAAGAGGAACTAGAGAGTGAAATTAAAAGTTGAAGGAAAACTAAAGATAGAAGTTAAAGATAAGATTAAACAAGGACCACGTTGCAATCACGTTAAAGCCAAATAGCCCACTCAACGCAAATCTTACAAAAAAGTACGCGATTAATCACCATTGCAAGTTGTTACACACACATAACTTTACATGTTCAACCCTTATAGAAATTCATTATTTTCGCATACCTTTTTTTGCAAACTAACGCTGAAAACACATGTTACCTCAAAGCAAATCTAAGTAGAAACTAGTCCCAAATCAGCAAATACCTTATCTATTTTAAATACCTTAAGTAGAATATTGTCCTTTGCAACTTAATGAATCACGCTAAATCATATTTCTCAAGAAACGCTCGTTTAAACAAAATATGTTGTCAGCAAATAGAACTAAACATTACTAGTTTAAAGACTCAAGGAATGTTAAAAACAAACTCTAAGCCACTTATGGGCAAACAACGAAACGTAATCATATTTTCTACACGTTAGAATTTTGTCACCTATGATCCAACACAACTTCTCTACTAGAGCAAATAGACTTGGAAAGGTTAACTTGGCTAAACTCAGTTGAGCATGCTTATCAATCCTACACTAATTTGAACTTATAAAATGAGCAAAACCAAAGAAGGAATACGAAATATTCGTTTTTAGATACCAGTTGAGCGCTCATTTAAGAACGAGTTTAGATAGAAACCTAATATTTTGTACATCAACGCACAAAAACATGAGAAACAAAACATTGCAGGCAGATTATCTATATCAAGCTTAGAAGTAAGAATATCGCACTTTTTAATGAATGTTCTACACTAAAGTTTAATATTTCATTTTCTCACACGAAAAAAGTCTCCGAAAATATTTAAAGACATTAGAACCCTGAGAATTACATTCAGTTGTTCTTAACAATCAGTACCTTAGCCGGACACAGGGTATTTTTGATTTTCGATTTATAAGTACATCTTTTGAATACATAAAAATTAACCATAGAGGACAATTGAAACAACAAATCTTCAGCATTAATTTTTTAGTCATTACGGTAATGTTCTTGTCATATGATTAGTTTATTACTTTACTACATGGCACTAGTCAAGGATAGTGACCATACCAATCAGATTTGAACACACCCATTTTGGTAACTGAACTCTGAGAACCACTTTTTAAAAGCCTTACCAAAATTCAAAGTCGCTTTTCTCAGTTACCTTCTGAAATCAATTACTTCTTTCACTCTCAAATTCAGCTCCAACTTAACCATCTCTCTCTTTCCCATTTTTCACATTTTGCCCCTTTCAACTAATAACTTAGAAAACTTAGAAAAATTTTCAAACATTCCAAATCGTGACAACCGGCAATTACTTGTCACCACACATCTTCGTAACACATATATCAGGTATCTCATTTCACTTCATATTCTCAATTCAGTCAGCAACAATAAAGAGAGTATATAACTCTAGATTGAACATAGTACAAAACTGACATTTCGGAATGTTTCTAATTTTTTAAATTCAAACCAACACTATTCACATTAAACAACTTCATCACCAGTTAACTCACCACAATACACAATAAGAACCCCCTTAAAGCTGATCAATCCTATTTTATGACCGAAGTGTCATTCGACGAAAACGATTTCCTTATTTCTCGTTCTATCAACCCTGATACACTTGTGAAAGGTTCTATTTAGGCAAATCAGATATTGAAATTCAATAGTGAGGTAAATACTCTAAGCTGTCGCGCCAAATTTCTAAAGAAGCAATAACTGTAGTATTCCTATTTATTAATTCTAACGAGAACCCTATTGCTCTTTTCTGGGGAAAGTTTAATCTTTGACATCTTAACAACTTATTAATTCAAATTGATTCTTCAAGTTTAGTAGACTTAGACATTTGGAATGTCCCTTGTTTGGTTTTAGAACCACCAACTGATCGATGAATAATCATCTAAACGATTATTGGATTATAGCGTCAAGAACCACTTTGTCAACTTCTTACAGCCCTTATAACATCCCGCATAAACTCCTGAAATATAATAACAAGTCAGCCACAATTAATCGATCGTATATTTCATATAAAGAAAACATGTTATTTTCTTCGTTAAAGACCAGTTTGTAAATTCAGAAATAATTGTTTGTTGAAAATCTAATAAACCGTAACAAATTAAGGTTTTCATTTCCAATTGAACAACAGAGAGGAAATAAACCTCGATATCATTGGAGCTCCCTTTACTGTAAACACTTGATCTATGTTACCACTATCCCTTGAAACACAAGTTCTTACAGCTTTTGCATACGACCCGCTATCTTATATTAGAATATTCCTCCTACCGAAAGTATTGAAATTCGGAAATGGAACTAATACTTGACAAATGTTTTGTTTCTTATCAACAGAAAATAATAAGATATTCGAGGTCGCACATACGCATGAACTTAGTGGTCACAGAGCAGAAAGCACAACTTTTAATAGAGTTATGCGATATTTCTATTGGGCCGGTATGTTTAAATGGATTGAAATGTTAACGTTAGATTGCTTAAGTTGCCAAACTAGTGAGTCAGAACGCAAAGACTTAAACGAAGCACCCTGAGAACCATGGGGACAATTAGAAGCTATACCCCTAAACACACTTCATATTGATAATAAAGGTCCACAACAACCACTTAGTGAAGGACATAGATTTTGTCTTGTAATAGTAGATGCTTTTTCTAGATTTATACAAGTATATCCTAGCAAGAATGCCGAAGCTCTGGAAACAGTAAATCAACTAGAGAAATTTATTAGTAATGATTTCCTTCACTATACAAACGGAATTGGAATTACACTATGCCCCCCCCGAAGTGCATATTCACCGTGGACTAATGGCAAAGTAGAAGTACAATATAAACATTTGACATATTACCTAAGACATTTTATTAGTCAAAGTGATCTAATTGATCCGAGTACACTAGTAAATTTGCATTTTCACACAATACTGCAGTAAACTACAGTACAGGATATACCCCTTATGAAATACTATTCGGAACAAAAAGGCATATACCCTTATCACTAAAGTTAGGGCTACTACGAGATAATCAAAAGAAGTGCACATCAGAGTATTGTAATCTACCACCACACTCGCATAGTGAAGAAACTTTTAATAACAAAAAGATAGAGAAATTATCACAAAACAGATTACCTAACGAAATGTTAAAGCGAGAGAATACATTCAAAACTATATATTCGAATACCTACACGAAATAGACAAACTACGAATTAAGCCCACAAGTAAAGAAACAGATTTAAACTTGGAAAGCCTATACCTGAAGGTAGAAAAGTAATATTAGAAAATCACTCTAAAGGACCATTAAAATCCAAAAAGCTACAAGAGCTACGCTCAGGACCTTATACAGTGCAACGAATGTTAACTAATAGTACATATGAAATATAGTATGATAAAACAAATGAAAAAGAACCGTGCATATAAATCAAATAGTACCTTATTACCCTAAAGAAGAGAAAATACAAGAGTTAGTTGAGCACTATGTAACTCCAGACGACACTGATGATTATTATACTCATTATAATAAGCACAATATTGCTAAATCTAACGCTCATAGCGGCGCAAAACTTTTTGTTATTTCACAGTGGCCTTTAGCAGAAACACAACCTACTATTAATCCTAATACTACACTACCACCAACTTCAAATGTTGAGGCTACCCCAGCAAAAGATTCAGGCTTAGAATCGCTACAAACACGAGTAGATAATACTACACATATACAAGGCACAAGCTTCTAATTTTCTATCCCCACGCATTTCAACCCCCTACTCATACAAAATATGTATTCATCTAATAGCCCACAGCAAGAAAATTTTTCTACCCCACCTGATAATGCTAGTTAATTTAAAGCTACACGTCAATTATTCCACCAAGCAACGCATTATAGCCCTACATCATCATCTTTTAATCCTACACCTACAGAGTCACCTAATATATCTAATTTAGCAGACGCAAATGAACTATAAAGCAGACCTCAGCGCAATAGAAAACCAACTACATTCTTTGTTGAACCTATTCCTTCTGACTTGATACATAAACTCAAAGAGAAGTAAAAGACATAAAATCTCGTTTAAATAATGCCTTTTATAGTAAAAGGGTCACCACGCACAAAAACCATAAAAATAATAATTTTAATATATACAGAAATAGAAAAAGCGCAAACCCATAGTGCAAGCGCAGAAAATAACAGAAGTATACTATTAAGCGACATATAAGAATTTTTTCTCTCCACTTTTCAATTGCTTAGATGTTGCATTATGACAATTCTCACGGTTCTGGCAACTAAGCTCTCTGTCTCAAAGACCAGACATTCCTTGTAATTGAGCTGTATCATTTTCAAATACAGCTCCTGTATAGTGAGCCCTGTCTTCGGATCCCACCATGCATCCCCCAATGTCCCTAATTGATTCTCCCATTTCTCATGCTTGTCGCACCACTTTGTCACTTCTTCCTCCCCCCTCTTAGCATATAGTTTTTCGCAAAACTAAAATTACATTTTTAACCAAAACTACTCAGTCATAATCTCCGGACCCTACATTTACACAGAATTAGACTCTTGCAGCCCCGATGAAGACTTAAATTAACTGCTAGTTAATTTGAGTAAAAATTTACTCTCACTTTTCTGCCAAAGAAGGACTCGATGACTTCTATCGTATGCTTAGAAACAAACTGAGTGAACCTCATTTCCCAAGGGCTAAAGCTCCCACGTGCCGTCAGCATTCCCCAAACCTCGTCGTCAATTAGCACGAGATACATATATTTAAAACTTTCGGGAAAGAAAAAAATAAATTCCATTGGCCCTAAACCAGACGTATCTTCCTAGATAAAATTAAGATACTGAGAGCGCCTGATTCGCTCCAGAGTTCCAGAAACAGGTCCCAACTCCACTCCACTAGAACTGCATTTTCATCTGGCACTTTCCAGATCCTCTCTGTTCTCAGCTTTATGTCTAAGATAATTCTTAGTATCCCATTTCAATATTCTCGAGAACGATGGAAGTTTGTACAAAAAGAATATATAAACGAAAATTGGAAAAAGAAATGCAAGGTTAAAATAAATTAAAGAGGGAACTAAGATTAAGGAACTAAAAGTTGAAGAGGAACTAGAGAGTGAAATTAAAAGTTGAAGGAGAACTAAAGATAGAAGTTAAAGATAAGATTAAACAAGGACAACGTTGCAATCACGTTAAAGCCAAATAGCCCACTCAACGCAAATCTTACAAAAAAGTACGCGATTAATCACCATTGCAAGTTGTTACACACACATAACTTTACATGTTCAACCCTTATAGAAATTCATTATATTCGCATACCTTTTTTTGCAAACTAACGCTGAAAACATGTTACCTCAAAGCAAAACTAAGTAGAAACTAGTCCCAAATCAGCAAATACCTTATCTATTTTAAATACCTTAAGTAGAATATTGTCCTTTGCAACTTAATGAATCACGCTAAATCACATTTCTCAGGAAACGCACGTTTAAACAAAATATGTTGTCAGCAAATAGAACTAAACATTACTAGTTTAAAGACTCAAGGAATGTTAAAAACAAACTCTAAGCCACTTATGGGCAAACAACGAACCGTAATCATATTTTCTACACGTTAGAATTTTGTCACCTATGATCAAACACAACTTCTCTACAAGAGCAAATAGACTTCAAATGTTAAATTGGCTAAACCCAGTACTAAATCCTTTTTGAGCATGCTTATCAATCCTACACTAATTTGAACTTATAAAATGAGCAAAACCAAAGAAGGAATACGAAATATTCGTTTTTAGATACCATTTGAGCACTCATTTAAGAACGAGTTTAGATAGAAACCTAATATTTTGTACATCAACGCACAAAAACATGAGAAACAAAACAAAACATTGCAGGCAGATTATCTATATCAAGCTTAGAAGTAAGAATATCGCACTTTTTAATGAATGTTCTACACTAAAGTTTAATATTTCATTTTCTCACACGAAAAAAGTCTCCGAAAATATTTAAAGACACTAGATCCCTGAGGATTACATTCAGTTGTTCTTAAAAACCAGCAGTACCTTAGCCCGACACGGGGGATTTTTGGTTTTTGATTTATAAGTACATCTTTTGAACACCTAAAAATTAACCATAAACGACATTTGAAACAAATCTTCAGCATTAATGTTTGAGTCATTACCGTAATGTTCTTGCCATATGATTAGTTTATTACTTTACTGCATGGCACTAGTCAAGGCTAGTGATCAACCAATCAGATCTGAGCACACACATTTTGGTAACTTAACTCTGAGAACCACTATTCAAGAAGCCTTACCAAAATTCAAAATCGCTTTTCTCAGTTACCTTCTGAAATCAGTTACTTCTTTCACTCTCAAATTCAGCTCCAACTTAACCATCTATCTCTCTCTCTCTCTCTCTCTTTCCCATTTTTCACATTTTGCCCCTTTCAACTAATAACTTAGAAAACTTAGAAAAATTTTCAAACATTCCAAATCGTGACAACCGGCAATTACTTGTCACCACACATCTTCATAACACAAAGACCAGGTTTCTCATTTCTCTTCAAATTCTCAATTCAGTCAGCAACAGTAAAAATTGTATATGACTCTTTAGATTGAACATAGTACAAAACTGACATTTCGGAATGTTTCTAATTTTTTACATTCAAACCAACACTATTCACATTGAACAACTTCATCACCACTTAACTCACCACAATACACAATAAGAACCCCTTTAAAGCTGATCAATCCTAATTTATGACCGAAGTTTCATTCGACAAAAACGGTTTTCTTATTTCTCTTTCTATCAACCCTGATACACTTGTGAAAGTTTCTATTTAGGCAAATCAGATATTGAAATTCAATAGTGAGGTAAATACCCTAAGCTGTCGCCAAATTTCTAAAGAAGCAATAACTGTAGTATTCCCTTTTATTAATTCTAACGAGAAGCCTATTGCTCTTTTCTGGGGAAAGTTTAATCTTTGACAACTTAACAACTTATTAATTCAAATTCATTCTTCAAGTTTAGTAGACTTAGACATTTGGAATGTCTCTTGTTTGGTATTAGAACCACCAACTGATTGATGAATAATCATCTAAACGATTATTGGATTATAGCTTCAAGAACCACTTTGTCAACTTCTTACAGCCCTTATAACATCCCGCATAAACTCCTGAAATATAATAACAAGTCAGCCACAATTAATCGATCGTATATTTCATATAAAGAAAACATGTTATTTTCTTCTTTAAAGACCAGTTTGTAAACTCAGAAATAATTGTTTGTTGAAAATCTAACAAACCGTAACATATTTAACATAGTACAAAACTGACATTTCGGAATGTTTCTAATTTTTTAAATTCAAACCAACACTATTCACATTAAACAACTTCATCACCAGTTAACTCACCACAATACACAATAAGAACCCCCTTAAAGCTGATCAATCCTATTTTATGACCGAAGTGTCATTCGACGAAAACGATTTCCTTATTTCTCGTTCTATCAACCCTGATACACTTGTGAAAGGTTCTATTTAGGCAAATCAGATATTGAAATTCAATAGTGAGGTAAATACCCTAAGCTGTCGCCAAATTTCTAAAGAAGCAATAACTGTAGTATTCCTATTTATTAATTCTAACGAGAACCCTATTGCTCTTTTCTGGGGAAAGTTTAATCTTTGACATCTTAACAACTTATTAATTCAAATTGATTCTTCAAGTTTAGTAGACTTAGACATTTGGAATGTCCCTTGTTTGGTTTTAGAACCACCAACTGATTGATGAATAATCATCTAAACGATTATTGGATTATAGCGTCAAGAACCACTTTGTCAACTTCTTACAGCCCTTATAACATCCCGCATAAACTCCTGAAATATAATAACAAGTCAGCCACAATTAATCGATCGTATATTTCATATAAAGAAAACATGTTATTTTCTTCTTTAAAGACCAGTTTGTAAACTCAGAAATAATTGTTTGTTGAAAATATAACAAACCGTAACATATTTAACATAGTACAAAACTGACATTTCGGAATGTTTCTAATTTTTTAAATTCAAACCAACACTATTCACATTGAACAACTTCATCACCACTTAACTCACCACAATACACAATAAGAACCCCTTTAAAGCTGATCAATCCTAATTTATGACCGAAGTTTCATTCGACAGAAACGGTTTTCTTATTTCTCTTTCTATCAACCCTGATACACTTGTGAAAGTTTCTATTGAGGCAAATCAGATATTGAAATTCAATAGTGAGGTAAATACCCTAAGCAGTTGCCAACTTTCTAACGAAACAATAACTGTAGTATTCTTTGTTACTAATTCTAACGAACACCCTATTGCTTTTTTCTGGGGAAAGTATAATCTTCGACAACTTAACAGTTTATTAATTCAAATTCATTCTTCAAGTTTAGTAGACTTTGTCATTTGGAATGTCCCTTGTTTGGTTTTAGAACCACCAATTGATCGATCAATAATCCTCTAAACGATTATTGGATTATAGCGTCTAGAGCCACTTTGTCAACTTCTTAGAGCCCTTATAACATCCCGCATAAACTCTTGAAATATAATAACAAGTCAGCCACAATTAATCGATCGTATATTTCATATAAAGAAATTATGTTATTTTCTTCTTTAAAGACCAGTTTGTAAACTCAGAAATAATTGTTTGTTGAAAATCTAATAAACCGTAACATATTTAAGGTTTTCATTTCCAATTGAACAACAGAGAAGAAATAAACCTCGATATCATTGGAGCTCCCTTACTGTAAACACTTGATCTATGTTATCACTATCCCTTGAAACACAAGTTCTTACAGCTCTTGCATACGACCCGCTATCTTATATTAGAATATTCCTCCTACCGAAAGTATTGAAATTCGGAAATGGAACTAATACTTGACAAATGTTTTGTTTCTTATCAACAGAAAATATTAAGATGTTCGAGGTCGCACATACGCATGAACTTAGTGGTCACAGAGCAGAAAGCACAACTTTTAATAGAATTATGCGATATTTCTATTGGCCCGGTATGTTTAAATGGATTGAAATGTTAACGTTAGATTGCTTAAGTTGCCAAACTAGTGAGTCAGCACGCAAAGACTTAAACGAAGCACCCTGAGAACCATGGGGACAATTAGAAGCTATACCCCTAAACACACTTCGTATTGATAATAAAGGTCCACAAGTCAGCCACAATTAATCGATCGTATATTTCATATAAAGAAAACATTGTTATTTTCTTCGTTAAAGACCAGTTTGTAAACTTAGAAATAATTGTTTTGTTGGAACCCTTATAAGCCGTAACATGTTAAACGTTTTCATTTCCAATTGAACAACAGAGAGGAAATAAACCCTCGCGATATCTGGCAGCTAAGCTCTGTCTCAAAGACCAGACACTCCTTGTAATTGAGCTGTATCATTTTCTAATAGCTCCTGTAGAGTGGGCCCTGTCTTTGGATCCCATCACGCATCCCTCAATGTTCCTAATTGATTCTCCCATTTCTCATGCTTGTTGCACCACTTTGTCATTTCTTCCTCCCCCTGTTAGCATATAGTTTTTCGCAAAACTAAGATAACCATTTTTAACCAAAACTACTCAGTCATAATATCCGGACCCTACTTTTACACAGAATTAATTTCTTGCAACCCCGATAAAGACCTAAATTAACTGCTAGTTAATTTGAGTAAAAATTTACTCTCACTTTTCTGCCACAGAAGGACTCGATGACTTCTATCGTATGCTTAGAAACAAACTGAGTGAACCTCATTTCCCAAGGGCTAAAGCTCCCACGTGCCGTCAGCATTCCCCAAACCTCGTCGTCAGATAGCACGAGATACATATATTTAAAACTTTTGGAAAAGAAAAAAATAAATTCCATTGGCCCTAAACCAGACGTATCTTCCTAGATAAAATGAAGATACTGAGAGCGCCTGATTCGATCCAGAGCTCCAGAAACAGGTCCCGACACCACTCCACTAGAACTGCATTTTCATCTGGCATTTTCCAGATCCTCTCTGTTCTCAGCATTATGTCTAAGATAATTCTATTCTCGAGAACGATGGAAGTTTGTACAAAAAGAATAAATAAACGGAAATTAGAAAAAGAAATGCAAGGTTAAAATAAATTAAAGAGGGAAATAAGATTAAGGAATTAAAAGTTGAAGAGGAACTAGAGAGTGAAATTAAAAGTTGAAGGAGAACTAAAGATAGAAGTTAAAGATAAGATTAAACAAGGACCACGTTGCAATCACGTTAAAGCCAAATAGCCCACTCAACGCAAATCTTACAAAAAAGTACGCGATTAATCACCATTGCAAGTTGTTACACACACATAACTTTACATGTTCAACCCTTATAGAAATTCATTATTTTCGCATACCTTTTTTTGCAAACTAACGCTGAAAACACATGTTACCTCAAAGCAAAACTAAGTAGAAACTAGTCCCAAATCAGCAAATACCTTATCTATTTTAAATACCTTAAGTAGAATATTGTCCTTTGCAACTTAATGAATCACGCTAAATCACATTTCTCAAGAAACGCACGTTTAAACAAAATATGTTGTCAGCAAATAGAACTAAACATTAAATACTAAAAATAACTTCCACTAAAAATAACTTCCACTAAAACACTAAAAATAAATTCCACTGGCCCTAATCCAGACGTATCTTCATAGATAAAATGAAGATAAAAAGAATATATAAACGAAAATTGGAAAAAGAAATGCAAGGTTAAAATAAATTAAAGAAGGAACTAAGATTAAGAAATTAAATTTTGAAGAAGAACTAGAGATTGAAATTAAAAGTCGAAGAAGAACTAAGTCGAAGAAGATTTAAGTTAAAGATAAGATTAAACAAGGACCAACTGATTTGCAATCACGTTAAAGGCAAATAGCCCACTCAACGCAAATCTTACACAAAAGTATGCAAGCTGTTACACTCACCTAACTTTACATGTTCAACCCTTATAAAAATTCCATATATTCACCTAACTGTTTTTCAAACTAACGCTGAAAACACATGTTACCTCAAAGCGAAACTAAGTAGAAACTAGTCCCAAATCAGCAAATACCTTATCTAAGTTAAATAACTGAAGTAGAAATTTTTCCCTTGCAACTTAATTAATCACGCTAAATCACATTTTTCAGGAAAGGCACGTTTAAGCAAAATATGTTGTAGGCAAATAGAACTAAACATTACTAGTTTAAAGACTCAAGGAAAGTTACAAACAAACTCTAAGCCACTTATGGGCAAACAACGAACCGTAATCATATTTACTACACGTTAGAATTTTGTCACCTATGATCAAAGACAACTTCTCTACAAGAGCAAATAGACTTCAAATGTTAAATTGGCTAAACCCAGTACTAAATCCTTGTTGAGCATGCTTATCAATCCTACACTAATTTGAACTTATAAAATGAGCAAAACCAAAGAAGGAATACGAAATATTCGTTTTTAGATACTATTTGAGCACTCATTTAAGAACGAGTTTAGATAGAAACCTAATATTTTGTACATCAACGCACAAAAACATGAGAAACAAAACATTGCAGGCAGATTATCTATATCAAGCTTAGAAGTAAGAATATCGCACTTTTTAATGAATGTTCTACACTAAAGTTTAATATTTCATTTTCTCACACGAAAAAAGTCTCCGAAAATATTTAAAGACACTAGAGCCCGGAGGATTACATTCAGTTGTTCTTAAAAACCAGCAGTACCTTAGCCCGACACATGGGATTTCTGGTTTTTTGATTTATAAGTACATCTTTTGAACACATAAAAATTAACCATAACCGACATTTGAAACAAATCTTCAGCATTAATGTTTGAGTCATTACCGTAATGTTCTTGTCATATGGTTAGTTTATTACTTTACTGCATGGCACTAGTCAAGGCTAGTGATCAACCAAACAGATCTGAGCACACACATTTTGGTAACTTGACTCTGAGAACCACTATTCAAGAGCCTTACCAAAATTCAAAATCGCTTTTCTCAGTTACCTTCTGAAATCAGTTACTTCTTTCACTCTCAAATTCAGCTCCAACTTAACCATCTGTCTCTCTCTCTCTCTCTTTCCCATTTTTCACATTTTGCCCCTTTCAACTAATAACTTAGAAAACTTAGAAAAATTTTCAAACATTCCAAATCGTGACAGCCGGCAATTACTTGTCACCACACATCTTCATGACACAAAGACCAGGTTTCTCATTTCTCTTCAAATTCTCAATTCAGTCAGCAACAGTAAAAAGTGTATATGACTCTTTAGATTGAACATAGTACAAAACTGACATTTCGGAATGTTTCTAATTTTTTAAATTCAAACCAACACTATTCACATTGAACAACTTCATCACCACTTAACTCACCACAATACACAATAAGAACCCCTTTAAAGCTGATCAATCCTAATTTATGACCGAAGTTTCATTCGACAGAAACGGTTTTCTTATTTCTCTTTCTATCAACCCTGATACACTTGTGAAAGTTTCTATTGAGGCAAATCAGATATTGAAATTCAATAGTGAGGTAAATACCCTAAGCAGTTGCCAACTTTCTAACGAAACAATAACTGTAGTATTCTTTGTTACTAATTCTAACGAACACCCTATTGCTTTTTTCTGGGGAAAGTATAATCTTCGACAACTTAACAGTTTATTAATTCAAATTCATTCTTCAAGTTTAGTAGACTTTGTCATTTGGAATGTCCCTTGTTTGGTTTTAGAACCACCAATTGATCGATCAATAATCCTCTAAACGATTATTGGATTATAGCGTCTAGAGCCACTTTGTCAACTTCTTACAGCCCTTATAACATCCCGCATAAACTCCTGAAATATAATAACAAGTCAGCCACAATTAATCGATCGTATATTTCCTAAATAAAACGTTGTTATTTTCTTCGTTAAAGACCAGTTTGTAAACTCAGAAATAATTGTTTGCTGAAAATCTAATAAACCGTAATATATTTAAGGTTTTCATTTCCAATTGAACAACAGAGAGGAAATAAACCTCGATATCATTGGAGCTCCCTTTATTGTAAAAACTTGATCTATGTTACCACTATCCCTTGAAACACAAGTTCTTACAGCTCTTGCATACGACCCGCTATCTTATATTAGAATATTTCTCCTACCGAAAGTATTGAAATTCGGAAATAAAACTAATACTTGACAAATGTTTTGTTCCTTATCAACAGAAAATAATTGCATTCTTTGTAACATCAGAAAATAACGCGAAGTTTGTCAAATTTTGGGTACCCTATAATCCCGCTCACGTTCACGAGCTAAAATATCAGATTACTTTTTTTGATAATTTTAACTTGAATTTGTTAGACGCACCTTATATTGTCTTCATTTATTAAATAGAAGACGGAGAACTCAAAAAGTCACCAGCAATAGACAAAGTAATAAAAGTTACAAAATGTTTCTTTCCATATTACTATGTTTAACCATGTTCTCACCTGTTACACCTGATATTAAATCTGAAATTACTCAACGTATTGCAAGATTAGAATTGTTCTTTGAATATAACGATTCTCACCCTTACTTCATAGAATGTGTCAAAAATGAAAACAACTGTTTACCTGAAGAAATTCCGCACCTTAATTTATTACAGCCTCCCGAAAAACTATCAGGTTCGTAAATATGGTCAAAATTTAACAATAATCCACCACTATCACTCAGTTAAGACCGGTTCCTTAAAAAAGAAAAAAATACCGATAAGAAAGCTCTTCTTTCAAAAGTAGAATATTTTTTAACTACATAGGAAACCAGTTTCGTTCTGCTCAGTTTCCGAAACTTATTGCTATAATACCTCTTGCTCTTCTGTGTTATAACTGCTTGCTATGCGAAATATTTGACCTTTATTTTGATATTGTCAAATTGACTTTTATATTGATATTTATTTTGAATTAAAGACCAAAGGCAAAATAATTCACTTCATGAAGATAATTCAAAACGATCAACAAAGTCTAAACATTAATTCTTTAAACTATGGCTTTAAAGCTCACTTCGATTAAATCATTATTTAGCAGTACCCAAAGATGAACTACGAAACCGAGTTCTCTATTTGGGGAGTTATCTCAGCAACACTAGCCCTTGTGGTGTTGTTCGCCTTCATTTTAATCTGCTTATTCATTTACCTTGCTTGCCATTATAAACCATTAAATTAACCAGTATATTATTCAGCTTATATTATATTATTATTCAACTTCAGATGTATTAAGAGCACAAGTTTTATAGAAAGTCTGCAAACGGTCTACTACGACGGCCACCCAAAAAAATTGGAAATACTATTTTGTACAGCTATGTAACACAGGACATCGTCAACCCTTTTTCAAGAGAAAACTCAATAACAAGACGCTACGATAAACTTTAACCAAGTAATCAACCTCAGAAACATTTAATGCTTAATTATTATAAAGTCAAGCAAAATAGATTTTTCATTTATGTAAAACTTGATGTTTTGATTTAATACCTATGGCCCGGGATGGGAAGTACTGAAGTGTGGTACACTCAGTAAGACTTTTTGATGATATTATACTGTTGGTCCGTACATTAGATACTTAAGCGACGGGCTTAATCGCGGGACCACATGTATAACTTGAGAGTTCAATCCCTAGTTCTACTCTTGGTATGTAGTTGAGTATTAAAGAAATATAAATGCAAATATGAATTGTAGAAGAATAATTGGCTTTTCATAAGATCTAGCTTTGCTTTTTTGATGCTGTTTTGGTGTTGTTCTCAATTGGTCTTTACCGCCACTTATTATTTTCTCTAGAGTCTGGTTCACTATTTTTGAAGACCATTCCTCTGGATATTGATTTTTGGTCCAGCAAGTTTTGTTCTTCTCAAGAGCCTGATCGAAGGGCAACCAATTAGAGGTTGCATTAAAAACCCTTTGAACCGTCCGTTGAATCGCATTTTTCTTATGGTGAAGCGGTGCACAGCTGCGAAAATTCGGTATTATTCCAGTGTCAGTTGGTTTTTGATACCAATGGCAGGTGATATTACTTTTGCTGCTCACATTTACGTTAATGTCAAGAAAAGCCAAATCCCCTTCCATGTTAACTTTTTCTAAGGTAAATTGCAGGTTGTTGTGTAATGAAATTGTAAATTTTAAAAACTCGTCCGGGTCATCACGAACCATGCGGATAATATCATCCACATACCTTTTAAACAATTTCTTCTCCTCATAGCGCCCCACTGTCTGTTGGTTGCTGCAATAAGTACAAATCCAAACAACATCCTGCATGTTGGCGTATTCCTCATTCGGTATCTTATGGCATCTTGCATGAAACCAGTTTTTGCATGACTCACATTCTATTCCTCTTCCTAGGAAATTCACTCTCCGGTTACAGTCCGCAGTTGAAATCTTCCAATAGTTTTGTGAGTTGATGTAGTTCGCCATGGCTGACTGATATCAGTTTTATTGTCTTTCATACTATTTTCTTCATACGAGACGATTTTCTTCATACTTTTTTCTGTCTATTGTCTTCATACTAGGAGGGAAAATAATGCATGATAATAGAATCATCTCAAAGTAGACCAGTGCACCTGAGTAGACCAGTGGAGATAGGTACAGCTGCTCCTCTCGTTCCGGGTTGAAGCAGTTGTCAAAAGAATTGATTCCAGGTTATTTCTAATCTTGCTTGTTTTTGGCAAGGATTTATTAGCGTGTAGAATTCCACTTATCGCCATTCTTCCATTGATTAGTATACCACTCAATATATTCATCGGATAAATACATTTTGAGGGATCTTTCAGTTATCAATACTTTTCCATAATGGGACATTCACAACAATTGAGGCTCGAAGTCTCATGTTATGTTTCTTATTCGCATCTTCAATTTGAACTATTTTTTTCAAACAAGGTTCAACTGATCAGTTTTCAGTGTTCTCTTGATTACTGCTTGCCTTTTTTATTTACTAAGTTGTTTTGTTTAGCATTGCATTATATTAAAGTATCGTCTCTGTTTGAATAATTATCCTCATTATAGCGACCTCAATGTTCAGAAATAAAATATAGTTCAGTTTAATGTTAAATGTTTTGAAGCGTTTCTTCATTGTGAAACTCCATTTATTGTTAGTTTTTATTGCTGTCTTAGATGCAGAATTTAATTTAAATTTCTTTCGTTCCTCTTTCCGAATTTAGGCAGCTTCCTTTAAGTTGTTTATAGCGTGGTGATTTAGAAGTTTTTATTGTGTAATGTCTCGTCTTATTATCAGAATTTGTATCATTTGAGATGCTAGATATTACACGATGAAAATTCTATGTCGGATCGTACGCATTATTTTATTTCTTATCTCGCAATAAAGTTCCTCTAAGATCTTAACCGAAAGATAAGTCAGGCTGTGCACAATAAAATTCTGGAATCACCAGATTCAAATTGTCAGTTATGTTACTTGCAGTGAATGTCAAGGTACTCTGAGTATATTTTTTATCTATGTTGAATCGAGTTATAATGATTTCAGTTTGTAATCATGGGTGAAGAGCTGAAGTCTGATTTGTTAGTCAACAAGCTTGCAAACATTTCAGCATCTGTTGATAAAATTAACAAGTTCATTCCTGATATCAGCGAACGAACTGCCGATTCAGAGCTACAAAATGGCCTTAGCCTAATGCAGCTGAAAAATACAATTTTGATGGTCCATAATGCAAATTTGCTTCATTTGATTAGCAAAAAGTTAAAAGGAGAACCAATAAAAGATAGCTCCACAGTTGATAGATTGATTGAATCGCGTGTTTTGATGGAACGGATGAAACCTCTCGAAGTTAAGTTAAAGTATCAGATGGAGAGATTGCTCAAATTGACGACCATCACAGACACCGAAGATGGCAATAGTTTAACGAATAATTCAGTTAAAGGCTCAACAGAAAAAGCTTTGAACTTCAAACCGAATTTGGCAAATTTAATGAAGAAAACAAGACCTGATAATGCGGCATCGGAAATTGATAACGATGATGAAGATCTGAATTCCGATAGCGACCAGAATTTTGATGGAGATGATGGCGAAGATGTAAATATCGGTGATGACGAAGAAAGGTTGTCGGAATCTTTTGACGAGGAGATTAATGGTGCAAATTCTAGTGGGGTACAAGAGGCTGTGAGACAGTCAACCTCCAGAAACAGAGCGGGTCTTGAAAGAGCCAAAGAACACTTAAGACAGAAAAAGGTGGAAAAAAGCGGAGGAAAATATGTTCCACCTAAGCTGGTTCCCATGCCTTACAATCACGGTTAGTCAATATTTGCTTGTTCTCTTCCAAATCTTGGAAATTTTGTTTAAAATTTTTGTTTTTAAGTTATTGTAACAACATTTTAAAATTCTTATCATTCAAAAGGTTAATGGAAATTATTTAAATGGTTTTGTTCTGTTTTCAATGTGATCTGATTTTTTCCAATAAATATTTTATATTTAGCTAGCTAGGGTTTGATTTCAGTTTTGTTAACAGGTGCTATGTTTGAAAGTTTCTATTGTCATATGTGTTTTTTTAGTTGCTATTGTCAAAGTTCGGCTATTATCTTAGTTCTGCTTATTATCTTAGTCTTTTTAATGCAATTTTTTGTCTCAACGATTTTTCCTACAAAATTTTACTTCGAAGTCTAACGAGTATGAATCCATGTTTTATATCCAAAATTCAAACCTTTGTTTAATTTTTCTTGTTCAGAATTGGCACACGCGACTGAGCATTACTGATCATTTTAAAGGATAATAATGGGAACATTTTTGAACAATTATGCTCAGATTTTTTTAAAATCGAACTGTCATCTGCAAATTTTGTTGTTTTTGTTTTACAACTGCGTCTTATGCATAATTTTTGTGATTCCGTAAGGGAAACCAAGAGAAGTTTCCAGGTGATTTGGATAAAATCGCAGAACTGCTAAAAACGTCTCTTTTTGTAAAGTCAATTTAGAAGGTAGCTAGTAGAAATATATTCTCCTCTGTCTGAATGATAACACTGCACATCATTTTTATTATCATTTTGTTTGGCCATTACGCTACGGAACATAGTGTACAATTATTAATGAAATCCCGAAATTGATGGACAAACTTATGCGTTTTTTTTTTGCGATGATGATGATTTGTATTGCCTTATAAGAGCTGGGACATTACATTTATTATGTATCCTAATAAGAAGAACATCTTTTGAGTGATGAATAATTAGTGAATATCCTAATAGGAGCCATTTTGCTTGTCTTCAAACAGAAGTTATGAAGACTTAATCTATTGTATTTTCACGGTTCCAGAAATTCCACACCTACTAAAGTCCTGTTTCTAAAGTCCACACTATAACAAAACCTATTAAAACGTCTACCTTTAACAATGGCACCTTGAATTTCTGCCCTATCGAAGCTTAGAAAAGAAGCCAGTTATTCTTTGTATTTCTAAAACGGACAATGAGAAGCCCTTTCCGCGTATAGGCGTCGCAATAATATTTTCAATAGATTTTTTATGCCTGGATGTTTCCTCGCGGAAAAATTGATATCGATTTATTTTGAAGTGTTCTCGAATGATGTTTTTGTGTCTCTGCTGAAAGAAATCGATTTGATGAAATGCACTCAACAAAAATGTTCCAAGCTGGCAAAAAGTCCAAGCATATGTGTGCAATCATTTGTGCTGAATTCAGGGCTTGATCGTACTAAAAGATATTAGTTGGCCTTCATCTGAGTTGGCCTTCATTTTGAGTGTTGCGCATCTAACTGTCTTGTTTGATGTGATCACTTGGCCTGTGATCTAAACATTATGGCGTTTCAGGTTTAAAAATTTCAGTTATTTAATTCCTCTCATAGCATGAGAATGAAATGGTTCCAATTAAACATTCGTTTAAGTGTTTTATAAGAATTTGTTTGTTTCAGACGAGGAGAGCAAGGCAAAGAGGGAGGAGCAGCGTGCCTTTATGAAGAGGTACAACTCAAGTGTGATGCGTGAATTGAGGGAGGAGTTCTCGGAGGCACCCCAGGAATACTCTGAACTGGCGGGGGGACAGGCGGCTGCAGCCAAGTACAGAAAAGTAGAAAGGGTAAGCTCAATGCTCGAGCTGTTCTTACTGCTACTGTACTTGAGAAACCATTGCAGCCAAATTGTTTGTTCATGCTCTGAGCTAGTTACTCCGAGTCTTCTTCGTAACTATCGAGGAATTTTAACGAGAGCGTTGACAATGATAACTTTTAATTCTGAAAAGGTATCTCGAAATTCATATAAGAACAAGAACTAACATCTGTAAGACGGAATTTTTGCCAAAACGGTAATGCGAGTTAGTACATTCGTGCTAAATTTCTAGATCCACGGTTGTATACAAATGTGTGTTGCTTTTCTGAGTAGATAATGAAAGAAAGACAAGAACACGAGGAAGAATTCATGACACGGCTGCCACCAATCAAGAATATGAAGAAGTTGACCCAAGTGAGGGGACTATCAGAGATAGACAGCATGGTGGGTGCCTTAGGATCACTTAAAGGAAAAATGAGATCAAAACATAAAGGATCAAAAGGAGGAAAACGATTCGGAGGTGGAGGAAAACGAAAATTCAAAAGACGATAACTGACTTTTTACTTAAAATTGTTTTAGAGCGCTTTGTGTTTAATATACATCCATTGGAGCAAATTCTTCAAACTCTAAATTGAGAGTGAGAGCTGAGTGTGATTAGAACCTATCAAACTTTTAAAAATCCGAAGCTTTTAAAAAATATTTTGCCGCACTATCAATATTGGATAAGACTTGATTAACATTGTTAGTCCTCTGTAAGTCGCATTTGTCTGTAAATTGATAAAACAAGGATGCTCGTTAATGTGCGTTCGCACATGATGTTCCGACCCGAGCTCATCTACACTTTTGACTTAATTGTCAACCAAATAAAGCAATAATAAAATTAGATGTTTGAGTTTAAAAAAAGTTTAAAAACCTGACTACTTACTGAATTACATAATGCCATGCCTCATTACAGCGCTGACGAGATCTTTCATGGGAAAAACTACGAGAAAAAAACAAACAACAAAAAAGGCAAAAACAAAAATTTCACGGAAAAAACTAAATGTCTAATTTTGAACGCACCTAGTAACAACGCCAAAATGCAATCGTATAAAAACTTAACTGCACAAATTTACTTTGTTCATACTATACAGCAGATGGCAATTTTCCTTAATGAGACTAGGTAACAAAGTCGACAAAAGGAAATAATAAGGCGGCATTGAAAAATGAATCATTATTTTTTAAACCAAATAATTTCTAAACTCAAAAAGTTAAACAATTTGCGAAAACACAAATTATTGAAGCCATTAAATTCATTAGCTATTATCTGAATACTATGTATTTTCCTTCCATTTTCATTCAAACTAATGCAACTAAAATTATACTGAAAGATTAAAGAAGTGCATTTGGGCCAGATTTGAAAATCATTGTTATCTGTTATTACGCGAATGTGCTAAAAGAAGAGAAAAAGAAACACAAGTTTACCACTAAAACTTTTATTTAAACGCATATGGTCTACAAAAAATGTCAGTTATCACTGGACATTTAATTTTTTTGAATGCAAGAAATTGAATGAGACCTCTCAATGATGAGAATAAGCTACAAGTTGACGAAAAGAACAGAAAAAAACTGAAAAGTTTAAAAAATCATTGAAAATGTATAATATCATAAACTTTGAGACTATTGGCTATAAAATGACTGCCTCGGGTAACATCAATCCTTGAATACTCATTTACAAGCTTTTGAATTCGGTCAACATTTTACGACTACCTGAAGATTAAAAAAATAAGCAAAAACCGTGAATTCAAAAAAATAATGAGCGAAAGTGTCGAAGCCTTTAAAAAATAACTTTTCGGTAATGATTTGCTATCATCCATTAATGTTTTAACAGCATGAGCTTTCTTTTTCCTATATGACTTCAAAATATCAATAAATAAGAACAAATACATTAAAACCACGAAATTGCTGAGAAAACCGTTAGTATCAACGCCATTAAACTCAATTGCTTTCAGCGAAAGGCAGTAAAAGCACTGGAGGGGGTCATAAGAAATATGCTTCAATAAAACGATAAGGATATTTGTCATAGACAAGTCATTGATACGATAACACATTACAACAGTGTCATTGAATAAGAGAACAACAACAAATACAGGCAAAAACCAAAAAATCAGTAGAAAAGTGCGAGAAGGAAGTGTCGAAGCCATTTAAACCATAAGTTTTTCTTCGAAAATTTTATCTGCGATCCCTTGAACGTCCCTCCTAAGCCAACTGAAATTAACACTAATAGGATAATGTGATGAGATTTCAGAAGAACCAAAAACAAATCCAAAAACTTTCCAAATGTCCATTAAATTTATGAAAACTCGCGCATCGAACTTATCAAACCAACAGTTAGAAGATAAAGACGCAAATTAGATTATTTTTTGTTGAAATGGGAAAGAAGGAGTTCCGGTAATTACTGAGACGTTCTTTCAGTTCGCGAAGATAAATTTACGATCGGTTAATATTCAAAAAAAATTTGAAAAATTGTTTTTGAAGTCCTAACAGCCATTAAATTCAGTAGCTTTCAACAAAGTCAACGAATACGCTCAGTCATGACTCGATATAAAGACGAAGATGTTTGTCACGCATGGGTAATCAATAAGATATCACAATAGGTCTTATGACTATGGGAACAAAAACAAGCACAGAAACCAAAACTTCATTGGAAAAGTGCAAGAAAGTTAGGCATCCATTTAAACCAAATCCTTTTATCTGAAAATTATATCTATGCTCCAGTTAACGTCTTTTCAAATTGAATGGCAGCTATCAATATTAGGATAATGTGATCAGATTTCAACAGGAACCAAAAATACAAAAGTATTCGAAAACTGAAATTTTGAAATCTTGTGGCGTCGAAGCCATAAAACCAGGAGTTGGAAAAACGGTAACCAAAATTATTTAGATTGCTGTAGGAAGAAAGGAAGGGGTTCTGGTTCTTACTGAGAATTTTTTTACAAATCATGAAACTAAGTTTAAAACTGGTTAATCTTCAAAAAAATTTTTTTAGAAAATTATGTTTAAAGTCTTAACAGAGAAGTTCAATAGCTTTCATGAATTGAAAATAAGTTCAATAGCTTTCATGACGATCAGTCATGACTTGATAGAACGACAAAGATGTATGTCATGCATGGGTAATCAATAAGATATCACAATAAGTCTTATGACTATGAACACAACAACAAATACAGGCAAAAACAAATAAGTCAGTAGAAAAGTGCGAGAAGTGTTGAAGCCATTTAAACCGTAAATTTTTCTCGGAAAATTTTGTCTATGATCCATTGAACGTCTTCCAAAAACCAACGGGAGCTATCCAAATTAGGATAATGTAATAAAATTTCAAAAGGGTTCAAAAATACAAAAATATCCAAAAATTTTAAAATTGTTTATGAATTTTTGTGGCATCGAAGTCATAAAACCAATAGTTAGAAGGTAAAACCGCTAAGCAGATTAGTTCTGGTTGCAGTAGAAAGGAAGGGGAATCTCTCAGTACCGAGGCTGACTTACAGTTTACAAAAATAAGTTTATGATCGGTTAATGTTTAAAAAAAAATTCGAAAATTTATATATGAAGTCTTAACAGCCATTAGCTGTCCGATCAGAGCACTGAATAGCTTCACTAATGCTCATTACAAAACCCATTTCTTTTTTAGTCAATGATTCTATGCCATAGGGCTCCAAAAATTCAGTGAAACCTCAAAAAGACTATCAAAATTTCATTAAAAATTACAAAGCTCAAAGTCGAAGCCATAAAAAACATGTGCAATTCCTTGAAAACGTGTTTTTTGTTCATTAGGCGTCATTTTACTGTAAATCAAGTTTATCATTAACCGAACATCGATATGAAAAGTTACCAGTCTCTAGGTTACCTAAAAAATATGAAGTTTTCTAAAAAAAAACAGCTCTCAAATAGAATTCGAAATTTTTTTATAGTAAACTTTCCCGTGAGACCAGAACTAGCCTTTTTATCACCTTTCGTGTATTGGGAATACGAAATTGATTCATTTTGTGGTGTGCAATGTATTTTTGAATGAAAAGTTTATAAAGAAAGTATCATAATCTGAAGAAAAATTACACTAAAAGTAACGAAATCATACCAAATATCACGTGTTCACACAAAACGTTAATCCTCGATAACTCCTCGAAAAATTAAAAAAAAATCTTTTTAATTTAAAATTCTAGGCTGGACGAGCTTTTTAATGATACCACTCACATTTCTCTACCATGAATATATCGATCGGCCAAAAGACAAAAAAAAAACATTTGAGTATATAATTCCTTCCCCCACAAGTGGGGTCGGAACAATTATGGAACCTTCTCGCCTGATTAAACCAATACTTCCGGAGAAAAACCGCGAATGAATTTAATGCTGCGTTCAGTCTGCCGAATTGAAAACAAGGCGAAAAAGGCATGTGGCTATGGGAGAAATAAGCGGTTAGAATAGTGCTGCGACTTTAGGTTTTAAAATGAAAGCCTGGATAAGTAATTCATCAACTAGAGACAAACTTTTAGAGTAATTGGTAACAGTTGCTTAAACTGCATTTTTGGAACAGTCAATGCAAGTATGTGCGATGAATTGATTTTAGTACATACTCAGCCCTGTAATCAACCATATTCAGTTCCCACTAAAAAATGTGCTGATCACAATTTGATGACAAACTAACAACTATTACATGCTTTGACAACTTGCTCAAATTTTTCAACTCGCAATGGGCAATGTCGGAGCAAACAGAAAAAATGTAAACTAAAATCTAATTTCAAAGGTGCTCGTCTGCATACTACGGAGTTGAGACAGCGCTAAATGTTGCAGCTACAAAGAAAATAATGCGCATCATATAGCACTTGAACACTATTTCTAGATTAGTTTTGATTAATTAATCTTAACTACTATCAATTTGGTAAAACAGTGACATAAACGGTACAGCTTACTGCATTTATTCGTGAACTGTTCATTGATTGCTGCAACGAAAGAGCTCTACATGGCTTTATTGTGATTTACATGACTCAATGTAATGCATTGGAAGATGTTTTTGCTACCCGATAGTTCTGTAGGATTGTATTTCAATCTTTCCTTTGGACAGAAACCGTGAAGGTCAATTTGTAAAAAGAACGCGAAAACAATAAGAAAAGACGTTTTCTGAGAGAGCGCGGGAAGTATGATCTTTTGCTCTGAGAGTTTTTCATGTGCGGAAATATCAAAGCACTTTTCTGTTTTAAGTAAGTTCGTTTTGACAGTTCGTGCCTCAAACTTATAGTATCAACTTTCAAAATGTTCTGAAAGCTTTTCTCAATTTTGCTTTTCAGTTCTTGTTTATAGCCGCGAAGCGATAGTGGCTATTATTGGGGACATCGTGGTTTTTTACGACTCGAAGAGGAGTATTGGTTTTCTTAAGGTTTTTTTTTACCGGAAGTACTATTCGTTCAGACGATTTTTTGACCTAAAAGCGAAAGCGAGTAAAATTGCAGTGTGAACTAATTTTTTCTGAGCGAGAGAAGTTTTTTGATCATGCGCTGAATTTAGTGAATGACTTTTTGATATTGAAAAGTAGTTTTTGACTGAATGGCACATATAGATAACCGTTTTTAGCCGTTTTTTCGTCTAAGTGGCCTAGTTTTTTTGCTTGTAATTTGGTTTTTTGTATAAATAATTTTTAATCGATGCTATGTTGAAATGTAAACCCCGGAAATTGATAGCACAGTATTTTGCATAGCCTGAAATTGCGTTTCAAATGCGAAATTGGCACATATTTCTTGATTTTTTAGTTAATTTTTGGCTTTTTTTCTATTAATTTCTTCATTTTTGGATCTTTTATCTGTTTTTTGTCAAAAATCAGTTAATATGGCAACTTCCCTTTGATAATTCATATACTCAATGCCTCTTTCTACCTCGATGTAATTTTGTTTCGTAAAATTGTACATTTGCTAATCCGATTTTCGTAGTTTTTTGCCATTTTTTTTAGTTTTTTGTTTGTATTTTGCTTTTAATTACTAGAAATAGTATTTTGGGGAACATGAGGGACTTTAATTTCGTTTCAATAAAAATGCAATTATTTTTTGGTGTTAAGTTTTTGAAAAAACAGATAAATTTTTTTCATAAATGCAGTCTTAAATATTTTTTGACCACTTTTTTGCAAAATGTTTCAATGTTTCGCATGTCTGAATTTTGCTTTTTCTTGTTTTATTCTCTTGAGCAAGTTGGATTTTTGTCTCGAATGACTCATTGTCTTTTCTATGTCTCGAATGCTGATCAATGAAATGTACTCGTTTTTCTTGATTTTTTTAAATTTGATTTTTAACTTTCAAAAATCAAGAATTGGTCTTTTTGTTACGGTGTTCCTAACATTGTGTCCATATTCGTCACATTCTCGTTTGTATCATTCCAGTTTTGACCTTGCACCTGCTTTTATATTCGTTTTATTGATTTTTTCAGTTGTTAAAAAATTGAATGAATTCAGCCTTTAGATCTTGGTTTCTTCGGTTTGCAATTGATTTATTTCAAAATAAAGCAGTACTGGGAGCTTGCTAGAAAGTCTTTTCCAACATTTCTACTTATTCCTATCCATTGCAATTTTCTTCCGGGCTGGGTATTGTTTTTAGACGATTTTTTGCTTTTGAATTTTATTCTGTTGCTTTTGTTTTTCTATGATTAATTTAATTTTTGAATTAGTATGAAATCATGTTGTCTAGTATATATACAACAAGGAAGAATCATGTATTAATTTCGTCTTAATTGCCGTGATTAGAAATCTAATTGTAGTGGTTCTCTGATTCTTAAGTTTGAGCACTCTTTTTTGAATTATTTTGACTTTCCTGTCTTTTTTGAAAAGTTTTTATCCGACGTTTGCTTTCGCGATCTTTTTGAGATTAGAATCAATAATTATCTGAGGGCAATTGATGGCCCTGTCAGCTTTGTCAGGCTATCAGCTTTTCGACCATCCTAAAAATTTCAGACTATTTTAACGTTACCAAACGTTTTCAATAATAAAATTTTGCTGCATTTTATTTCTCTTGGTGACAGTGGTTTAAATTTCACCGATTTTTAGATCAGACCCGGGGAGGTAATGAGTTAATGGTTTAATACAAAAGGTAATGGCTTCAGCTTTTTGTGAAGTTTTGGTGATTCGAGTCGCTTCCGGAATTCTTCCGGCTATGTTTTTTCAATTCGTCGTCTCCATCGATGTTTCTCACGACCTGACTTCTTGGAATTGACTTGTAGTGACTTATACTGCTTTGCAGTTAAAATTTATGCACGTGACGTCATTTGTTCTGCCTTTAGGTCAATTGCGTGACTAACCTCACTCAAAAATGACTTCTGAACTGACTTAATGAACTTTAAATTTTATGAACATTTTTTAGTTAAAGATCAATCGTGTGCATCCAAGTAGTGCCAAACGTAAATGCCCTAATTTTTGAGTATAGAGTCTTGAGTTTTTGATTTAAAATATCAAATTCGAAAAATCTTCCCTTGTAGAGCGTATGTGTCTCATAAAAATGACCGTCGGAATCTAACCCAAAATGTCCATTGGTATTTTAATGGACTGGTGTTCAATCTGTCTATTTTATTTCTTTAGTTGTTTCAATTCCACAGAAGGCCCCAAGCGTCTAACGCTGCTATTTTCTGGCTATCTGCCGGCTTTGTTGTTAATTTGGTACCTTTTATCGATGCTTCGGTAACTCATTTTTTTCGCCATCAGCTTTTTAATAGCCGCGAAGCTATAGCGGCTATTGTTGGGGACATCGTGGTTTTTGCGATTCAAATAATTCGAACTATATTGGGGTGCTGTCTTTTTTATTAATCTGTTCACATATTTTTATGATTTGGAGTCAAATTGGAGTCGTGATTTTGGTCTTGCTGAAACACGAACTGAAGCAAATAAGCGAGTGGTTTTGCACAGAGAAATTTTTTGCTCTAATTTTAGAGCAGAGTGAGAAAACGGTGTTTGAACAAAAATTCGCTCTCTCACTAGTGGTTTTTTGTTCACATGCGGTGATTTCACTTTGATTTTTACTGTTTTTACAATTTTTTGGATCGGATTTTCTAATTGGTTTTCGCAATCCATTCATAGTTCGTTCTAGCCCTGTTTTTATTGAACCAAACTTTTCTTTCGCTAGTGGTTTTAAAAATGCTTTTCCCAATTGTCTCATAGTATTGTCCGTTCTATGTCTAGTTTTGTTTTAGTCAATCAAAATTTTTTGAATTGTATGTCAGGACTTGTCCTCCTATGCTTTTCTGCTTTCATTTTTTCTGCTTTGAGTTCAATTACTGCTTTTTACTTACCTCACTCAAAAAAAATGACTTCTGAACTCGCTTAATGAACTTCAATTTTTATGAACATTTACTAGTTAAAGGTCAATAGTGTGCATCTAAGTATTACCAAACGTATATGCCCTAATTCTTGAGTATTAGAGTCTTGAGTTTTGGATTTCGAATTTCAATTTTGAAAAAGCTTCATTAGGGCTTTTTCCTTATAGAGCGTATGTGTCTCAAAAAATGGAGTCTGAAGCTAACCTAAAATTGTAGTGGTCTATTAAAGGACTGGTGGTCAATCTGCCTATCCTATTTCTTTAGTTGCCAATCTGCCGGGCTATCTGCCGGCAATCTGCCGGCTATGATCAGTTTTGTGTATCTGAAGATGTTTGTTTCTTCGTTACTAGTTTTCTTCGATAGCAGATGATTCTCTTTTTTTTGTCTTGTTGTCTTAACGCTTTACTCTATTTATGATCTGTTTTTTTTTTTAAATTTGGGACTATCCACTGGGGGATACTTTCGACAATTTCGCCTGTTTTTTAAGAACTTACATTTAAAAAATCGACTTCCTCAGTTTATTTTAATTTCTCGAATTTGTGCAGTTTGTTGCCCATGATTATGAAAGTTAGGGTAATATGTTGCTTTTCAGTTGTAGCGCAGAAAATATCAGCAATGAGTCAGAACTTTTTTAAGGCAAGGTCGCATTACATAATTGGGAATCATTTGCTTTCGCTTTTTTATCATTAAACTTTCGTTTCCTATCGGCTTCAAATTGTAGCAACCAATTGTTAACGAAAAGATTGCTCTTGACATGGCTCACTATTCGTATCCTTGCACTCTTTATTTTGTAAAATGTAAACAGATGCTTTTCTCGCGTCAAGGGAGAGCTCACGATTTTGGCAAATAATGAAAGTAAATTTGTCGGAGCAGAGAAAGAATTGCTTTGAAATGAGGAATTTCAACAATTTTCGAACTGATATACATACAGGTTGAAGTTGAAAGTTCAATCTGCTCATTGACCAAGCAAAAATTGTCACTTCAAAACATTTTTTTTGCAATTCGAAGTGCGGATTAACTATAGTTTTTAAAAGGCGTCACCTTTTGAATGAAGTTTTGATTTCCAAATTTCTAATGAGCGACCGTAATGTGCACCTATATACTCCTCCCATAAGAAGACCCATAATAAGGTGCAATAACAACAAATAGTCTACTCCTTGAAAACGGAGAGTCATCAACAAACGTTTAACGTTGTGGTAAGCGCACGCAAATGGGTGTTGTTACGGTTACGTACTGTATGTATGAAGATTATATAATGAGAAGACGGCTGTAGATAATAATAATAATCAATGAAAAAATAATAAATTTTTCGTAGTGCCAATACGAACGAATAGTCATAGCGATTACCTACATTGTACAGATACCATAGATTACAATGTTCGACACTACAAGGTAGCCATTAAAACCATCTGGTTTATTCTCAGGCGCCTCGCACATCAACAATTGAAGCTAAAGAGCGGTGATGTGGTTTCATAGGTGACAAAAGTTAAATTCACTATAGCACCACACGATACGAAGAAGTTAGCATTGATTCTTAAATTTCGTGAGGTCTAGAATTGTGATATATAGGCGAAACAATAATTGTTTTCCAAATGTAGTCTTCATCTTCTTTTTTGTTAACATTAATTTTTGGTTGAAGTCTTTTTGTAATAGCAAAATATATAGGCGAACATGTTTTTATCTTAAGCCACTTTTTACTCTTTACGGTCACAAAAATCAAAAGTTGGTCATCTTTTAATTAGGTTTAACAAATCTTGTTTTTGTTTTCAGAAAAATTCAAAGTCTTTTTTGGTTCGGGTCTTCAGCAACAACATATGTTCTTTAATAGGCGAATAAATTCTGTATTCAAAAATATTTTCACTGCAAACAAATCTAATTTTCTTTTCAAATCTATGTTTCTTACTTGGAGTCTTATCCGGTATTTTTGGGCTCTAATTTGTTCACCTTTTAATTATGATGATGTAACCTTCAGTTTTTGCTTTATTGCGTCTGCCACCTAACAATATTTTGTGTGGCAACGCTCATTGAAAAATTTTAAAATTTTTATATATTTTTGATTTAATTTGCTGATAGTGGCTAAAAATTTTTCAAACTTTTCCTACACATTAATTATTCTTTTGGTTTTTTATGATAATGAAAACTATTTTACCTATAGAGTGTGTTATTGATGCAAAATTGAGTAACGTTGACAATTCAACAATTGGAGATCCTATGGCTCTTTTACCATAGAAATTAGATTCTTTATCATTTTCCTTCATTTTTGTTTTCATGGACTTTCATTTTTTTGAAAAAAAATCTCATACGTTTGAACAGGAAGACACTGTAGATCAGCTTGATGTAAGGCTCGGTATTCAATTGGTGGTTGGTATTATTCGTCACATTCTGTTGTGGGAAACAATTAATTTTGTTTACGTGTGTTTTCGCTAGTAACAAGTTTTAATGTCTATTTACACATGAGTATATTGTTATGTCCAATGTTGTATATTTTCAATTGGTGCGGTGACTTCGATCACGCCAAATTAGTTATTTGAGCAAAAAGTGAGCTGTTTCGCGGTATACATTTTTTTCATTACAATTTGAAAGTGCAATGAGTATATAGTGTTTGAACAAATGTTCATTTCCAAAAGTGACTTCTGTTTTTATTTATTTGTCAAGAATCTTTTTTTGTTTTTTCCTGTATGGTGTTTCGAAATCCCAATTAATTTGAGATCTAATTTTTGTTTGGTCAATAATCCTGTGATAATTTCTTCATTTCTTCAAGCTATTTCTTGGCTCACACATGACTGGCCTCCTCTTATTTGATTACCAAAAGTTTATCAGGGAGCGTGAGTCAACAATGGATATCAAACTTCAAATACCAAAAAAATTAAGTTTCAATGCTTAGATGAGTTTAGATCTTCATATGGGACTTAAGATATTACAGGAACTGATCGGAGAGTAAAAGGTGTTCTGCATTTTATTTTCTGGAAACTTGCCAACTATTTTGTATGTAAAATTCAGCTTTTTGAATGGGACTTGACATTGTTGATTGGCTAATTTATCTCATTTTATCGACCTTCTCAACCATGCTGTTGGCATAGTCATTTGTTTGTTTTTCAATTTCAATTAATTTTTCTATTAGCTTCGTGAAATGCAGAAATTCAAGTGCTATTCACGTGAGTTAAAATTAACACGGTGATGTTGTCGTTTCTTGAAATCAAGAATTGAAAATGGTTTCAAAATTCGCAGTTGCGATTATATGCAACGCCATTGTCCTTCTCACCTCTATGGAAGCAACAGGGAAGACAGGTTGTATGACATATGAAGATTGTAAGCCCGGGAAGATTTGCGTCAGGCGTCGAGGAGCTGCAATCAAGCGACAGTTCGGATGCATGGAAGACTCCGATTGTGATGAGGGATCATTTTGCAGCGATTTGAAAATTTGCGTAATTGGGGAAAGAACGTAGAGAAGCACCCCCTTACGAAAACTTTGAACTAAAATTTGAATAACTAAGTTTATACAGTTAAATTCCTGATTATTCTGAAGGCATGTAAACTTTAACCTTTCGGTTATATTATTAATTTACATGTTTGGGAAAAAAATACTCCAAGCAATGCCTGTTTTCAGTTACGCCATTTTTCACTGATTGTTATTGTTTTCTGGACAAGAAGTAAAAAGCATAATTCAACAACAATTCAAATGTGTTTTTAGCTTTACTGTTTTCTCTTCTCAGATAATCCTGCATAGAGTGCATTTAATTTTTGTTTTTTTTCTAACGTTAACTATAAATTATTGAAACTCTACTACTTTACGTTTCTGATTATTTTTAAACAGTTTTTTAAAACTATGTGTTGAGTTTGGAGTTTTTTGTTGAGCATCTGTCCTACTTCTACATTACTGTTGCACTGCAGTATGGTGAAAAGTGACATTGAATTCTTCATTTTGCAACTTATCAGTCACTATTTTCATCCCAAGTGCCATTGATTTTCATAAAGTTCTGCTTTGAAACACAATTTCGTTTTCCTTTTCATTGGCGAAGACAGATTGGTACAATAAATTAACGATTAATTTAAAATGAGGATTTTGAAATTTTCACCCGTCACATTTTCCAACGGATTCTGAGATCAGCAATGTTAAAATTTTATTGGTACGCGTGAATTAAAATTTATGAACCCAGGTAACGCCTACATATTTTGCACGCAACCCAGTTTTGTGAAAAGCAGCAATAATTAAATATGAAGGCATGTTTAATTTATCATTTGAAATTGCTTCTTTCCCTCAGTTAAACCTGCACATTTATTTGCAATAGCTGCTCCTAAACAGCCCCTCTAAATTGTATTTGTCCAATTATTTCATTAACTATTTTTATTTGACGCAATTTTGTTTAACTTGAAGCAGGAAATTTAGACTTGAATTATTTTGAAGGGCTACAAGTATTTGGGGTAAACTAATGAAGTCCATTTGAACCCTCCCTTTTCCGTCATTTTGTCAATTTGTACATCCTTCTATGCATTTTGAATGCTAAGAAAGTCCCCCTAATGAGGCCTAATAGTCGATTTCAGCTCAGTTTCCTGCGCTATGGTAAGCTGTGTGCTTGTCTGTGGATACGATTTCAGAAACAATTAACATTGCGCTTTTATATCCTTCCTGCTTTTAGGATGGTATCAGTTTTCACAATTTCACCCCCTACCCTTTTAATGTTTCCCCGGCTGAGGGGACTACGGCAATCAGCCCAATTCTGACTAACTAAGTGAGCTTTTATCTACTGACTTCACGTTCATTCTGCTCTTTCCTTTGCTGTTGTGGTCTTACCAAATGCCCTCTTTCTTCTTCAAGTCAGAATTATTTAGCTGAGCAACACATTAGCATAATTACATTGACCGACCCATTTCAATTATTCCTTTTTCCATGGCTTCAATTTCTGATTAATCCAGGTAGAGTTTAAGCAGCACTCTTTACTGTTTGACTTATAGGCGCCGTACAAGGTTACTGTGCACTTAATATTCATTTTAAAGTAAATTTTTAGAGCTTATCGTATCACATCGAAAATAACTGCCACAAAATCCATAGATTATATTTGAAACTTTTACCTGATGATATCCTAAGCATGTTCCGGAAATCTACGGGGCGTAATTTTATTCTTTTGCTATTCAATGGTCGTGCCGGATCATTATAAAACGAAAAGAGCAGTTTTATCAAATCTGCCCAGTTTTAAAGCAATGTTTATTTCCTTATATTAAAATGAGTCGCATCTTCGAAAGGTTTTCTTGAAAGAAATTCCATAATTTTATTGTCTCCGATATATTGAGAGTTCTAATTTAATTTTCAAATTTTATGTTTGCCTTTTAAAAAGGACATTTGTTTTTATATATTTGCTACCATAAATGAAGAACTATCCGAAAGTCAGGCTTTGCGTTTTAATTCATATTCATTCATATATGGGCATCTTAAAAAGCGTGAAGTAAAGAAGTAAGAAAGCAAAGAGTAGATTTGGGGCTCATTTCTCTTCCAGATCAAACTTTGGCTCATAAGTTTTTTCTTCACTAGTTAAATCAAATTAAGCGAAGTACTTTGGTACAATCTTATTTGTTTAAAATACTATACATTAACAAAGTTAACTCAAGCTAAAATTGAACATTTAATCCACGATAAGATTCCAAATTAACAGAGCTTTGGATCAATTTTTTTCGTTTGCTGCTTTATCAAGATTGACATGTCATCGGTCTCCCCTCTCAATGCTTGAGGTAAAAGGTCATGGGTGCTCGCTTTTTCTCAACGGAGGCAAGAGTTCATTGATTAAATTAACTATCACAGCATTTATCATAGCATATATAGCATATATAATATAGCATCATAGCATATATATTATAGCATTTATCATTATGGCTTAGCCACGTATCGCCTAAATTGACGCAGCCTGTGCTAGTCAGTGGAGGCTAACGAAAGGGAAGCAGAGAGAAAAATTTACAGCCTGTAATCAGGGTTAAGCATTTGAAAGTTCTTCAAACTGTTTTGGGTAATACGCTAACGGTATGAATTGATTACCCATATCATTGTACTTCTGGGTGCATTGTTCGTGTTTTCTGTCTTCAACTGTTGATAGAGCAAAAGCACCAACAATTATTTGTAATTTCAACTGCTTTTGAGTAATTTAAAACTAAGAATTAGCCTTTAAAATATATCTTGACCTGGCTTCGCGATAGGGCAACAATTTTTCTTCGCGAATAGAAGTGATTGACTTTATCTAGGATGAGTTAATGTTGTCTTTTCTATCGATTGGAGTACAAACAATTTCGTTTCGATGTAAACTGTATCAAAATTGTTGCTCGCTAGTTGTTCAATTTCGTTGTTAAATGGTTAGACACATTACCAAAGTGCGCTACCTTGGGTTCAATTGCTAAAATACTTTAATTTCGCTGCAGAGTCATGTTTTCTCTGTTGTCAACAGCTGATAAAGATCAGAATAAAATTTTGTTTGTACGTGTACGAAGGTTTGGAGGATTCAGCTTGCTTGCATCTCACCCGTTGCTGGCTGATGCAAAATTTTCAACCGCTGTGTCGTACTTTATTATTTTGCTGTGGTGATTCGCGTTGCGAGTATGCAGACAGAATGTTTATGAGTGATTCGCGGAGCGAGATCTACTTTAACTTTTGTTTCGCTTACTTGCGGAGCGGGAGAACAAGAGACAGTTTTGCAAACTGTATTGAGTTGCATAAATTAAGAGGAATGAATTAAACAGATTGGAGCCACTTGGGCACAACGTGAATACGTGATCAGACATGTCTGATCACGAAGCGGGAAACTATCAGACAACGGAATGAAATCATAAGGTAAACAAATTGAACAAATTAATGAAGGTGAAAGTAATTGAACTAATTTAAGGCATCAAATAAATTTTACTGCAATGATTAATTAAAATGAATAAATATACCATCAGGTATCACATACCCTTCGCAGCAAGAAGAAAAATTGTAATATACAATTTTTCAGATATAATTAATAATAACAATATTTACAAATTAATACAAGGTCCCCGGTTAAATATATAATATCAATATATTTGCTGGTTATCATAACTAAAAATACGATGATTAATACAATATAAAATGTCTTTTCAGTTTTTGAGTTGTACAAGGTCCAATCTTCATTTTCGTAATCTTGTTCCTCTGCATCAAGAGCAGTCATAGATCTAGCCAATGTCGGGGTGTCCGTCTCTAGCAAAGGTACATTTCGTACCGCGGGAGGCGAGACAGAACCAATCTGAGGTGACACGTTTTGCTCTTCCGGTTGGATTTCCAAGATTTGTTGCACCGATTCGACAACGGTGACAGGCGGTGCAAAATTTTCGACATCACCCGCTCGTCGGGGTCGTTTAGGCGGTGGTAAGATGTCTGATCCTGGAGATGACGTTTCAAAACCATAATATGACGGGCTTCGCCTATTACGGTCAGAAGATCGTTTTGAAGATGCTGTTGCGGGTGGATCAGTAGGCTCATTTGTAGTCGGTTCGCTGATCTCGAGTGGAGGTTGAGCGTTTCGGATTGCGGCGAAGTTTGGCAATTTTGGAACGCGCCCCCGCATTGCGCGAGAAATGTTTGAGCGCTGTGAAGAGACTCCGCTGCCCGGCTCTCTCTTCCTATGTTTCATCTTTTTATCACCCTTTTGCTTTCGGGTGAACTCTTTAATGTGGCTGTGGATCAGCTCTTCAACGACTTTCTCCCCCGCACGTGGCCCGCGTCTGTCGGCATATACTTTCAATGGAGTCTGTCTCTCCTGATGGGTGCCGAATTTGGCAATATCGCTATTGCGGACGGTAACAATTTGTTTACCCGGCTCCTTGATGGTCGATGTAGTCGGGCTTACTTTTAAGATGTGAGATCCTGGGGCGAGAACTTCATAAAGGCCTTCAAGTTTCTTCTTGGATCGTCTTTTGCCGTGGATTTTGCGAGCCAAGTTTAGCTCTACCGATCGTTCTTTTAGGGGAATGGGGCGGATTGCTTTTGTTTTTAGGAATCTGGATTCGCCATCCGTGCTCGCCCTCTCTCTTGCGCTCGCTTCCGTTGTGGCGCGTGTCATGCCCTTTTTCGACTTCAATGTCGCTTCTGTATCCACTTATCCATTTGTCATCAGGCAATATTTCCTCCGGCATCACTGTTTCTTCGTCTTTTTGAAGTGTTGATTGCGTTACTGCAAGCCCAAGTTGGTCGAACAAATCACGACCAATTAAGGACTTTAAGCCGTCAGCAACAACAGTGAAGGTTGCTGTGTTGCATACCCATCCTTTGCTTGTGATCGGAGCTTGGATTTTTCCCAGTACCTGTATTGGCTCGTTAGAGAAATTTCGCAGTTGTGCTGGTGACGATTCATGGATCCAGAAAGCGCGGGGCTGTTCTGTACTACTTGCGACGCGAGTGAATGATGCAATATACTGCATGCACTCCCGGAGTCCACGAGCAGAGTTGTATTAACGTTTCCAATCTTGAGTGGCATATTGAGGGGTTCGACTTTCTCTACTGCGGAATCAATCATGGCAACTGTGTTGTCCTCTTCGCCGCTGCTGTAATCAGATTCATAGAGTTTTGGTGGTTGAACAAAGTTTACTGAGTCCTCTGGATGTGGATCTTCTTCAACTACCCGATCCATCTTTTTCTTGGGATCTTGTGGTTTTGGGTTGATGGTCCTTTGTTGTTTGCGGCAGACTTTCGCAAAGTGGTTTAACAATCCGCAATTGTTGCACGTCTTTCCTTTTGCGATGCATTTTTCGCGATGATTTGGGAGCCAAACTCCACCACAGTTGGAACAGTTGAGTGTTGATCTATTATTCTTTCTTGCAGCATTGTTATTGTTGTTCTGCCAATACGGTCTTCGTGGATTGTTGTTGAACTGTACGGCATTTACGTTCGCCGGGACAACAATTTTGTTATGTTGTTGAATTTGGTGTTGATTTCGCATTCCGATTTCCATGTTGATTGCCAATTCCAATGCTTGACGAGGTTCCACAGTTTGTTTTAGTAGCTCTTTTTGAATCTCAGGGTCGCTCAGGTTTGTGATGAACACATCGCGTATCAGAGTTTCTTCTTTGTTCTCAAAGTCGCAGTTTTCTGCCAGTTCTTTTAATTTACCGTAGAAGTGTTCAACAGTTTCCCCCAAGAGTTGTTTTGTGATCAGAAAAACGTGTCTATCAAATGTTATGTTACGCGGGCGGATGAATGCTTCTTCTACGATTTTCCAGAAATTAAGAGTTGATAGTGTATCTATCATAATATGCGGGTTCTTACAATTCAAGATACGGCGTCCCTCTATTCCAATACTCAAGTAGAGAAGAGATACTGATTTTCGGTCCGCCAACGACCACGGTTTGTCACCACACATTATGCCTATCTCGATGAGTCTTTGGCATTTGTTTTGCCAATTCATTTTTTGTTGCGCGTTGCGCGCGTTCCTTTCCCTCTCTGATTGTGCAGATGCACCCACAATCGTCTCTTCATAGATGGGTTCCAAGGGTAGCTCCACCATTTCAGGCTTCGGGCCAAGTAGCGTGTCCAAGATGATATTCTCTTTGGCTAAGAGCGCTAATTTGTATTGAACTCTCCACTTCTCCCAGCGAAGTGGTGGGTCCGGTGTCGGTTTGTCCCAGAAAGGCTCGATTCCAAGAGGTGTTCTTTTCGTTGCTGACTGCGCCATGTACTTTATTATTTTGCTGTGGTGATTCGCGTTGCGAGTATGCAGACAGAATGTTTATGAGTGATTCGCGGAGCGAGATCTACTTTAACTTTTGTTTCGCTTACTTGCGGAGCGGGAGAACAAGAGACAGTTTTGCAAACTGTATTGAGTTGCATAAATTAAGAGGAATGAATTAAACAGATTGGAGCCACTTGGGCACAACGTGAATACGTGATCAGACATGTCTGATCACGAAGCGGGAAACTATCAGACAACGGAATGAAATCATAAGGTAAACAAATTGAACAAATTAATGAAGGTGAAAGTAATTGAACTAATTTAAGGCATCAAATAAATTTTACTGCAATGATTAAATAAAATGAATAAATATACCATCAGGTATCACACGCTGAGTGTCCTTATCCAATGTGTATGAAAACTCGGTTCCCGCAAAGGGGGTTATTTTAGACCTAATTACAATTCCAATTGCGTTTGAAAAAAGTTTTCAACGACCCATTCCACGTCACATCACTTTCAAAAATAATTTTGCATGGTTTACAACGTTGCAAATTATTTATTTTTTTGATCCGCTTTCAGACAAACAAAAGATTACCTTGATTTTTCGAAATTGATCCACGCAACAGAAGCAGCAGGCTTAGGGCGCTAGCTAATCCTACAGCTGGTTTATACTATCAGATACTATAGATACTATCAGTTTACCTGTGACATATCTTGATGACACCTCGATACTTTTGAGATCTATGATCTGCGAACTAATCTTCTATGTCGTTTTCTGATATGTGAGTGGGCGTCGCTGTGCGTGTTTTGTTTGGCCTGAGTGGCGAACTTAGCAATATCACTATTGCAGAAACCTATTTCTTGGCAATCCCGGTTCTTTGATCAAGAACGTCGGAGATCTTTTGACAACAGTGGAGCGAGGAGCCTCGATTTACAATTTTCACGGTGGCCCATTCATGGTTAGACGCTATTTTGTATTGCTCGACCGATGTATATCCCTTGTCCTCAAGGTAATCTCTTATGTTCTCTCATAAGTTAGGTTTAAACAGTTAGGTTGAGCACTAATTTTAGATAG
>NC_134474.1:22775179-22830179 GCF_964194025.1 Convolutriloba macropyga
CACTTAATTTATATATGGTTGAGAGTGCTGCATTTTTACTCATATAGTGCCAGAAATCGTTTTGCCGAAGCAAAATTATACCCCAAATACAATGGTATGTCAAGTGGAGTGAGTGATTCCAGCACCGCTTCCTCAAACGACTTGGAGATGCCAATTCCTCAATCGAAGCTCACACAAACTGATCTAACGTGGAAATCCCTCCAGTATTAGTGCCCATGAAGATTCTCTCCATCAATGTTTTTCAATTTGTGTGACGCAATCCCAAGCCTCTTTGCCTCTTTCAATACTCCGTACACGGAGGTGAGCAGTACCAAAAAAACTTTGTGAATAATTGAGTCAATATATTCTTAAATAAAATTTCCCTGACAAATTGGGTGACCTCCAACAGTTAAATTTTCGGTTGCATTTACCTTTGTATTCAGTGTATATTAAAATGTCACCCTGTTGGAAATTGTCGGACGAGTCGACGAAGAAATATTTTTATTGCTCATAGTTGTTTGTTTATTTGGGTGTATTTGAGTTGAACTTGTTTTGAGTTTAGGTAGTTTAGATTTTTGGATTTGAATTGGACAGAAAGTAGACTGCAATTGTTTTTTTGAGCTGCGTGAGTTATATGAGTGAGATAATCTGTTTGTACCTATCTGTTTGAGTTTGTTTTCTGTGACTACAGCTTGCAGTTGAGGAATTTGTATAAATTACAACAACTACATCACCAATGCTGCAATTTCCTTTTGCATTTTGATTTGGTTGACCCGAAAGGTAATCTACCAACCTTGTTATTGCACCAGTTATGTTTTCAGCGTTGAAATCCAATGGTAGAGGATCCATCCAACGGGTTAAACTGCTATTTTATTAGTTGTTGGAGCGATGCTACTTCATTAGTGATAATATTGCTCTTTGATCTGTGATGACTTAAATCTTTCTAGAAAAAAGTAGTGTTTAAAAATTCCTCTTTTCCCAACGACTTCAAGAAATTCCAATTCGTTAACACTCTATCGTTCTCCAATTCTCTTTAAAAAATATGTTGCGTATGCAATAATTTTGTGACTAAGAGGTGTTGATTGTTCTAATGCTGCACCTTAAGCACAACTAAGAGCATCGCACTGGAAGCACTTTTCCTAATTGCGGTTACATTGTGTATTTTCTGCTACATGTGAGATCAGATTCCCTATGTATTTGAATTTCAGTTCATGGGATTCTATCCATTCAAATTGTGCTGAGTTTTTAAACAAAAATTGATAAGGATGACACAATTGTGAAGTTTTAGAATGATTTTTGTTAGATAAAGTATTGAGCCTTACAGATTTCAAAAAGTTTAAGATTTTTATGTGGAGATAGGTTTAAGATGGCTGATATTTGTGATTTCAAGTAGAAATACAAAATTTTATCCGCGCCCTTCGAGGTCAGTTTTTAGCGAAGAGATAATTAGATCATTTTGTTCTAAGAATTTTGTTTTTATCCGGAAAGCAATGAGTGTTTTTCATTCGAACCAATGTTTAGTCTGTTGCTTTTTGAAATGCTGCTGGAATATCAGTAAGGCCGTAAATACAAGGTAAGAATTGATAATTACCGGTTGATTCGTCGCCTGTTTCATTGCTATGGCGTGACATTTTAGGGGCTAAATAATTTTGCGTTGTATGCGTACTTTGTCGTGAAATAGGCCGTATCTGGAACTGAGTTTAATAAAGACTTCGTTGTGTTTTTGGGGTTGCCAAAATGCGACTTCTTTTACTTATTTTCAGATTGTTATGCAATTTTGGCCTGTTTACCCCTTTTTACTGTAAAGACAGGGGTAATGATTTGAGATACTATTCAATTTTATGAAAAGTTTTCAATTTATAAGCTTTTTTTGAGTATTGTATTTATCAAGTGTAAACTTTTGGGCACAACCTTTTGATGTGTAGGAGTGATTTTTTGGTGGAGTGGGTTTTTAATAATATGGGTTTTGGATTTACTAAAACACGCAGTAGTTGCAGTGAACTCAAGTAATATGTGCTCCTTTGGGCTTTGATGTTGATCAATTTTAGTGCCCAAGTTTGCTTGATTGAGTGATAGACCTGGTTTAATAAATAGATATCTGCCCAGGAGTTTTTAATAGTCATTTACCACTGACCTGACGTTGAGTTTTTTGGCCATCCAATCATTGCATAGGCCTATGATTTCGATTTTACTGATTTTCATTGTTTTGTCATATGAAAAAGTCTTGAACTCTTTTGAAGCTGAAATAGCTGAGAGTTAGGCTTGTTTGGCTGTATTCGTGATGATTTTGGCCAGGTTTTCATGAATGAGTGTGCAAATGTCCCTTAATATGCGTTTCCGTTAATGGTCAAATGTATCCGAACAAAATGGGGACTTACAGGCTCTACATCTCAGTTCTATGTTATCAGAGACTAATGCGAGACTGTTGTCTTCTGCGTTGTCTGAGTCCATGTTATACTTTTCAATAGTGGTTAAATTTGATTTATTCTGTTGTCTTTGGTTGCCACCTCCAATGGGGAATCGTGAAAAATATTAATTTTGTGCTCAAGATACCAATTGAACCTTTGTTTTTCCGAAAGCCTTTGACAACTGTTTATTAATTCAACTGTTGTTGCATTGTTTCCCTTGAACTTCGGGGCACAATTTTTTAATGTGTTGGAGTGTTTTTTTGGTAGAGTGGGCTCGGGATATTGACTTTTTTCACTTTCAAATCATTGTATGCCTATGGTTTTGATTCTATATGTTTTTGTCAATTCAAGATGTTTTGAAGTCGTTGGAAGCTGAAATAGTTGAAGATTAGACTTGTTGGCTGTCTTTGTGATGACTTTGGCATGCTTTCATGAATGATCGTGCAAACGTCCCTTAATATTCGTTTCCGTTAATGGTCAAATTTATCCGAACGAAACTGGGACTTTCAGGCTCTACATCTCAGTTCTATGTTATCAAAGACTAATGCGACACTGTATATCTGCGTTGTCTGAGTCCATGTTATATTTTTCAAAAGTGGTTAAATTTGATTTATTCTGTTCTCTTTGGTTGCCACCTCCAATGGGGAATCGTGAATATTATTAATTTTGTGTTCAAGTTACCAATTCAACCTTTCTTTTTTTTCCGAAAGCCTTTGATAACTGATTATTAATTCGATTGTTGTTGCATTGTTTTTTTTACTTTTTTTCACTTTCCAATCTTTGTGTAAGCCTATGGTTTTGATTCTACATATTTTTGTCAATTCAAGATGTTTTGAAGTCGTTTGAAGCTGAAATAGTTGAGGATTAGAATTGTTGGCTGTCTTTGTGATGACTTTGGCATGCTTTCATGAATGATCGTGCGAATGCCCTCGAACATGCCAATCCGTTAATAGTCAAATGTTTCTGAAACGAATTTTGGACTTACAGGCTTTACCTCTCTAAATTTTATGTTATCAGAGACTAGTTGTCTTCTGTGTTGTCTTAGTCCAAATTGTATTCGATAGGGGCTAGTTTTGTTTTACTTTGTTGTTTTTGCTTGCGACATCCAATGGCGATTCGTCAACAACGTTAATTCTGTGTTTCGGGTTCCATTTCATCTCTTTGTTGTTCTGCAAGCCTTTGACAGTTGATCATTTATTCCACTGTTGCTGTTTGTTTCATTTGAGCGGGGCCTGATCAACCATTATCAGGGGCTAACGGCACTCTACAATTGGACGGCTTGAGGCCCTTGTTGACTGCGGTACAAACTGTATGTGTCAATTTTTCCGCTATACGAACGTGATTTTCAAGAATCCGTTTTGAGCGTTTTCTTTATTTCAAGAGTTCCCGTTGAATATCCCCATCAAGCATCTTGATGATGATGTAAAGAAAAAAATTAGAAATGATGATTAAGGAAATGAAAAAAGGAAGAGTGATGGTTTCTTCGTGGCTTCGTAGGTCACAAATAAATTGTTGTTGCCCTGGGTGTCCGTTAAAAATTTGTAGGAATTCGATTTTCAGCTGTTTTTGGGTAAAAAAAATACATTTTGTTGGATTGGTATCTGTCGCATGCTTTATTGGGTCGCTTAATTAATATGGTTTCAAGAAAGGTTCAGAGATCTTTTGAGGTCATTTTGTCGTTCTCATAATTTGCGTCATGAGACCCAAAAAAAACCCTCGTCCTTCATCTCCGAGACTGGGATTTGACAACAAGACACCCTTGCTGTCACGCACTTTCTATAGTCGATCCCCACATAGCAGAGAATCCCAGCTGCCTCAGTTTTTTGACGTTCTTTGAGGAAATTTTTCTTCATTTGTGTTTTTCAAATCTTGAGGTCTCTTTGGTTTAGGTCTTTGCTGTTTTCTCGGTCCATTTCTTAGGTGGGCTCAGGAAGATTAACTTTATTAGCAGGTGCTTCACAAAGGGCATCAGTTGATATCCCGTCTTATGCTTCTCGGATAATGTTTGAGAATACTGCGGAGGTGAGCAGTGCCAAAAGAAACTTTGTGAAAAATTGAGTCAATTTATTCTTAAATAAAATTTCCCTGACAAATTGAGTGACCTCCAACAGTTAAATTTTCGGTTGCATTTAACTTTGTATTCAGTGTATATTAAAATGTCACCCTGTTGGAAATTGTCGGACGAGTCGACGAAGAAATATTTTTATTGCTCATAGTTGTTTGTTTATTTGGGTGTATTTGAGTTGAACTTGTTTTGAGTTTAGGTAGTTTAGATTTTTGGATTTGAATTGGACAGAAACTAGACTGCAATTGTTTTTTTGAGTTATATGAGTGAGTTATATGAGTGAGATAATCTGTTTGTACCTATCTGTTTGAGTTTGTTTTCTGTGACTACAGCTTGCAGTTGAGGAATTTGTATAAATTACAACAACTACATCACCAATGCTGCAATTTCCTTTAGCTATTTGATTTGGGTGACCCGAAAGGTAATCTACCAACCTTGTTATTGCACCAGTTATGTTTTCAGCGTTGAAATTCAATGGTAGAGGATCCATCCAACGGGTCAACCTGCTATTTTATTTTTTGTTGGAGCGATGATATTTCTTTATTGATAATATTGCTCTTTGATCTGTGATGACTTTATTCTTTCTAGAAAAGGTAGTGTTTAAAAATTCCTCTTTTTCCAACGACTTCAAGAAATTCCAATTCGTTAACACTCTATCGTTCTCCAATTCTCTTTAAAAAATACGTTGCGTATGCAATAATTTTAAGACTAATAGGTGTTGATTTTTCTAAGGCTGCACCTTAAGCACAACTAAGTGCATCGCACTAGAAGCGCTTTTCCAACTTGCGGTTACATTGTGTGTTTTCTGCTGCATGTGCGATCAGATTCCCTATGTATTTGATTTTCAGTTGATTGGATTCTATCCATTCAAAATGTGCTGAGTTTATAAGCAAAAATTGATGAGGATGACACAATTGTGAAATTTTGGAATGATTTTTGTAAGATAAAGTATTGAGCCTTACAGATTTCAAAAATTTTAGGATTTTTATGTGGAGATAAGTTTAAGATGGCTGATATTTGTGATTTCAAGTAGAAATACAAAATTTTATCCGCGCCTTTCGAGGTCAGTTTTTAGCGAAGAGATAATTAAATCATTTTGTTCTAAGAATTTTGTTTTTATCCGGAAAGCAATGAGTGTTTTTCATTCCAACCAATGTTTAGTCTGTTGCTTTTTGAAATGCTGCTGGAATATCGGTCAGGTCGCAAAAACCAGGTAAGAATTGATAATTACAGGTTGATTCGTCGCTTGTTTCATTGCTATGGCGTGACATTTTAGGGGCTAAATAATTTTGCGTTGTATGCGTACTTTGTCGTGAAATAGGCCGTATCTAGAACTGAGTTTAATAAAGACTTCGTTGTGTTTTTAGGGTTGCCAAAACGCGGCTTCTTTTACTTATTTTCAATTTGTTATGCAATTTTGGCCTGTTTACCCCTTTTTACTGTAAAGACAGGGGTAATGATTTGAGATACTATTCAATTTTATGAAAAGTCTTCAATTTACAAGCTTTTTTACCAAATGTAAACTTTTGGGCACAACCGTTTCGGTGGAGTGATTTTTCGTTGGAGTGGGTTTTTAACAATATGGGTTTTGGATTTTTGAACACACGCAGTAGTTGCAGGGAACTCAAGTAATATGTGCTCCTTTGGACTTTGAAGTTGATCAAATTTAGTGACCAAGTTTGCTTGATTGAGTGATAGACCTGGCTTAAAAAATAGATATCTGCCCAGGAGTTTTTTATCGTCATTTAACACTGACCTGACGTTGAGTTTTTTGGCCATCCAATCCTTGCATAGGCCTATGATTTTGATTTTAGTGATTTTCATTGTTTTGTCATGTAAAAATGTCTTGAACTCTTTCGAAGCTCAAATAGCTGAGACTTAGGCTTGTTTGGCTGTATTCGTGATGAGTTTGGCCAGGTTTTCATGAATGATTGTGCAAACGTCCCTTAATATGCGTTTCCGTTAATGGTCAAAATTATCCGAACGAAAATGGGACTTAGAGGCTCTACATCTCAGTTCTATGTTATCAGAGACTAATGCGACACTGTTGTGTTCTGCGTTGTCTAAGTCCATGTTATATTTTCCAAAAGTGGTTAAATTTGATTTAATCTGTTCTATTTGGTTGCCACCTCCCATGGGGAATCGTGATTATTATTAATTTTGTGTTCAAGTTACTAATTCAACCTTTGTTTTTTTCTGAAAGCCTTTGATAACTGATTATTAATTCGATTGTTGTTGCATTGTTTTTTTGACTTTTTCACGTTCCAATCTTTGTGTAAGCCTATGTCTTTGATTCTACATATTTTTGTCAATTCAAAATGTTTTGAAGTCGTTCGAAGCTGAAATAGTTGAGGATTAGACTTGTTGGCTGTCTTTGTGATGACTTTGGCTTGCTTTCATGAATGATCGTGCAAACGTCCCTTAATATGCTTTTCCGTTAATGGTCAAATTTATCCGAACAAAAATCTGACTTACAGGCTCTACATCTCAGTTCTATGTTATCAGAGACTAATGTGACACTGTTGTCTTCTGCGTTGTCTGAGTCAATGTTATATTTTTCAATAGTGGTTAAATTTGATTTATTCTGTTGTCTTTGGTTGCCACCTCCAATGGGGAATCGTGAAAACCAATAATTTTGTGCTCAAGTTACCAATTGAACATTTGTTTTTCCGAAAGGCTTTGACAACTGATTATTAATTCAACTGTTGTTGCATTGTTTCCCTTGAACTTCGAGGCACAATTTTTTTGATGTGTTGGAGTGATTTTGTTGGTAGAGTGGGTTTAAGATATTGACTTTTTTCACTTTCCAATCATTATGTATGCCTATGGTTTTGATTCTACATGTTTTCGTCAATTCAAGATGTTTTGAAGTCATTCGAAGCTTAAATAGTTGAAGATTAGACTTGTCGGCTGTCTTTGTGATGACTTTGGCATGCTTTCATGAATGATCGTGCGAACGCCCTGGAACATGCCAATCCTTTAATAGTCAAATGTTTCTGAAACGAATTTTGGACTTAAGGCTTTACCTCTCTAAGTTTTATGTTATCAGAGACTAGTTGTCTTCTGTGTTGTCTTAGTCCAAATTGTATTCGATAGGGGCTAGATTTGTTTTACTTTGTTGTTTTTGCTTGCCACATCCAATGGCGATTCGTCAACAATGTTAATTCTGTGTTTCGGGTTCCATTTCATCCCTTGTTCTTCTGAAAGCCTTTGACAGTTGATCATTTATTCCACTGTTGCTGTTTGTTTCCTTTGAGCGGGGTCTGATCAACCATGACCAGGGGCTAACGACACTCTACAATTGGACGGTTTAAGGCCCTTGTTGACTGCGGTACAAACTGTATGTGGCAGTTTTTCCGCTATACGAAGGTGACTTTCAAGAATCCGTTTTGAGCTTTTTCTTTATATCAGGAGTCCCCGTTGAATATCCCCATCAAGCATCTTGATGATGTAATGAAAAAAATCAAGAATGATGATTAATGAAATGAAAAAAATGAAGAGTGATGGATTCCTCGTGGCTTCGTAGGTCACAATTAAATTGTTGTTGCCCTGGGAGTCCGTTAAAATTTCATTGAATTAATTTTTTAGCTGTTTTTGGGTAAAAAATACACTTTGTTGGATTGGTATCTGTCGGATGTTATATTGGGTCGTTTAATTAATATGGTTTCAAGAATGGTTCAGAGATCTTTTGAGGTCATTTTGTCGGGCTCATAATTTGCGTCATGAGACCCAAAAAAACCTCCGTCCTTCAGCTCTGAGACTGGGATCTGACAACAAGTCAACCTTTGTTTTTCCGAAAGCCTTTGACAACTGATTTTTAATTCGACTGTTGTTGCATTGTTTCCCTTGAACTTCGAGGCACAATTTTTTGATGTGATTTTTTTTGGTAGAGTGGGTTTGAGATATTGACTTTTTTCACTTTCCAATCATTACTACTGAACACCTTGCCGACTAACGTTCTTGTATTTTACTCCGATCTCTCCTAAATAACTAATCTCTCGAATTAATGAACGCCAACTACAACAAAAAAGTTCTTAAATTTGATTTCATAATTCGAGTTTTAACATTGCTCGTTTTTACTCTTTTTACCCCTCCTTTTAAAAATTACTTTTCCCCAAAAAATTTAAAATCTGAAAACCGGAAATTCTATATTAAAAAGAACCGTTGAATTTTCATTCAAACTGTGACTTAACTCAACCACCAAGATAAAATTAAGCGTATTGATTCTTTGAATCAGAGATTAATGCCAAGAACATACGATGCTCAATTAATTGAAAATTCAGGAAGATTGCCTTTTAACATCTTTTGCCTAATAGGATCCCTACTTTATGTGGATCACAGAGACGCAATCCTCTGCAATGATAAAGCCCCGCAGTTTATTCGAAAAATTTTGAAATTCAAAATATACAAATTAAGAGTTTGAGTATTTTATCTGTTGTTTTGCTTCAAGTCACTTCATGCTGTCAGTCCTGGAAATAATTTTTTTTGATAATTGAAAGGGTGCTCAGTTCCTCTCCAGTTGCTGGACCTTGCTTTTTTTTATCAACATACATCGCAATATTTTCGGAGACTTCCCATAATTGTTCCGACCCCACTTGTTGGGGGAGGAACTATATACTCAAATGGGTTTTTTTTGTTCAGAAAATTTTAGAGAAATGTGAGTGGTATCATTAAAAAGCTCGTCCAGCGTAGACTATGGAATTAAAAAGATTTTTTCAATTTAGTTTTTTTTTCGAGGAGTTATCGAGGATTGAAGTTTTGTGTGAACACGGCATGATTTTTAGCATGACTTTTAATTATTCTTTAAGTTAGGATCTTTCCATAATTTTAATAGAAAATTACATTTTACGCCACAAAATGAATCAATTTTGTGTTCCTAATAGACGAAAGGCGATAGAAAAAAAGACTAGTTCTGTTTTCATAGAAAAGCTTCTATCAAAAAAATTCGAAGTCTATTTGAGAGCTCTTTTTTACAAAACTTGTCATATTTTTTTTGTTTTTTAAGTCACCTAGAGACTAAGCCCAATGAACAGAAAATTCGTTTTCAAGCAATCGCTCATGATTTTTTTGGCTTCGATTCTGAGTTTTTGTAATTTTAAATGAAATTTTGATTTTCTTTTTAAGTTTTACTGAATTTTTGGTGTCCTATGGCGTACAATTGTTGACTAAAAGTGCAAAAGGTTTCATAATGAGCATTAAGTGAACCTATCTTGTGTTTTGATTGGGAAGCCAATGGCTGTTAAGACTTTAAAAATAATTTTTCGAAAAAACTTTTTCAATATTAACCAATCATAAAGTTTTTTTCTTGAACTGTGTGTAATTTTCAATAATGGCATGACCTTCCTTCTTTCTGTTGCAACCAAATTAATTTGGTTAGCTGTTTTACCGTTAAATTTTGTTTATATGGCTTCAATGTTACAAGACTTCAAAAAAACTTAAATTTTGGATATTTTCGTATTATTGGTTCCTTTTATACCTTATCACATTATCCCAAAATTGATAGCTCCCATTGGCTAAGGGAAGACGTTTGACGTTCAATGGATCACAGATAAAGATTTTAGAGAAAAAATTGAAATAAAAATTTAAATTGGCTTCGACACTTCTCGCACATTTCTAATGAATTTTTTTTTGTTTTTGTCTGCAATTTTTGTAGTCTTCATAATCATAGTACTTATTGTGATGTCTTATTACCTATGCATAAAAAAGATTTTTATCCACCCATTGAGGAATAACTGAGTATTTATTGACTTCTATTATAAGCCATTGAACTTAATGGCTGTTAAGACCTGAAAAATTTTTTTTCTAAATTTTTTTTGAACATTAACCAATCTTAAATTATTTTCGTGAACTGTATGTCAGTCGCAGTAATGGCTGGCCCTATTTTTTCTCCTCCAAACAAAATTATTTTAGTTAGAGATTTTATCTTCTAACTATTGGTTTTATGACTTCGGAGCCGCGAGTTTTCAAATTTTTTTTTAAGTTTTGTACTTTTTTTTGTAGTTTCTGTTCCTTTTGAAATCTTGTTACCTTGTCCTAATACGGGTATTTTTCGTTGGTTTTTACGAGGCGTTCAATGAATCATAGATCAAGTTTTCAGAGAAAAAAAATTAAAACTTAAATGGCTTCGATACTTTCTTCTCGCACTTTTCTACAGAATTTTTTGATTCAAACGAAATTACTATGGTTAGCGGTTTTATCTTCTAACTACTGATTTTATAACTTCGTAGCAACGAGTTTTCATAAATTTTTAAAAAGTTTTTGGATACTTTTTCATAGTTTCTGTTCCTTTTGAAATGTTATCATTTTATCCCAAAAATTTTTAGCTCCTGTTGGCTTTGAGAAGATGTTCAATGGATCATAGATCAATTTTCAATGAAAAGCTTACCGTTTAAGCTGCTTCGACACCATCTTGCACGGTTCTACAGAATTTTTGGATTTTGCCTGTATTTGTTGCTGTTTTTATAGTTGATGACTTATTGTAATATCTTATTGATGACTTATGAACTACAAACATCCTTCTTGTCCCATCAACGTATAAATTTGTGTATTTATAAAGTTTTTTTGTGAATGGCTTCGATTCTTTTCTCGCTGCATTTTTTTTTCATTCTAATATTTTCGCCTGCTTTTTTAATTCTTTAGGTAGCCGTAAAATGCTGACCGGTCTCATACGCGTGTAATTGAGGATTGCATGAATGATGTTACCCAAAGCAGTCAGTTTATAGCGAACAGTCTTAATGTTTATGATATTACAAATTGTCAATGATTTTTTACGTTTTTGTTGTTCTTTTTGTCAACTTGTAACTTGTTCTCGTCATTGAGAGATCCCATCTAATTCCTTGTACTTCAAAAGTTAACATCTCTACTGATATTTTGTCCTAATTGATGTATTGTTTGTTGAACAATATGCTTTTTCATGAAAGTTTTGTGAGCGGTGTAACATTCGCGCAATAACAGATCCTAATATTTTTCAATTGTGGCCCAGTTCTACTGATTTATTCTTTCATTATAATTTTAGCTGTATTAGTATATATAAAAATTGAATAAAAAATAATGTTCAGATATTGGCTAATGAGTTTAATGGCTTCAATAATTTGTTTTTTTTTCGGAAATTGTTTTTAATTTTTTTCGCCTCTTCAGTCCGTTCCTAGGGTTTAGTCTAACAAAATACAAGTCCCATTAGTTTCATAATGCCTTTTGAGTAAATATATCAAGTATAATTTTATTATGAGCTAATGATTTATAAGATTTTTGAACATATTTGGTTCAAATAATTTTAATTGATTTTTGAATTTCGCCTCTTTTTTGTTCTCGTTGTCGACTTGATACCTAGTCTAATTAAGGATAACTTTCAACTGCTGTCCGGTTAGACAATAGTAAATTTTGTGGTTAAGATTAAGTTTTTTGTGGTTAAGCTTTTAAATTTAGATTTTGAGTGTTTGCCGCGAAATTTTTTATGCTTATTTTGTTGTTTGTTATTTTTCTCGTAGTCTGTTTAATGGCAGATCTCGTGAGCGCTGTAGTGAGGCAGGGCATTATGTAATTCAATCAGTAGTTAGATTTTGTATTAGTTTTTTTTTAAACTCGAACATCCATTTTTGTTCTCTTCATTTGGTTGACAATGAAGCCAGAAATGTAGATGAGATCGGGTCGGAACATCATGTGCAAACGCACATTAACGAGCCTCCTTGATTTTTTATAAAATCAAATTGTAACCATTCAAATACAGGTTTCCGAATTAACGAGATGAACAGGATCTGAGTTTTTTTTGGTAGACTTGACTACCAAGGACTTTTAGGCGGACGGGGTGGGGGAGGGGTAAGGGAAGGTTGTTAGTGAAAACGTAAAGCAACATTGCCAAAAAATTGGGGTTTTGTCTGCGTTGTGAAAATGCAGGAAATACCAATTGAAATAGCGGTGTTTGAATTTCATATCCATTAGTAAATTTGTTCACGCCTTATTAAATTCCTCTCCCTTCCCCTCCAGTCACTTAAAGTATCCTGGAAAACTAGTTGATACAATTTTCACTTTGTTGTACCTTTTTAGGTTCCTAATCAACTTACCATTTTCAAACATATAGATGAAAACCAATTTGAGGCCTTTTATCAAAGCCGATTACAAAATTTAGCTCCGAAATGGCCCCAGTTGCCTTATTAATTGGGAAGAGGGAATTAATTACATCGAATATGTTCATCACCTCAAGCACCGTGGTGGTGAAAAATTAGACTTGCTCTGTCGTGTTTAATACATAACAAATACTGAATCGAGTCCGCTTTAATTTAATTTGAAAAGGTGTGTGTAGCTAGCGAGCAGTGGTAGTTAATTCTAATTCATTCATTCTATACTATTATAATATATTCCTACTCGCGCTGTGCTTTATTATGCTGTAGTGTCTGGTAACCTCGCGTGTTTGGCTATTTTTTAACCACTGTTTCCTTTATTTCATTTTTTCACATTAATACCGTCGGCTATCTAAATCTAACATTTCATTCGATCCCAACCACCCCCCCCCCCATCCTCCTCAACCCCCCTCCCCCCACTACCCCCACTATACCGCCTATTCCCTGGGCCAATCCGAAAGAGATTACGAGATTTTTCTTGAGACGCACTACATGAAATTTGACACAAAAATAATTTAAATTCGGGTTTCCAGTTATCTTTGTTCTCTGTCTTTAAGGAGGGCTTAAGTCTGGGTTTTCGGGCAAAATTGGCGCTCTAATCAATTTTTCATTCTCAAGCAAATTAGGCAAATTTGTACCATTTGCAAAATTTCTTACCACAGAAATTATCTGAAAAAACTTTGACCGTAATTTAGCATGACCGAAAAAATACGTCCGATAACGTGTGGTTGTTATGTTAATCCGCCACATTTATTTAAATTCAATTCCAACTTTTGTCTTTTTCCAGTAACGGTCATATTCTCTCGTTAATTATACATTCTCATCACAACCGAACAAAAATGCGTGACATATTATGAAAATAACCAAAAGAGCATCGGTAATGAGTTATATCTACTAAAAAAAGTAAAATTTTCATCTTGTGTTCTAATTTGCGTTACGCCAAATTTCTGTCAAACATTTTTAATGATTATTTTTTCAGCCTTTGTTTCTGAAATAATGACTTAGTTTTTCATGATGCGTTCGTCATTTTTTTTGCTCCAAAGAGAGGGCGCCGTTAATTTTCTGGGTTGGCGCACAGACCCAGTGTTGCATAAAAAGTCTAGCTGTTCTTTAATCAAGCGTGCCCAGATTTAATCTCGTCTTCTTTATTACCCTACACACAGCCATTACCGTCGCACTAATTCACACAGTTACAAAGAGTTATAAATAGAATTGTGCAGTCATTCATTTTGCATCGTCAGCTTCACCTAACTATAGCCCAATTATTGTGCACTGAAAAAGTTTTATTTTTTGCTAAAAAGGTAGAAGTTGGCAAAAAAAAAATACTGTTATTCTAACTTAATATCATGTTCAAATATGCGTACTTGCAAAAAAACGTTAAGTCGACGATTATCTTTTCACGCTTTTTAGCACGGTGAACTAGATCTCAAATTTCAAATTGAAAATTGTTTTCGCTTCGCTTAATCGCTTCAGCTAAGGTGAGGTTATTTGTTTTAATAAACCTATAGACTGCTTTTGTCTGTATAAATCTATTTTTCTTTCTTTCTTTCTGCCTCCTTTGATGTATCCATTTCACCTTCAATCAGAACATAACTGCTGATTCATATTTTGTTCATAATCCACCTATTACAAAAATTGAGAGTGAATCAGTCAAATCTTTCTTTTTTTTGCTGCCCCTACCGGCTTTTTTGCTCGTGTCATTAGTAGATAACCGTGATATAAGTCAGTCATAATTTGTATTGTGGTCAATCATGATTTGTCGTGATTTATATGATTGGTATGTAAATTTACCTGAACTGCGCTCAGGTAATTAGAAGTTCAGGTGAATTTCAGGTGTACAAAAACAGAAACACACCTCAGCTATAGTTCAGGTATATTTTTAACGGAACGAGTTCAGGTGTACTCACCTGAAAAAGAGTTTTTTATTGCAATCAGCAACGAAACAACAAAAATCTTTGTTTTTCAAGCAGCAGTAAACTAAAACAAAAAAACATACAAAAATAGCAAAACATTTATGTGCGGCCATTTGTTAAGTTTCGCAAAGTTACGGTTAATGTTACTATAAAATTTTCCCACTTTTTGGCCGTACTGTGTTTTCTAGTTCGAAAATGCTTTTTCTGGCCTAATCAGACTTTTCAAGGTGAACAAAAAGTGATGCTTCAGATGAACGGTGTGAAGATACATTGAAAATTTCAGAATCAAACAAGCAGGGAAGGAAGTGATTTTAAAAGGGACCAATTTGAATCCAACCAATCTTTCTATAGTTAATAGCAAAAATTATTCCTGCAGAAAAAAATTGTTGGATTTTTTGAGATTGTATTTGATTCCAATTGTAATTGGTACTGACATTTTGTTAAAGATAGTTGTGTTAAATTTAAATTATTATTTAGTCACTTTAACAATTCCTCAATAGAAGACAAGAAACTCTCAGAAACACCTTACGATGGCCCAAAACAATTCATTAACAACAGATAATGTCGTTTTTTGAATTGGGTACCTGAAAGTACTCAAACTAGCAAAATAATTTCAACATAAGCATAGAAGGGCTTAAAATTGGTTTCCACCAATGGCGCCGTTTACTATTTAACAGTTTGACGTTTCGCGAGTATTTTAAATCGTTGAATGCATACAAGAGTATACAGTGAAACGTTTTTATTTAAAAAGAAAAACAGTTGAATCAGTGGTAGCTTTTGCGATTTTGTGACATTATAATTATTCTTATTATAAAACGGTATTGAACTTTTGTTGAAGAAAACTGTGTATAGTGCTATTCAACGTTTTTCAAAAAGTTTGAACACTTTAAATTTTTTTTGCAAAGAAAGCTATAAGGGATATCAGTGAACGAAGCAAATTAATAATAAAGTAAACTTCTAATCGATTTAGTGAACATATGGGATATTTTTGTTTCTTCGGGTTTACTCATTAAAAAATAGTATGTTTCAATCCGATTTCGAAAAAAATCTCACGGAAAACAATCTCAACCTAAATTAGATAGCAGAACAACCCACGGAAGGAAACACCTAAGGAAAACCCCCACTTGAGTATCAAAGAGGTAACATCAATCAAAAAAATTAAAAGAATTACAAAGTGACACAATTGCACAGAAAAAAGCAAAAGTTTCCCAAAATTACATGTTTGAGCTAATCGCTCGCAAATATTCTATTGGCTGATATTCGTTTGCGGCACAAACAATTTGTTTAATTTTGCCGTGATTCTCTCATTCTGTAACTACCTGATTTCCTCTATTCTGTTTGTGCCACGGTAAGTTCTTGACGCGCTTGTCTGTGTATCGCCTCCAAAAATTTCCAAACAATGGGCTTGCTATTTTGAAGCATCGGTTCAAAACTTCTATGGAAACCTTCTATTGCATGGTTGGTTCTCGGTAGTTGCACAATCGTTCGATGATACACAATCCACATGTTAATGAAAGCGTGGTTTTTGTTGACTACTCCAATTCCTGTTGAAGCGACCGAGATAAGCATCCTCAAAATAAGCAACAAAATTAAGAGCTTCAGATGCTTGCAGCAGTAATTGGAGCACTATGGAACAAGATTCAGTATGTTCGGGGGCGAAAAAGCAAGTGCTGCAAACATACGGCTGCCTAAATTGAAATTTTGTCCTCTCGATATTTGACAGAGAAGCCCAATTCAACTGCTTTTCTGTATAGAGATTGAAGAAATGAAAAACAAATCATCCACTAACTTCAGTATTAGGAAAGGCTTCCATTGCATCATCTATTGAGGCAGACTCAATGTCCATTATTATTGTGCCGGGGTGTGATAAACTATCTTTTAATTTTTTTAGACCTGTATGCTTCTTGGTTTTCAACTAACGTACATAAATACAAATATGTTCTCTTAAAAAAGATTTAGTTGTGTTAGGCGACTATTTAGTTGTCGTTTCCGATTAAGTTAACCTGGACGATCTTAGATATATTACAATCAAATGCATTTCTATCGGCTATTTTCGAAAGAAAGAATCATTTGGAACGATTTTTGCCAATTGTTATCCAGCCTCATAATTATTTGCTTGTTTCCTATAGAACATCACTTCTGTGTAGTCTGAATGCCTGCGTTCTTGAATAAATTATTTAATTTATCTTACAAATAATTTTCCAATTTTTTTGTTGAAAGTTTTCAGTTTGCCCATTTTTTTAAAAAAAAAATTGAATCCTAGTGTTTAAACATAACTACTATTACTGTTTTCCGTGAATTAACTCAAGGTGGATGTTTTTTGTGAAACTATTCACATTTTTGCGACAACAATTTATTCAACAAAACCAAAATGAATTATTTTTCTTTGTTTTCAATCAGCATTTTTTGCCACACTTCACACTCTGCCTTGCTTAAAGCTACGAACTTCAATCAAGTCTCATGTTGAAATACAGATAATTTTGGCCGATCACTTTTTAATTAATTATGCGGTATTTAAACCAAAAAATGAGGAAAATTTAATAGAGAAAAAGTCCTTTTTTTTAAATTATTTTCCACTTTTTTTCACAATAAGATCCATTGTATTTGAATTAAGAGAAAATCTTACTTTATAGAGGTCGTACTTCAATCATATGTCTGTTATGTGAAGAAACTCATCGATTGTTTTTTTATCAGCTATTGCTATTGTCCGCAATTTTGTTTCCTGATTTATAGGGACAATTCATGTTGACTTCAAACTCGCTAACTCACTTAACCCAAAAAAGTCGGTCAACGGTCTAAATTCGTCCGCTTTCATAGAGTTCATTTTTTAAATTGTAGTCAAATTCTTAAGATCGATTTTATTTTCATAATTGGGTTGTTTCGCTTTCCAACTGTTTTCTCTCGTGTAAGAGCTCTGAAGAGTATAGCTACGAAGCTATATTTTGACACATATACCTAAATGGTAATTCTTCTTCAGTTCTAAAATAAGAAGTCGTCTTTTTATTAGTTTCCTTTTCTCTTTTCTCTTTCACGCTTCCTATATAATCTCTACCCATATATACTTTTATCAATTCCTTGCATAAAAAGTTTTGTATTTTGATTTATTTATTTATTTCACTTTTATTTCACATTTATTTATTTTAAATCATCGTTTCTAACTGTGAGTTTCACCGTGATTTTTATATTTCTTATTGCAAATCAGTTTTATTAATAACTCAAATACAATAAAACATAAAAACAATAGCTCAGAGGAATAATGAAAATTATATTAAACGAACATAAACATCAAACACTTTTCCTCAATTTTAATTGACCTCTGGAACAGTTTTCAATTTAATCTCTGGAAAAATATGTTCGCTGGTTAAGCAAGGAAGATTAGTTATGTGCAATCACTCAGATTAATCCGACACAACTCAAAAGTATATAATGTTAAAGTCAAAATAACATCAGATACAGACTAAAAAAGTTTCTCTTCACTAAAAAGCAGATGCAAATTGCACCTAATGAAATTAGTCAACAAAACGACAAAAAGGATAATAAAAACGACAATGTTTGCAAAATTCAATCTCATTTCAACAATTTATTTCAAAAGTGATAAAAATCCATTAACTTCAAAAGTGATAAAAATCCAAAAATCCATTAAGTGATAAAAATCCATTAACCAAAAAAAAAAAAAAACAAATACTTATTAAATTCACAAATAGCTCCGCATCAAGCCAATGACAACTGTGATTATTGAAACGGAGTATTATCAGACGAACTATGTGAAAAATTGACAAAAAACAGTAAATAAAGGCCAGCTTTAAATTTTAGATGTTTTCTGAAAACAGATGGTCTCTGAGTCATGTACCCATTAGTTAAGAAAAACTAATAGACGGATTAGTGTTTGCTTCACAAGAAAAAGTAAGTGACCTCTCATTAAGAACACTCGGTATAAGTTTCACATAAAGAAAAAGTGACACTGTTGAAAAATACGGTAACATTTTAGAAACCAAGGAAAATCGAAGGCTTTTAAGCCATAAGCTACAAAGGACGGCTTTAGCCTCCATGAAAAAGCAGTGAGACCTTTCGAAATAATTAACAGACTACAAAAAATTATAACACCACTAAAGAATTAATAACTGAAAACTTCCTTTATGCTCCATTGCACCTTCTTTCGATGCCAATAGGATCCGTAATTGCCGTGATAAATTGACAACACATCAAAAAAGACGCGCAAATATTGGTTATTGTTTGCCAATTCGTAGCGGAAAATACATAAGGCCTTTGGTTAACTAAAGAAAACTACGAAAGGTACTATTATTTTTCTTGAAAGAGAATTGGAACTGATATTAGTGAGATTGAATGGTTGAAAGAGTGGCAAAGTTCAAAGAGGCACTTATATTCTTGAAATGTTATAGATTTAGGGTCATACGAGCTCTTAGAAATAAACTGCGACCATCAAATAGGTTCTTTTACACCTCTTTACAAAACCATTGGTCTATTTGATTATTCTACGTCAGGAGATTACAAAAAAGATTTTAATTGCAGGCAAAATATTTGTTTCATTATGCGTTTACGAAAATCAACTCTCGATGCAATAAAAAATTGGCTATGCTCTGAGAAGGTAATATATGCTCAATGAGAATTTTTTGAATTAAAATAATATCTCTCAAGAATGAAGACGTGATGTGAAAATTGATTTCTGCAGACGACAGAAAATAACAAAATAGACCAAAAACATTTTGAAAAATACGGCGCCCCAAAACGATTGCAGTTTTTTACTGTAAAAATAGAAGAAGTGACCGAAATTAGATCTACTTCAGTATTCCAGGTTTTAGCGTAAAATATTGTGGGGCGAGAAGTTTAAATGGCAAAGAATGGCGTCTAAATAGAACGAAGTAACTTCAATTGTCAAACATTCTGAAAGTTTTAGAACCCCGAATGAGTCTCGATGAGACGGCATAAAAATTCAAAAAAAGGATGCAGAAAGGGCAAAGGTTCAAAAGCAGGTTTTTTTTTTAAAAAAAATCAATATGTTCTAAGTGATTAAAACGCTTAAGTCATTAAAAACATTGGAACCGATACTCGTGGAACTGATAAAACATACTTTTTGATGTATAATTAATCAACAATTGAAACTTGTCACAAGCCGGATTTGGTCATTCGACTACACAAAGATTGAGAAAAACAGAAAACAAAATCAAAATGACAATTAATTTAGCAAGAAAGAGTGGTGTCGCAGCCGTTAAAACGATTATATATTCAATGAGAACATTGAAAAAGTTCAGTTTCGCAATCTGTCAACGCCAATGGTACCTGCCAATTAGTGTGATATTGTGGCAAGAAAACGAAGAACAGACTCAAAAGTTCGCATATACCCAAAGTTGAGTTGTTTTTAATAAGAATATGTAGTGTCAAAACCAAGAAGTCATAAGTTGAAAAAAACAGTTATAATGATTGGATTGTGATTAGCTAGAACCAGGAAACGATCTGTCCATACAGTGACTAAGATAAATATTGAACGAAGGAAGATTAAAACGTGACACAGCTTTAAATTCGTGTTTTAAAACAAAAGTTTTCAAACATCATAAAAACCACAAGCTTTTATCTGGAAAAAAACAGATTGCATTTCAACTCCCTCATCAAAAAAATGATGAATTCTGACCGAAATCAAAATTTTGACAAACTTTTTTACGAAACCAGATTATTGAAGATATCAAAAAGATGAATTGAGATTACAGAAACCAATAAAAACTAGGATGAACTGAAAGTTTTTTTTAATTTTTCAGCTGAATTCAATTGTTTATCATTGGGTCATTTTTTGAGGGTTCTATGTGAAAAGACCAAAATTTGCAGATGTTGACTACCATAGGAAAAATATAAAGTTTTTTGATGAAAACACATGGTCGAAGACCTAAAAACATCAATCAAACTACACAACCAACACATATAAGTGTTGGGGTCAGCAGAAAGTTGATGATACCTATCAATAATAGGATTAAGTTAGATGCTGACAAAATTGATAACAATAGGGAAAGCTTCAAAATTCATTATATTTTACTAAAATATTCCATCTGAAAGTTGTTACAACCGTTAGCTATACATAAATCCAAAAAGGCCATTGAGTTCCTTCATTATCCAGAATATTTTAAACCCCTACAAGAAAAATAGGTTAGATTAAATTTCGAATGGGTTTTGAAAGAGAGTGGTGTCGGAGCCGTCAAAACATAAGATTTACACCCCAAAATTTTAAATTTTAAAGCTCAATTGATCATTCTTTGGACAACAAATTGCCCTGTCATTATTGCGATAGTTCACTGAATTTGTTTCCAAGTGGATAGAAATGAGCTGTCTTTGATTAAGCGGGTCTACAGAAACATGACATAAATAAAACCTGGCTCAAAAAATTTGCTGATACTTTTTCCAAGCAATTATATACAATATCATACGAGCCATTAGATATTACCTGAAAATACAGTATAGTTTTATTTTACCAATGATGACGTCCTAAATGAAAACGGAGCAAGTCTAAAAAATTGTACTGTACTGAGCTCTCAATTCCAATTTCTCTGAGTCTCAAATAAAAAAAATTGTTTCTTTTATTTCGGTTACAATTCAGAAGTTATTTTTATGCGTGAATCAAATGTAATAAAACAAACTGTTTTCTTTGCTTCCAGTGACGTAATGTCAAAACCGGAACGGAGAAATGTGAGAAACACTGGCTGGAAATGTCTCATTTTGTGCTGATTTTTTTAACGTAAGGTTCACTATTTTTTGATGAATAGATTGCAGTAATAGAATCTTTAAATAATATAAACGAGGATTTTTACATCTAACGCATCATGTTATTGGTTCTCATATTTTTTTCTGCCGGTAAAGTTGTTTTTTAAATGTCTTTTGAAGATTCATAAAGCTCAAAACTGATGAAAACAAAAAACGATCTAGCAAATGTTGCGTTTTTTATATGAGAGAGGAGCCGGGAAAATTAATTCATTCACTCTTTGTTAAAATGTGTACCACGTTGAAAGATTTGAATATTTTGATAGAGTAGTACTTCTTTTTATCTGCAAAAAGTGAAACTTCGCTAAAAACTTTCAGTTTAGTCATTTCATTCCGTTATGGTTCTAATTAGTTTGATATTCACCTTTTTTAAAAGGTATTCAATATCCATTTAAGGCAAGATCGTAACGTCAAAAAGGTTAAATTAAATTCTGATACTAAAACTAAAGTAAAGATTCAAGTATAGCAACGGAAAGCAGAGCTTTTTGATTCAGATAACTTATAATAAGCTACGAATGTTTTTTAACCATATAATGACGTTTTTAGCTCTAATGAGGTTAAATGTTATTTTTCAGGATGATAATATATGAATGTTTAATTTTTGATATGATAATTGTGATTAGAGTAATCGGGAAGAGGTTGCCTTAAACACTCGGGTATGGATGAGGAAGGATGTCTTTAAGGAGTCTTAACAGTGGTACAAAATAATATCTCAAAAAATTGAAGAACCCTTAAGGACGTCTTTTGAAAAAAATTTTATGTTACAGGGTGATTAGACAAAACAGTCCCGAGTAGCAAAATATTCCCATACAAAACAATGCCAGACGAAATAGTCCTATGAAAGCAGACAAAACAGTCCCATACGAAATATTCCCAACTAGATATTTAGTTTAATATACACACACCAATTAATAACGAAACTCCTTAAGTTATTCAAATGACTAAGCCATTGAACAAATATTAAGCTGTTGAACAACAACATAATTTTTGTCAAAAATGTGTATTTTCAAACAAATTTTTACCCGTACATAACTCTCAGCCGAATTCAGTACTGAGTCAGGGTCTATTTCAGGTCACTTTTTGCACTGAATTTGATTGATTCAGAGCTAATTCAGTGATTCATTCTGATTTTTGCTCTGATTCAGAGGAATACAGAATATATTCACTGAATTTTGCTCTGATTCAGAGAAATTCAGAAATCACTTCACAGTTGGTTCTGAAATCCTTCAGAATCAGTACTAAAACTTAAATTTTTGCTGAACATTTTGTGATTCAGTACTGATTGTCAATGAACTGTAGGTACGGGTAGTTTAATCTTAATTCATATCAATTAAAAACAATGCATTCAGAAGGTTAACTCACAGATTATGCTTGTTAAATATTTGTAGATCATATTTACAATTGTTTTGATATTTCGGTACCATTTTTTCTGGGACTATTCCATCTGGGAATATTTTGCAATTTGGGACTGTTTTGTCTGGGACTGTTTCGTCCGGACACGTGTATCAGCCGCATAAAAATCAGCCTTTTTATCTTGAAAAATGCGTGGTTTTGCTGCTTCTTCACTTTTTTCTCCGTTTAGCCCTCAGTTTGTTGGCAGTAACAATAATTGAATGGTTTTTTTTCTGTCATTTTTTGATAAATTTGCAGAACATGAGTATGGAGTAAGTTATAGCAATAATCCGCAAGAATAATTTGTTTGAGGTAGTACGCAACGGGTATGATTTCATTTAATGATTTGTAAGAAAAATGTTTCAATATGCCTGCGACCTGTCATAAATTCCAAATATAGGAAACATCCTAAGATGTACCGCAACCAATGTTATTCAAAGAGTAACGGAGAGTTTTCCACCGGTTAAATGCTCTTCTTACGTAGCAGCCCTACAACAAGAAAATTTTGAACAATATTTTATCAAAACGCCATTTTTGGTAGTAATTTTTATTCGATCTGCTCGAGTTTTTTAGTTCAATTTCTCATTTTTGACCCGGTGTGGAATATGACAGCATGAACACATTGAATTGTTCTCCTTATCAGGGATAAGCGAAGTAGTATTGATAAAAAAAATCAATAGAAAAACTAAATTCTAATCATTTGATCAGACACTTAACAACGTGATCAGCGTCAGCTCAAAGTCAATCAATAATTCAATAAAAATCCAATATTTTGAACTTATTTATGGCATATAAGTAAACTGTTTGTCAGAATCTGAGAAGTTGAAATTATAATAAACAATTTTATATATATATGCGTGTGTGTGTGTGTGTGTGTGTGTGTGTGTGTGTGTGTGTGTGTGTGTGTTTGTGTGTGCGTGTGTGTTGTTCATGTGTTTACGTGTGCGTGTGTGTGTGAATGTGTGTGTGTGTGTGTGTGTGTGTGTGTGTTTGTGTATGTATTTGTGTTTGTCTTTGTGTGTGTGTGTGTGTGTGTGTTTGTGTGTGTGTGTGTGTGTGTGTGTGTGTGTGTGTGTGTGTGTTGTTCATGTGTTTACGTGTGCGTGTGTGTGTGAATGTGTGTGTGTGTGTGTGTGTGTGTGTGTGTGTATGTGCGTGGTGCACATTTTTGTTGTCGGATGTTTTGCAAACAAATATTTAATTTGTAATGATACAAACCGACTTGGCGCCCATTGTGTTATTCTTAATTGCGCATGTCATTCCCTGCGTGATTGAACGCCTTCCTGTCAATTCTGTTCAATAGGATTCATCATTTTTATTATCTTTGTGTGAAGCCATGTTAAAGAAGCAACAACAACTCATTGATGCTTCTTTTAAATCAGTTTGAACTAGATAAACAAACGTGCACTCACCAACAATAGTTTTCTCAGTCTTCACAGTTTTTTCATCAATTGCGTCAATTATCGCTCATTGTTGAGCAAATGCTCTGCCCAAATGATTCTAATATCAAAATTCAAAGAATTTATATCTTTTTTCTTGCTAAAATTTCTTTCAAGAAAAACAAAAAGGAGCTCAAAGTAGGCGGGAAAATTTTTCTCAGTTGTGTGGAAAAAGAGTCCTTCATCCGCAATACTCATGCACTTCAATATTCATTGTACCTCAATATTCATGGGTATGATTTGCATTTAATTCAGTTTATAAATTGAGCTCAATAAGCTGCTCTTCGTTCATCGCAATAAAATTTTTAATGAGGAGCTTTTAAAATTTGATCTTCTGAAAACGAAACAAGTAAACTAGTTTGGTTCTAAAAAGATATAGCATTATTGAAATTATACCGATAACACTCGCAGTCTTTTTCTGATATTGATAGCTCTCACAAAAATGGTTTCTCACCAAATGAGCGGGGAGTAAAAATAACCAAAGTTTGTAGTACATTACAACGGACTGAAATTGGAAAAAGACGATGGAAGATACACTCCTTCGTTAACAATATTTTGGAGAGTGGTCAATCGTATGTAAGGTCAATCTATAACATCAATGGGCTGACTCAAAAATCATTAATCTCTTTAACAAACTGTAAGTACCCTCCTATCGAAATGCCTGTTGTTCCTTTTCATCGTGACCAAAATTTGATAACCAAGCTGATTTAAATTAAATACTGTCTTGAAACTACTCGTACTAAACTCCAAGTGTAAATCAGTACTGGGCAATTATTAATGCAAGTCTTCCGTTTATTAGATTTTGCTCGCTTTCTCACTTGAAAATTGCTTGTTTCAAGCGTATATTACTAGCGCAAAAGACAGAGTTCCAACAGAAATGGTGGCGCAGGAAGGAGAACGAACATCTAGGGAGCGGGAGAGCGTGGTTTCGTTCCCATACTGAACTTTTTTTTGCACTCGGCCCAAGTCTGAGCATTGTAAAATCAGATTGAACGCATGTCTGACAAGTCAAAAAAGTGACATGAATCAGTCTATGAATCAGTAATGATGAGGAATTGCGTTTACACTCTCCCAGTTTTGAAACGCACTTGGAGTTAGGTACGGGTACGAAACGTCTTCTACATTAAATTAAGTCTAAAACTGCATAATCTATAGTGAAAATTATATTACAAAAAGTTGACTAACAAAGTTTTTCTCAAAAAACCACTCCTCGAAATCCAATATGTGATCAGAACAAATTCACGAGGCTCCTGAATAGTAGTTGAATATCAATTTAGTCTTCTTTTTAGACGCTATTTCAAAAAAATATAAGCATCAAAGTTGTTTTCAATATGGTCTGACTCCTGTTCGGTATGGCCATAATAACACGAAGCCAGCATCTTTTTTAAATAGTTGAGGTTGTCATATCAATGCGATAATCTATCTCCAGATTGTAGAAACCAAGTTTTTAGCTTACTTGGTTGTTTAATCTCAATCCAAGCGTTATGAAAAACTGCACTTAGAGCAAAAATGTCTTTTTTTTTAAAAAAAAGTTCTGATTTGCTACAGCTAATCTATACAAAGCTGCTTTGAGTTTAGAGGACGCTGGAATGGAGCAATTTAATTCTGTATGTAAAATCATTGGTTAAAGTAAAAGAATCAAAAATTAAAATTGGTTTACGTTTTTTAAATAATTTCAATAATAACTTACCACAGAAATCAGGAAAGCTCCCAACTTTATTGATAAGAGAAATTGTAAAATGTTAATTTTAGTGTGTGAGTGCTAAATGAGGCAAGCAGTTTACTGCGAGTCTTTTTTTCTGGAGAAATATTCTTAGATATCAATTTCTACTAGCAATGGTTAACATGATTTTCTATAAATACTCAACAGTTTGAGAATGAAGATGAATTCAACACAATGTCAAGAAATTTTAAAAGCGTTTCCTTCGATCCCGGAATTGTCCGAATGTTGAGCAAAATTATATAAAAATTTTTGCGGAAATTTTACTAGCAACTTATTATTTAAAAATGTTCATCTATTTTTTCTGGAACATCTGTACGATACCGTGTATCCAAAGTGTTCGTATAATTTTTTGTTTAAATTTTTTTCCGATGATTTTGCATTCTTTAACTATCAGATATCGGATGTTTAGCCAAACATAAAGCTCTGAATGAAAAATAAATCAAATCGATATTATATAAACCTATGCTAAAATTCATTTCTCCGAATTATGTAATCTGAGTGCTTAAACCCTTTCAGGTGACTATCAGTAAGTGACTTTTGACTAAACTGCTCTAAAAATTTTAAAACCTCAGAAAAGTCGCAAGGAATTTTGGCATTTTCATCACCAGTTTATTTTGTTCTCAATTTGATGGTAACAGAAAAGTTCAAGAAAGAAAACTTAAATTTTTCAATTGTAGTCCAAAAAATGCTAAATAGGTTTCAAATCTTACAGAAAATTAATTTTTTATTATTTTTTTTGGTTAACAATGGTTTTCCAGTTCATTTTGATGTTATGTTCATCGCTAGGTCCGGTTTGCTATAAAAGATTAAAGAGATGTACTTTTTCCGGTTATTTTCACTAACTGTCAAGTGGTTTATACTTCTTTTGTTGTTAGCAATTCCAGCGATTAAACATCACTGACTAGATTCTAAGCTATCAAATCTATTCTGTCAGAACTTCTCAAAAATTGTTCGATATTATTTTTTGGCAGTTCCTAAGATAATTGCAATTCCTAATATTAATAGACCTGGCTTCATTTTTAATGCAATACATGCAGACGACATTTAGGAGCCTCAACACAACCTTTACATCGAAAAAAAATGTGGTTTCATTTTTCAAAATCAAAGCCATCGTAGAACTTTGTTTCATTTAATTGGCGTAAACTGGATAATTAACTTCAAGTTATATATTTTTTTCGCTCGTTTTGTGTTGTTTTATGACTTTGACTGTTTGCTTGTTTTCGTTGTTGTATATCGAATATTTGGTAATGTATAACGTACTGGTGAAGAAAGTGTGCGTCGCTGTTAGTTTGAGTTTAGATCGTCCCTTTGTCATCTTTAATAAGCTAAGTTTGATTATAAGGCGTCAGAAAACTTAACTAAACATAACTTGAGGTGAATTTTAAATGAAAAGAAAAACAGATACAATACTGTTTTATCGATACAGTGCTATCTATAAAGCTAACAAAAATTAATATACAATCTTTTTCTATACTTTCGAAGATTAAAAGTAAAATCAAGTGATTTTTCAATATGCTCAGTAAAACAAGCAAAATAGAAAACTAGATCATTGAGCGCCTGATAGGCGATAGTATAGTTATGGTAGGTTAGCATTTATAACCGAGTTTGCGATAGTTTATTATAAATTAATAACCATATCTGCTGGTTATTATAGGGGGTGCATTTTAATCAACTCCCAACTTTGTTTGTCAAATTGAACCCAACCCTCCCCGGGCTAAAACGTGCCCTGTTACCAGCTGTCGCGATTATCGTGGAAATCTAAAACCAATTTGCTTAAGCCCTGAAAGCCAAAACCAATCGTGTGTTTTACATAGCCTAACCAGACAACAACGTGCTCTGGATATCTTAACACACTTCGATAGCTCCTTTCCTTCAATATGAAACTAGAAGACAATTTCAAAGAGACATGAAAATCTGACAGTTGTTTCTTGTCTCTGTTCAGTATCGTTTATCTACAATAGCAAACAAAGTATACTTTAAATAGCTACTTCTTGTTTGAAAAAATTAAAGAGCGTGAGCGTTTATTACAATTTGTATGTTATTAAAAAATTATTTATTGCCGCAGCATGGCTTTGATTAATTTTCCAGATTGTACGAATTATTACTTATAACTAGCTTGGTTATTACACATTACACAGAGTTCACTTATTACAAACATGCTTGTATCATCAATCAAAATCAGAAAAATCAGTCATTAGTATTGAAAGTTACGCTAGAGTTGTATTCGAAACTTCTCTCACGCAGACGACGCGTGAATCTTCGCTTCGTGAAGTGAACAACTTTTTGTTGGTGAATCAACTCTTCGATATTAGTTAACATGTATTACGTTACAATGACAGTTGCTGGTTGTACAAATCTGTTTTGCCAACTTTGACGGTTATGAATTACTGTTGTCTCTGCTATCGTTATTACCATTATTTCCCGGATACGACTACAAGATGAAAAGTGTGCTGAGATTTCTTGGATTCAAGTAAGTTTTCCATTTCTGTTTCTACGCCTAAACAATATTAAAGTTTTCGTTTTCTTGCTGGGATGTTTTTTTTCTAGCAACTAATTGCTTTCCAATTATGTGATACTTTAAGTTGTCCTTAACCAGTAAAATTTTATGCAATGTTATGTTTTTACGATTTATGTCAACGAGTTGCCTGTTTTTTATTAATCTTGGCAAAATTTAAAAACTAAATCAATTTTTGACGTGTAGAAAGCAAAAGAGTAGGAGAATAATCGCTAGATAAACATTCGAAGAGCAAAAGCTTAAAAGTTTCTTGGGAAAATTTATACATTTTGATCGAAATATGACGATCTTAATAGAAAAAAAGACAAGCTAAAGAGTTAGATAAAGTACATAAAATCAACTTTTTTACAGTAAAATTAGAAACAATGCGGGGCATATGATTTTTTTTAAAGAATTACAATTTCCAAGATACATTTCGATGTTTACCCTTTCATTAGTCAAACAAAAGTTTTTTTTAAAAATTGTGCTTCAACAGAACAGCATTTCCAATATCATTCCCGATTGAAAAAAAAGTTTTCTGTAAATTATTAAAAATTTGTGAAAAATTTAAGTCAAGTAAGTGAAAATTTGATCTGTTATATACGCGTCTCATTTTTTTAAAAACACATCTTTGACGTTAGAATTGCAATTTCAACATCATTTTTTTTTAAAAATTTGTAGTCCTAGAGGCAGAGTTGACATAATTTGAATGTTCAATTGTTGTGGACTAAATAATCGGCACTATCTATATTCAATGTTTTGCGTGTTATTTGAAATCAATTCTGGCAGCCGATACTGACTTTATGCTTACAAGTCAACTTGTTTTTTAAGCATTTTAACGTAGTGGAGTTAAAAGTTGGCGGTTAATGGATCATAAAAGTAGATGTTTTTTATTTAATTATTTCAGAAAAAAATGGCATTATTTCTTAGAAATACGCAGAAGGATTTTGCGATTCAGCAATCAAACAGACACAATTTTAAAATTGGAAACTTTGTCTGCTTTTACAAACTTTTGTTTTAAGAGTCACACTGTATTTTGGAGAATTGAAAATAGTTTCAAATGCATCTGTTTATTAATAACTGAAAAGTGAGGTCGATTTTTACTAGGCGAGGGGTCGCACAAAGTGCTAGGCAATATTTTCTTGAACAAGTTTTATATCCGAGCAGTTTCCAAGAAATTCAAGTTCAATCAGAGACCTGTAAGATAGAATTGCTGATAGATGCCAGTTCATCTCTTTCCTTTTCGTTTAATCAAGTATGTGTTGCGAATATTGTCGGTGTACAATTGATAAATAAATCTAGTTTCTCTTTTTAATGAAGCGGAAGCATTCTAAACAAAATGCTACAAAATTGTCACTGAAATTTCACGCTCATCTTAGAAATCGATCTATGTTTTAAAGATTAGTTATTTAAAACCTAGTTTGTATTTGAACCATTGTCGCTAAACAGATTGTCAGCTCAGATAAGCTATAAACCAGTAAAGCAAAAAATCTACTAGTCTTATCACTGACAAACCTTAATGAGTCTTCTATTCTGTTTATGTCTTGTCTGTTTATTGTCCCCACCCCACTTGAGGGGGGAGAAACAATACACTCAAATGGGTTTTTTTTGTTCAGACAATTTTGGCCGGTCGATGTATTCATCGTAGAGAAATGTTGATGGTATCATTAAAAAGCTCGTCCAGCGTAGAATTCGAAATGTAAAAATTATTTGAATTTCGTTTTTCGAGGAGTTATCGAGGTTTAAAGTTTTGTGTGAACACGTGATATGTGGGATGATTTTGTTCACTTTTAGGGGAATTTTCGTTCAAATTAAGATTTTTTCTATAAAAATAGTAATTCAAAATTACATTTCACGCCACCAAATGAACCAATGCTGTGTTCATAATAGGCGAAAGGCGATAAAAAGACTAGTTGGGTCTCATAGGGAAGTTTACAATAAAAAACAATTTCGAATTCTAATTTAGAGCTCCTTTTCATATTTTTTTGAAAACTTTTCATTGAGAAAACGTTTCAAATTTTGTTGTTTTTTTTAAGTCACCTACAGGCTAGTCACCTCTCATATCGAGGTTCCGTAAATGACAAACCCCATTTACAGTCAAATGGAGCCCAATGAACAAAAAATTAGTTTTCAAAGAGTTGCTCATGTTTCTTATGCCTTCGACCATAAATTTTTCCGAAGTTTTTTTCCGAACTTTTTTAACATAAATTTTTCCGAACTTTTTCGAACTTTTTTTACATAAATCAATTTTTCGGAACTTTTATTAACATAAATCAATCATAAACTTATTTTCGTGAGCTGTAAGTCAGTCTCAGTAATTAAAGGGTCCCTTTCCTTCCTACTACAACCAAAATTAATCTGGTTAGCAGTTTTATCTTCTAACTCTTTGTCATTTGACTTCAATGTCTTAAGATTTCAAAAAAAATTCAAAATTTTTGGATATTTTCGAATTATTGGTACCTTTTGAAATCTTATCACATTATCTGAAAAGTGCTAGCTCCCATTGGCTTAGAGAAGGCGTTGAATGGATCATAGATAAAGTTTTCAGAGAAAAACATATGCTTCAAATGACTTCGACACTTTCTTCTAGAGCTTTTCTACTGAATTTTTGGATTTTGCCTGCATTTGTTGTTGTTTTCATAGTCAAGGGCTTTTTGTAACGTCTTATTGGTGACTTATCCTTGTCTCCCCATTGAAGCATACTTGAGAGTATTTATTAACATTAGTCTAAAGCCATTGAAATTAATGGCTGTCAAGAATTTAAAAATATTTTTTAGAAAATTTTTTGAACATTAACCAATCGTAAACTTTTTTTTCGTAAACTGTAAGTCAGTCTCAGTAATGTCATGACCCTTTTTCGTTCTACTTCAGCCAAACTTTATCTCGTTAGCGGTTTCAACTTCTAACTATTGGTTTTATTATTTCGATGCACGAGTTTTCATAATTTTTTAAAAATTTTGTATATTTTTTTTCGTAGTTTTGATTCCTTTTGAAATTTTACGACATTATCTTAATATTTATAGCTCTCATTGGCTTAGAGCAAACGTTCAATTGACAATAGATAAGGTTTTCGGAGAAAAGCATATGGTTTAAATGACTTCGACACTTTCTTCTCGAACATTTCTACTGAATTTTTGGTTTTTGCCTATATTTATTTTTGTTTTCATAGTCAAAGGACTTACTCTGATGTCCTATTGATTACAAATGCCTGACAATCATCCTTGTCTTCACATAAAGGTATAATTGAGCGTATTTGTTAATATCCGTTGAAAGCCATTGACTTTAATGACTGTCAAGACTTTAAAAATATTTTTTCGAATTTTTTTTTGAAAATTAACCAATCGTAAACATTTTTTTCGTAAACTTTAAGTCAGCTTCAGTAACCTCAGGACCTTTTTTCTTTCGTCTTCAGCCAAACTGTATCTAGTTAGCTGTTTCATCTTCTAACTAGTGGTTTTAATATTTCGATGCACGAGTTTTCATAATTTTTTTAAAAATTTTTAGCATATTTTTTTTTTCGTAATTTTGATTCCTTTTGAAATCTTACCTTATTATCATAAAACTTATACCACCCATTGGCTTTGAGAAGACGTTCAATGGATCATAGACAAGGTTTTCAGAGAAAATCTCATGGTTTAAATGGCCGCCCCGACACTTTGTTCTTGCACTTTTCTACTGAATTTTTGGATTTTGACTGTATTTGTTGTTGTTTGAAAAGTTTCTACTGAAAATTTCTTTTTGAATGCCTTTTCGCTCGACACTTTTTTCCCTAATTTTTTTTGAATTTGCTGCTTTTGCCTGTTCTTTTTTTCTTTATGTACTGGTAAAGTGCTGACCGGTCTCATCAGCAGCTTGTGATTAAGTACTGATGAATGAAGTTACCATATGCAGTCAGTTTATAGCGAATAGTCGTAAAGTTTATGATATTATCCAGTTTTCAAAAAATTTCAATCTTTTCAGTCTTTGATCAATTTGTCATTTTGTAACTTATTCTCATCATCGAGAGGTCGCATCAAATTCCGTGTTTTTGGTGCCGTCCAACATTAACCTGTCTACTGATATTATGTCCGACCTGATGTTTTGTTTGCTGGACAATATGCGTTTTCATAAAAGTTTTGTGAGTGGTATATTTGTTTTTTTCTTTTCTTTCAGCACATTCGGGTAATAACAGATCATAATGATTTTTCAAATATGGCCCAAATGAACTTATTTTTTTCAGTTTAACTTTAGCTGAATTAGTATAAATAGAAACTGAAATTAAAATACATATTATTCAGATAATAGCTAATGATTTTAATATCTTCATTAATTTGTGTATTCGCAAATTGTTTGTAATTTTTTGAGTTTTTCTGCATCTTTAGTCCTTTCCCATGGCTTGTCTAACCAAAGACGTTGGTTTCATAATTATTTTTTTTAAAGTTATCAAGAATTTTTTCGTTATAAGTTGATGATTTTTACGACTTTTGAAATTATTTGGTTTAAAAATATTTTGATTGATTTTTGAATTTAGCCTCATTGTTTCTTCTCTTTGTCGACTTGATACCTAGTCTCATTAAGTAAAATTTCCATCTGATGTATAGAAAGGAAAAAAGTAGGTTTGTGTAGTTAAGGTTTTATCTGATTGCATTTTGACGTTGTTACTAGGTGCTTTTAAATTTAGATATTGAGTTTTTGCCTAGAAATTTTTGTTTTTGCTCATTTTGTTGTTTTTTTTTCTCGTGGTCTTTTTGATTGCAGATCTCGTAAGTGTTGTAATGAGCCATGCCGTTATGCAATTCTATTAGTAGTTAGGTTTTTAAACGAGTTTTTTCAACTCAAACATCTGTTTTTGTTATCTCTTCATCTGTTTGACAATTAAGTCATAAATTAGATGAGCTCGGGTCGGAACATCATGTGCAAACGCACATTAACGGGCCTCCTTGTTCTAATGTGCAGCGAAAAAAGTGTCAATTTGTTGATGTCAAATGACCTCTAATAACTATATATGATCATTTTTTGGTTTAGTTTGTAGTTTGTAGCAAGAATTTTGAAGCAACTGTTAAAATTCCATTTTAAAAAAGACAAAATTTGTTAAGAGTTCCTAAACACGATGGACTAAGTGGATTACGATGGACTATTCAAGCTCTTTATTTAATTAGATCCAACAAAATTGTTTGATATCGAATTTACAGTGTTTGCTAAGCAACCTGTATAAGATTGTTGAATTACTGAATATCATAAATTATTCAGCGGCTTTGACATAATAGCAGTTATTTCCGAAAATCGAAAATAAGTTTTTTAATTTTTTCTTGCTGTTTGTTGGTTCCTTTGATTGCTTTAAACAAAGGTTGTGCAGATTCAATTTATTTAGCAACCATAGTTATTGGATAACAAAAATCTCCTTTGTCACAAATTTGTTTTTTTTCCTCAACTAGGACATTTACAGAAATAAACTGTCTGGTTATACAGTGCTGCTTCAATGAAAGGTTTTGAAAAAACAAAATTGGATGAAAAAAGGATGTTGCACGTCTTTAGAACAAAGCCTTCATGTCGGCAGTGGCGTGATGTTATTCAACTTCCCTTCGCAGTATTTTTTTCGAAAATCTATAGATGAGAGATAAAAAAATTGCGGTTGTTTGATTTGTCAATGGGTTAGCGCATTCGGTCTTTTATAAAGAGATGTATGAATTTTCATTATACAATCCGGCAGTAATATATTGTCAAAAGTTTTTTTTTTCGTTTAATGTCACTGTGCAGTCAAATTGAAGCCGTGACTGTGATAGAACAAGAATAGTAAATGAAGCACAAACATGAGTATATTCATAGCGTAAAATGTTTTCAAATTGTTTTAAAGCGAATAGAGGAACTTTGACTTTAACTCCAACTTTTTGGATTGTAGCGATAATTTTGTTTTCACGTGCGGCAACTTAGAATTGTTTTTGAATTTTTTGCTCGCTGATTTTCCGCAAAAATGGAAACAGAAGTTTGCATTTGTTTAACAAGACATCTCTTGTTTTGATAAATTTAGGAGCGATATAATTCGAAGAAAACGGAGTTTTCCTCTGTCCGAATTTTGTTCTGTATTTTTTCTTGCTTATTATGGATGCTTGATTATTTTGCTCACTCAAACGCTGACGTTACCTTAAAATTGTTGCAATTTGTGTTAATAGCTACTTTTTGGAGTTTTCTTCGGGACCTGCGTTTGTATTTTTTAAACATTTGTTTTCCTCAATTTTTGTTTGAGAATAAAAATGTAAGTAAATTTAGGTAGGAGTTTACTGGATATTCATAACTTTCTTTCTTGAAGGTACTTAGTAGTAGGTACTTAGTACTTAAACAAGTCTAGACTTGGCAAAATTGTTGCTCTTTTCTGCTCGAGACAAGAATTTGAGAATTTGTATCGATGTTGAATTCTTTTTCTTTTTTCAAATGTCAATTTCTCATTTCAATTTTTGTTTATACTATTGACAGAAAAATCTACTAGACTGATCTTGCTCTGACCGGTCTATACGTCTGTACTCATTTGAGAACATATCATTATTTCAATTATAAATTATGATATATACTTTTTTAATTCGGCTTTTTCCTATCCGTTTTTGGTTTGGGTGATATTTAATCCAAGAATGTGGATTAGCGGGGTCGGAACTTTATAAACGACCGCACTTTACTGAACCGCCTTGTTGCGACAGTGATAAAAAAATGATGAAGTTTACTCCTGTATAAGCGACAGTCTAGGTAAAAATAATGTGTCAATGTTCAAATTTAATTGGAAAATTGAACAATTAGTTTTCATTGTAAATTTTCATTTATTGGTTGCTTAAATTAATTTTAACTGAACACTGATTGATCCAGAGTGTAAGTTTATTTAATCGTTCGTATCTGGTTACTTATAAAAACCAAATACAATCTCATCAAACGAGAAAATCAAATTAAAAATAATTCTCGACAGGAAAAAAATCAAGGTCTTTGACAAGATCTATATATTTATTGTACAAATGCAAGACAGGTGAAAAAAATAAAAGCCGTTTTTGCTGTTTTTAGGAAAGGCGAATCGAAGCGACATCTCAAGGACCAAGGGGCCACAGCCAATCTGTCCAAACGCACCTCTCTCCCTCCAAATTCAGACACGTTCAGAGTGGGGGGACTGATCACACCATCCCCATCACACCACCCACGCGTCCACTCCTACCATAATGCGGAAACAGGGGGCTACTACTCTTCTTCGGATGTAGATAACTACCTTCCTAGCTACCAGATCACAAGTTCGCCCGATATCGTGGGATTTCAGAATTCGCCAAGAACGGTTAGGTTCTTTCCCATTAAACCCACCCCAAACCTAGAAATCATGCCGTCTTAGTCTTTGTGTGTATGAGTGTGTGTATGTGTGTGTGTCTATGTGTGTGTGTGTGTGTGTGTGTGTGTGTGTGTGTGTGTGTGTGTGTGTGTGCGTGCTTGTGTGTGTATGTATTTGTGTTAGTGTGTTTGTGTGCGTGTGTGTGTAGGTATTTGTGTTTGTGTGTGTGTGTGTGTGTGCTTGTTATTTGTTTTTTTTTGTTTTTTTTTGTGGGTGTGGGAGGGTTAAGCGTTGTTTGTGTGTTTGCGCGTGTACGTGTACTTGCAGGAAAAAGCGAAGAGCGGGATTTTTTTCTTTTTTTTACACCTACTACTCATGTTTAAGATACAATACTTATTCTACAGCTCTTTACCTTTATATCAGATCCATGCCCCGAAATAATTAGATGTCATGAGCTGTTCGCTTAATGTTTAAATTTTAAGTTTCCAAAAACTTTCAGGTAGTTGGAGATGAATCCTACTCTCACTCGGCAATCAACAACTCTGAAGCACTCGCTATGGGATGCTATCCCAACTACCACCCCAACCACCAGCAACATTCGCCTTCCTCAAATCTACCCCATCATCTGCAACAAGGTGCCCGTGGTTTCTACTCTGCCGGTAGCGGGCCTGGAAATGGCACCCCCACCTGCGTGTCGGCCAAGGAGGAACACACCCCTGATCTATTATCAGCGGGAGAACAACTACAGTCTATTACATTCCACTCGCCCCTATGGTGAGATAGTTTGCACCCTCCAAAAAGGTCACACGCGCGCGTTTCAATGATATTTCCACAAAAAAGCAGCTTGGACGAAAAAGTTTGGTTAAAATGTGGAAAAACTGAAATTAGGTTCAAATTATAAATTTTGATGCATTTTTGTTGCATTTGGCATTTTGAGACAAAATTTTTGTTGCATTTCGCTGCAGTGTTAAGTCTACTTAGAAATGCCGAACCGGAAAAAAAAACAAATTGCATCGGTTTATTTTTTCCAAAATTCTGAAATCTTGTAAACACTTATCGAGGTTTTTAAATGAACATCTTGTCTGGCAGTAGCAGCGAAGCGGTACTGGTCACTACTCTGACTAGCTCTTGTTGATCAGACCATTTTCACTGTACGTTATCAGTAAACACACCGATTTTCGCTTGTCTTTCTTTATTGATATTCGAAGGCTTCAAAACGTTCAAAACGTACTCAAGAATGTAAAAAACGTAAGAATTGACTGAAAAGCTGCCACAAAGTTTTGCTCTATTTCAAACTCTCTCGGTTTTGGAAAACATATATATTTGATTAACAGTCCAATCAATTTTAACAGATTTTTTCTTGTATTTCCGTGAAATCTTTGTTGATCCAAGTTTTTGCCCACATGATAGCATCTTTTGTCAGTTTCCTTCTCTTTTACGATTAGTTTAAACGATTAGTTTTAGTTTATAATTTCTACTTTAACACAGGACAAGAATTTCAATACTTTAGAATAAAGGATTTGAATTTTTTAATAAAATTTCAAAAGTTTTTTTTAATTTTAAAGTTTTAAGATTTGTTTGCAATAATTTTGTGATTGACGACATTGTTTCAAATGATATTGAACTAAGTTTTTTAAATTTCTTTATTGCATTCAACTTAACGTTTTTTTGAATTGCTGCCGATTGGATGGATTTCATTAAAACCATGTATTTTATGAATTGAATATTTATATTTTCTTTCAGATGGCAAGAAATGCAGAAGTGCTCTCCATGCTGAATGCTTATATTTATATTTTGAATTTTTGTACAATCTGAATTCCGAGCGACGAAAACCCAAAACGATTTTTTCTTCGCTTTTTAAAATCATTCTTTAATGTAATTAGCAGTTGCCTTAGAGTGCTTCAACCTATTAGCAGTATCATTTGTTAAAAAAATGAAAAATTTATACCTGGTGGAACCCTATTACACATTCAAAAACAGAAAAACATTTCCTCTAACCCTCTTCAGTTTACGCTGAATAATTTTATTACGAAATATTCAAAATTGACGCAGAATTTGCATCAAATTTGAAAGGATCAGTTCTTGCGAAATGGTGGGATCATTTAAGCTTCTTGATATAAACTCGAGTAATTTTAAAAATGATTATTGTGAGTAACTTTTCGTCTTCAGATTTTTGATCTATGGCACAACCTGGCCATAACTGTCTATTAGCAACCCTTTTTCGGCTTATTTGATTGTATTAATAGCCCTTGTGTCATCAAAAATTGTTTTAGATTAACATTATTAAAATACAATTTTCATATCCTTAAAATTTGACATTCATAAGCTACTAAGAAGAGTAATTCTTTCAATTTTTTCTGTTTATTGTTGACCTTTGATTTCACCACTAATATTTGAATTTGACGCTCGAGAACTGGCTACCCGGACTGGAGTCTCACAGTATATCAATACTGACTCATGCTACTCCAATAGTAAAAGGTTAAATAAGCACTGAATCATGGTGTTCTAAGAGTTTTTTTCTTTTGCAAAATGTACAGAATAAACAGAGGATCGGTTTTTAATGAACTTATAGTAAATATTATAGTTTTTTTTCATTCCTCATTAATTTTATAGTAATTTCATTAAAAGTTTGAAAAATTCGAAAATCTTAAATTGCGCATGACCCATGCATTTGCGCCCACATAGCATAGAAAATTGGATGAAGCTAACTCCCTCCCCCCCCCCTCAACTATTGACATACAGCCCCTGTACAGTACTGAATTCTATGGTAAAATTTTTATGGGACTTGAGCATGGAATGGTTCACTATAGGTGGATCTGGCTATGCTTGGGAGAAGGAATCTCTCAAACGGATTGTAGAAGTCGGGTTGGAAAACGTCCTGATGAAAGTTTTGGGTGGGGGGTGTATAATAGGGGGGTGTGTATGATGGGGGTGTATGTCTATTAGATGCTATGATCAGAACTCTTAACATAGTAAAAATCATATGAAAATACTGTGATTCAGTACTGAATTCTTATGTGACTCAGATCCGGGTATTCAAATGCTTTTTATCAAGCCTCTTGTAGGAAGTTATGATTCCACTAAAGATAATGTAGTATGTGTTTTCTTTGAAGCATATTTTTTTGTCTGTAATCTGAATAGCAGAAACAGCCATTTCTGGACATCCCGTAATATTTGCATTGTATGAAGGATGTTGAATGGCAAGTTGAGTTGAGAATATTTTCCAGGATGAAGCGAGACTTTCCCTCTCGCAGCAGCATGAGGAAGAAAGCCATGACGGGGAGAAGACTACCCGCAGATATGAATGTCAGGTCAGTGCAAGCAGAATAACCCAATTTTATGTCAACTAACGCCATTAATGCAGCTGTTTTGGGACAAACTTATGTATTCGATAGTTAATACTAAAATTTGTCAATATTTTGTGTTCGACCATTCTTTGTGGGTTCGGCCGTACAAGCCGGCGTGATCTTTTCTGTATAGACCACCTCCAACCCCAGACTGAGCGAAGTTTCTCTTGCTCATTAGTCTCGTCAGAGCCCCCCGGACCTCTTCTTTGGTCTGCTTTTATTTAGATCAATCGAAATGAAGTGAGATAAGAACGTTGAGCTGATGCGTTTATTGCTTACATAGCCTGATATGAACGATTTATTTAAAAGTTGAACCAAATTTTGGTCGTATAACCCCGGAACGAGTTTTAAGTCTTGTACATTGACTTCTCCATTGAATTGCACGTCTTGAATTGACAAATCATTACTGATCAATTCTTCTCAATAAAATCTTAAGACTTGTGAAGACATGTCAAGAGTTGCTCAAGACTTGGCACGTCTTGAGTTAGAGTCTTGGCCAAGACTTGACAAGTCTTGATTATTGCACAGTTAATAAGTAAAGTAGAGTTTTAAGAAGAAACTATTTGACGCATTTGAAAACCAGCAAAAAATGGTAAAAAGTTTTTTTTACGAGAAATTTGTTAATCTGGTCAAGCTATTTGTGAATTCAGAATACATAAACTTAAAATGTCCCATACTTTTACCCAGAAACCAAAATTATTTCAAAAGGCAGAAAAAAGAGGCCCTGACTGCTCGACATCATTTTTTGTCATTCTCTACCGAATGAACTTTGTAGAAGTGCTCGCGTTTTCTTGAGCTTTTATTTACACTTTGGATAGTTTTTTAGGCAAGCTACTGTAAATGGCGGTCTTCTTCTTTCGTTACGAAACGAAAGCAAAACAACAATAAAATTTGTGCTCAAAACTTCACCCAATACTTCTCAAGTCTTAGCTTAGAGTTGCACAAGATTTTACAAGTCTTGGCCGAGATATGTGCAAGATTTGACTCAAGACTTGATTTAGGACGTACTAAGTCTACAATATGACATAATACAATATAGACTACATGAGTGATACAGTACTGATCCAAGACTTGCGATTTCACCGAATAAGTACTGATTAAGATTGGACATTCAGTACGGGACTATTCTATTTCAGCTAATAAAAACTGAAGATAAAAATTTCTCTACCAGACTCAAACTTCTTTGAAAATTTTTTGTTGCTGTACATAGAGTGGATATATTAAAAACTATATGCAAAAGTGTGCGCGAAAACTGTTTGAAGCAAAAGACCTGTTCGAAAAATTTTTTTCATTTCAATTAACATCATTGTTAAAAATGTTACAAATATATAATTTGACTACTATCTATAACAAGCATTCATTTACTAAATCTATTACTAATATATTGATGATCTGAAATGTAAACAACCCTCACAAAACAAAGAGCAAGAAAAAACCGTCTTTTTTTGCCATCTGGCTATTTAAAACCTTTACAACTGGCAACTTCGCTATTGTAATTCTGCACTTTACAACACTTGTTCGTCAAACTTAATCTTAACATGGCGCATTCACTTTTTATGAAACTAGTTGTCAAAGACGAATATTAGAGCTGTGTTCAATTTTGTGAAGACGTCTTTAAGAAAAAATTGCTCATTATCAAAACACTTGATTTCACTTGCAGCCGTCATTCAGCAAAAATTACAAATTTGTTTAATATATGAGTAGTTGAATAGAAACATAAAACTTCGACAAAATACAATTACATGGGCAATTGATTTTTGACAAGTCTTGAATTGACAAATCAGTACTGATCACTTCTTGAATTGACAAATCAGTACTGATCACTTCTTCTCTAAATTTTTAAGACCTGTGAAGACACGTTGAGTTGCTCAAGATTTGGCACGTCTTGAGTCAAGTCGTCACCAAGACTTGACAAGTCTTGATTAGTACGCAGTTTATAGGCAAAACAGAGTTTCAAGAAGAAACTATTTAATGCATTTCAAAATTCGCAAAAAATGTTTAAAATTTTTTTTATGAGAAACTTGTTAATCTGGCCAAACCATTTGTGAATTCAGTATATAAAAATTTAAAATGTTCTTTTTATTCACTTTGAAACCAAAATTAATTCAATAGGCAGAAAAAAGTGACCACGCCTCTTTGGGCAGTATTATTTTTTTATTCTCTACCAAGTGAGCTTTGTAGAAGTGCTCGCGCTTTCTTGAGCTTCTATTTACACTTTTAGGCAAGTTTTTTAGGCATGATTTTTTTGGCAAGCTACTGTAAATGGCGGCCTTCTTCTTTCGTTACGAAACGAAAGCAAACCAACATTAAAATTTGTGCTCAAAACTTCATCCAATACTTCTCAAGTCTTAGCCAAGACTTGCACAAGATCTGACAAGTCTCGCCCAAGACATGTGCAAGACTTGACTCAGGACTTGATTTGGGACGTGCTAAGTCTATAATGTGACATAATACAGTACATACTACCTTTCTAATACAGTACTGATCCAAGACTTGGATTTCACCGAATCAGTACTTATTAAGACTGGAGAGTACGGGACTATACTGTTTCAGCTAACACAAATTGAAGATAAAAATTTCCTCTACAACTTCCAAATTTCATGGAAAACTATCTGTTGCTGAACATGCAGTTGATATAGTAAAATGTATATGCAAAATTGTGCGCGAAAACTGATTGAAGCAAAAGACCTGTTTGAAGAAATTTTTCATTTCAATTAACATCTCTGCTAAAAGTTTTACAGACTATAATATTTGACTGCTATCTTTAACGGATATTCAATTACTAAATCTATTATTAATAATTGGATGAGCTGAAGTGAAAACAACCCACACAAAACTAAGAGCAATAAAAAAACCGCCATTTTTCGCCAATCTGGCTATTTAAAATCTTTAAAACTGGCAACTTCGGTATTGTAATTCTGCACTTTACAACACTTTTTCGTCAAACTTAACGTGAATTTGACGCATTCACTCTTTCTGAAACTAGTTATTAAAGACGAAGATTTGAGCTGCGTTAAATTTTGTGAAGACCTCTTTAAGAAAAATTTGCTTATTATCAAAACACTCGCAAGATTAGCTGCATCTGCTTGATTTCACTTGCAGTAGTCATTCAGCAAAACTACAAATTCGTTTAATATATACGTAGTTAAATAACAAGCATACAACTTTGACAAAATATGAAAACATGAACAAATGATTTTTATTCACTTTGACTCTGCCGTCAAACGGAATAGTTGTGATATGAGGCATTTTTAATAAAAAAATTTTGAGTTTTGTTTGACAAAAATTTTTATTGGAAAAGTTTTCGCCTGATGAGTCATCCTAAATTCATTGAAACATCAGAGGCTCGTGCACCTGGGCCTTCACATTGCTGGTTCCCACCCGGAATAAGGTCCCTGTCCTTGGTGATCTCTGATCCGGTCAACTTCGAGCACACGGAAAGAGATGCGCCAGAAAGTACTGGATGTGGATCTCGTTTTGTACGGACCATAGTCTGTTCATTAGTCTAGATTACGCCTGATTGGAAGCCGCTAGGAGCACACGAAAGTCCGAGGCCATTTCAAGCGCATGAAAATCTGTATTGTCGTCTGGGTTAAATCCGAGCACAATCCGGTTACAATTCTGGGCAATGTTTGGGTCCACTCCGGTCATAGGTCTAATTGGTCTGAGATGGTGTGACCAGGGATGAATTCAAACGTACTTGGACTGCGCGGCAATTTTTATTGCACAAAATTAGATCAATGATCACTTAAGTATGGGATGATGTGATCAAAAGTCACTGTGGTCGGCAACTTCAATCCTCGAGCTTAAGGATTGTATAGCAACTGGTGGCGACTCACTCACGTATTTTTTGGTTAAATTACGCTAATTGTTTTTATTTTTATCAGCATTGAAGTATAGATAATAATTAGTACAACCTAGTGAGTTTTTTTAAAATTTAAAACTTTTTGCAAAATGAACCCGGTCAGAAATGGAATGTATCCGAACAGCTGCGAACAGTTGACTTTCCTGAGACCCCCAATACGACCAATTTGTATTTTTCTACACAAAAACGGAGTAATAAAGAAATTGAGGGAGGAAAAGAATCTACTATGAAAATGGTATCATAATGGAGAACAGTTGGCTGCGTTTACCAAACTGTCAACATTAAAAACTCTGTTTTTAATCATAGTTGAAATTCAATTGCAGTTAACTTCATGATTTTTTTACAATCTAATTGCCATGTAATGTCAATGTTGATTAGGGATAAATGAAAACATCAAAATGAACTTTTTTTTGTTTTCTTTCTAAAACTAACTAATTTTTCAAAAAGGACTAATTTTTTTTCGCCTATACAAATAATAAGCCTCTCAATTGAGTGCGCACCGCCACAGGACACGATTTGCCATATGTTGGATCTTCCCAGTTTTAAAAGTTTTTCCATTTAATGAGAATTGGCAGTTGGCGTTTCCTCGATGAAATGGGAGGATTAACAAAATAGGAAAAGGAGAGTTTCTTTAGAAAAATTAAAATGAAAGAATCAAGGTCATTTTCATTCTCTATTTTTGTTTATTTTTTTTTCATGAACAGGGCGGCTCGGTAATGTGCGATAGCACACAAGGTTCCGACCCCGCCCATCCACAATTTTGGCATAATTGTCTACCAAATGAGGAACAGATAGAAAAACCCAAAAATCATTTTTTGCGAATCCCAAAAAAGCCCAAGTCTTTTTCAAAAAATTCTGTATGAACGATAAGATAGCCTCCAAAGCAAATAACTCAGTGGAGTAAAAATTGATGCATTAGATTGCTGTAATATGTCAATATTAAGAAAGCGAGTCAAGACGAACAGCAAAATCAAACAACAACAACAACAAACATTAATTACATCAAAAAATTTATGTCCCTCTCAAAAACTAAATTTAATAACAAAGTCAGCATACCGTCAGATAAACCTAAAACTAAACAAAAATAACTTATAAATCACCAAAAAACATATGCGACCAGTCCATAAAAAGGTTTGGTAACAATTATACAAAAAAGAACAAAAACAGTAAAGTAAAAAAATTAACTTATTTTTTTGAAACAGTTAACTTCAAATTAAAAAATACCATTAGGAATCAATTAATTTTACCACAATTTTACCATTACCACTGCTTCTATAGAAGGGCATTAGGACCTGTCCTTATTCATTTTTTAAAGCGGCTAAAAACAACAACAAAGAACAAACAAAATTTCAATTGAAACTTGCCAGAAAACGCTGTCAAAACCGTCAAGCCAAATTTTGGCACTCAAAATTTATTTGATCGCGCCTTCTTCAAACAGCTATAATGTAGTACGTGGCCATTCATTAGTAAGACTAGGTAACAAGTAGACAAAAAAGGGAAGTGCTAAAGTATGTAATACTTTTAATTTTTTTTTTCGAAACAAAATTACATTCAATGTCATGAAAGGCGTTAATTACAAAAAAAGCTATTTCAATAGGGTCGTTTATTCATGAAAAGGAAGCCCTCGAGACCTGTAATTATCCAGAATGTTTCTTGCATCTACAAAAAGAACGTCAAATATGACAAAAATCAAATTAATTTGATTTTTTTTGTGAAAAACCGGTGTCGAAGCCAGTAAGGTCATAACAAATTCTTTAAAAAAAGATTTTGGGACACCAATCCCTTTTATTCCTTTGACGCCCATAATGTCATATTTGACCTGTAATTAACTAACGAGATTAGGTAACAAAAAGAAACATAAAAAGAACAAAATTGCGATGTTAAAAAGTTTTTTTTTTAAAATTTGGAAAACGATTGTTTTCAAAGTCATGAAAGCCATCAGCTATCTACTAATATCAGAATATCGGTTCTTCTGTTTTTCCATGAAAAGTCAATGAAAGCTATCACTATACAGGAAATTTCATACGACTGAAACGACAAAGTATAAATGACAGATAGAAACAAAACTAAAAAATTCAATTGATTTCTTCAAGAAAGAAGTGTCGAGGCCGTTAAAACAATAATCTGTATCTTTCAGGAAATTAATATGTTCAAGTTCGCATTATTTTAAACGCTAATAATGTGATATGAGAACTGTTAAAAATGTGATAATGTGACAAAATTAGAAAACGTGAAAAACTGGCAAATATCAAAACAAACAAAAATCTAAAATCTTGTAGTATCAAAGCCAGAAAACAATAACTTCAGGCTTAAAACTGCAACCGAGAATTAATGTTAAACCAGTGGAAGGAAGAAGCAGTCTCTCTTTGTTGACACTAAGCTGGAAGTTGGACAAATTAAGAAAAAATTAGAGGAAAAGTTAATTAAGCCATTATTTATTGAAAAGTCAATTATTTTTAAAAAAAGGAACGACCATAAACTTTCAATTAAAAAACTAAATGCATTAGCTTGGAGCTGCTTAGCAAGCGAATTGGTTGCACCTATCACTCCTGAGCTTTAATTTGATATGTTCTGTTCTTTATTATTAAAAAAGTCTTTTTTTTTAAAAAAAAAAAGACCGACTGATTACAACCCGATTTTTTTGGATTGTAACAGTCCAAGAATGGCCCAAAACGAGCCCTGCTAATACTTGTTGTCCGTTAGGAATAATCGATTTTTCGAATGTTGTAGATATAGATAATTTGTTAGTTGAAAATTCAAAATAAATTCTGCATTTTTGGTAATCAACGAGTAAAGTTAGCAGAAAATGTCAAAGTTTTAACTACAGTGCACTCTCAGCGGACTCTGAAGTAGAAATAGCCCCCCTCTGAGTCTACAAAGGTTGTATGAGTGTTGTTTGGGGGTGTACTGTCGGCAAATTTAATCAAAGTGGACTAAAGTAGCTTATTTCGTGCTGTTTTTGATGAAAAAGGCTAAATTTTGAAATGTTTATCCAGATTTTTTGAACAAAAAAAATTAAATCAAAACAATTAACAATTCTTTTTCGTCTTCAAAAATAAAATGAATGACACTATTCTTAAAAATTATGACAAATTTTAGCAAAATTGACGAAAATTTAGGCAAAAATTCCGGAAAATGTGAATAAAAACAACGTGAATTCACTCTTCTTTTCTCTGAAGTTTAAACCTCGATAACTCCCTGTAGAAAACGAAAATTAAAAGAATCTTTTTAATTCAATATTCTACGCTGGACGAGCTTTCTAAATGATACCAGTCTCAACTGTCTACGATGAATATATCGAGCGGCGAAAATTCACGGAACAAAAAAACCCATTTGAGTATATAGTTCCTCCCCCCTCAAGAGGGTTGGAACAATTAAAAATTGTGCAATTAAGAATTTAAAGATCTGAAGGATTTTGTCAACCTGATCGATGTTATCATTTATAGTTTTATGATAATTTCTGTGAAAACTGGTCATAGACAAAAATTAAGCACACTTTTAGATATCTGACAGATAATCAGCTTGTCATGAGCTTTTAAAAACAGTTGTTTTGTCAATAGACTGCTGAAATTATTTTCTCATAATCTGTAAGTCATTTCGTTGAGTTCAAATTGTTTTATAATTAATATTTTAAATTATTGTCATAACATTTCGGCTGCAAAACTTATTTGCATCACAATTTTGAATTTCAAGACAGTTTCATGATGTGAAGGGCGTTCCTTATACTTAAAAGTTTGAGCCCCTCATTCATCCCCCCACTCACGCTCTTTGGTCGTCCAGACCTCCCAACTCTACACCAACCCATCGCTTGTTGAGAGCTATCCTGCCGATGCTAATAGGTTAGGTCTAACTTCTTTTTGACCGAGCAAAAACACACATATTTAGTATTATTTTTTAATTGAAATTATTACTTTCTATTGTTTTCAATATTGTAGAGAGTTTTTAAGCTATTGTTTTAACCGTCACCTCGGGATCAATATTGTGTTGTCGATTTTTGTCTTCTGAGAGCGTCGTAAAGGTAGTGAGACAAACAAAAAAACTAATTGAACCTCGTCTTGCATTTCTTTTCAATGGATAGTGTTGTAGTGAGAAAACAAAAAGGGTGGTCAGAAACACCACAATTTGTTCTCATTGTTCTACATTTACAGCTAAATAGAGAAAAAAGTGATAAACGCAAATATGAGAGTTCTGTGCTTTTTGCTGACATTCACTTTGCTGGTTCCAAATAAGTTTCAGGTAAAAAAAAACCAGCTGAAAACATGTCGGGTGTGTGATACAACCTGATAATAGCAAAAAAGAAATTAGTTTGTAGAAACTGTAATAAACTTGTAGTAAAAATTTTTTTAAACTAATTTTGAAAAAGCATTGCATCAAGACAAAAGGGCTAATGGTTTTCGTGCTAAAAACTTCGTTAAGCTTTTCATGCAGATAACATCAGATATTACTTCTGATGGGCATTCTTCTTCGATTTGTAGTATTTAATACTTTAGTACGGCGAATTAAAATCCGTTAAATTTTGAACATTTGGGCCAAGAAAAAATGAAGTCTTTGAACTAAGCGTTTCGCAACATTTTTAAATCTAACTGCTGAAAATTTGAATTCTGTTTATAATTTACACTGAATTTGCATTACCATTCTCCATAAACTTCAAAATATAAGAAGTGGTTTCTTTGTGTTTGCACTTTTTCTGAAAAAAAATGCAATTTTTTTAATTGTCATCATATGGAGTTGTGTGAAAATGTTTGGTTTAATATGTTCTACTAATAAAAATGTCCAAACAAGCACTTTTTCTATAAAAATTTTTACTCTGATAGAGAAAAGGATGAACGCTAACTTTTTTAACGTTCATCTTTTCATCGTTTTTTTTTAAAAATACAATTAAAGGCTCTGGAACGACGTTTAGGGATGACAATTGTTTTGTGATAAAAGACGTGGAAATAGATCTGTAATATATTTAGCTGTTGTAAAAGACCATCTTTTCCTCGATAGTGAACGTCCCTTTCTAGTACTTGGAAACAGAGTTGCAACTAAATGATTTCGCCGAACGAAAAATTGGTTACATTGAAACTCATACATGGTTTATCATTACTACAAGAAAAACTTTAAAAAATGCACGATATCTTCGTTTCCCCAACATATAATCTTAAACAAGTTTTTTTCACGGAGGAGCTATCAAATTAAAATAACTGTTGATGATGTTCAAGAATTGCTTTAGGCAGGAACTTAACTACCACAATGTGTTTTCGCTCAATTCAACGTAAATCTAATAAATTGTGCAACCAGATAGTTAATGGCAAAAGCAAATTTTTAAACTATTGATTCAAATGTTTGCTGGGGATCAAAGATGTGATGTATGTTTTTAGTCTTCTGAGAGCGTCGTAAAAGTAGCAAAACAAACGAAAAAAATTGAGCCTCGTATTTTCTTTTTATTCAAAGGGATAGTGGTGGGATAGTGGGGAAAAACAATAAAGAAGCTGAGAAACTCCAGAATTTGTTCTCGTTATTTTTCATTCATAGCTAAATAAAAAATGATAAACGATAAAATGAGAAACCTCTCATTTTTTTACTGACTATCACTTTACTAGTGACAAAGAAATTTCAGATAACTAAATTAGCTGTAAAATTTTTGGATGAGTGACACAACCTGATGTTAGCAAAATTTTTTTTATAAGAAACTAGTTTGTAGGAACTGCAATAAAGTTGTTAAAAGATTTTAAATGAAAATTCATATGAGTAGTTCTGAAAAATCATTGCATCAAGTCGTTTAACTTTTTATGCAGATAATATCAGATATTAATAATGATGGGAAATCCTCTTTGATTTGTAGTATTAAACGATTTAATTAGGCCGATTAAAATTTGTTATCTTGTGAGAATTTTTACCCAGAAGAAATCAAGTATCTGAACTCAGTGGTTTGCGATATTTTCAAACCTAACTGCTAAAAATTTGAAATTTATTGATATTTATTCTGCATTTGCCTTACCAAGTTCCATCATCTTCCAAATGGCAGGAATTTAAGTGGCACAAACTATGTTGTTTTTCAATTCAATGTAAATCAAATAAGTTGTGCAATCAAATAGTTAGATGGCACAAAAAAATTTTCAAAATTTTTACAGTCAGCTTGGGATCAAAGTTGTGATGTCTATTTTTTTGTCTTCTGAGAGCTTGATTATTGTAAGGAGACAAACAAAAAAAGACTATTTGAATATCGTCTTGCCTTTTTCTTTCAGGGGATGGTGTTGTAGAGAAAAAACAAAACGGCAGCTCAGAAACTCCCCAATTTGTTCTCACGTTTCTTCATTTATAGCTAAGTACAGAAAAAAGTGATAAATGAAAATAAGAAAAGTCTCTATTTCTTGCTGACATTGTGCAAGCAGATAGTTAGCTGGCAAAAAAACCTAAGCTGTTATATTAACCGTCAGCTTGAGATCAAAGATGTGGCGCCTTTTTTAGTCTTGAGAGCGTCGTAAAGGTAGTGATACAAACAAAGAAAAATTTGAAACTCGTCTTGCCCCTTTCTTTCAAATGATAGTGTTTTAGGTGAAAACAAAAAAGGAGATCGAGAACTCTGCACACATTTTGTTCTCACGGTTCTACATTTATAGCTAAATAGAGAACAAAGTGATAAACACGAATGTAATACTTCTCTGCTTTTTTGCTGGCATTCATTTATCTGGTGACAAACGAGCTTCAGGTAACGAAAAAAGCTGAAAATCTGGGATGCGTGACACAACTCATAGCAAAAAAAAATTCCTAGTAAATTAATATGCAGAAACTGCAATAAAAGTTGTAGTATAAATTTTTAATGAAAGCACTTATGATTAGTTTTAAAAAAATCTTTGTATCAAGTCAAAAAGTGTTACTTGTTTTTGTGCTAACAACTTCCTTAAACTTTTCATGCAGATAATATCAGATATTTTAATAATGGGAAATCTTTCGTAATATTTTATGTTTTAATTAGGCCTTTTTAAATTTTTCAATTTTCATTTTTTTTAAAATTTTGGGTCGAAATGAAATCAAGTCTTTTAACTCAGTGTTTTGCAACATTTTTCAAATTATCTGCTGAAAATTAGAAGTTTGTTTAAAATTGACATTTGCATTATCAATCTCCATCGTCTTCAAAATTAAAAGTATAAGAAGTATTTTCTTTGTGTACGTCTTTCCTTCCGAAAAAAATTGCTATTTCATCAATTGTCTTCATATGAGGTTGGTTGAAATTGTTTTGTTGAACATTTTTTTGCAGCATTTTTCAAATTATCTGCTGAAAGTTAGAAATTTTGCAACATTTTTCAAATTATCTGTTGAAAATCAGAAATTTGTTTAAAATTGACCCTGCTTTTGCATTATCAATCTCCATCATCTTCAAAATTAAAAGTATAAGAAGTATTTTCTTTGTGTACGTCTTTTCTTCAGAAAGAAAAATGTTATTTCATCAATTGTCTTAATATGAGGTTGGTTGAAATTGCTTGGTTGAAAATTGTCTTCTAACAGATATGTCCAAAAATTGTTCTTTGTCTATAAGTAGTTTACTCTGTTAGAGGAAAAACTCTTTGTTACTGAAAACAAAAAACTCCCTTTTTTCTATCGTCAAATTTTAAAAATTTTTAACGTTCACCTTCTCAATGTTTCTTTAAATACAATTACGGGCCCTGAAACAACAATTAGGGATGGCAATTGGTTTTGATGAAAGATGTAGAGGTAGATCTGTAAAATGTAGCTGTTATAAAAGACAATGTTTTCTTCGATAATGAAAGTCCCTCGTAAGAACTTGGAAATTGATGTGCAACTAAGGGATTTCTCTGAACAAAAATTGGGCACAATAGAACCTAAGCATGTATTATCTTTAAATCAAGGAAAATCTGAAAACAAAACTGCAAACTCTTCTCCATTCCCCATTACTGATTCTCAGATTTTTTTCCTTTGCACGGAAGTGCCACCAATTAAAAAAAACTGTTGATGATTTTCAAGAATAGCTTCAGGCACGAAATATTTGACTAGCACAAAATATTTTTTTTTCACTTCAATATAAAACAAATAAATCGTGCAAACAGATTGTTAGCTGGCAGAAATTTTTTTGTGTGCTATTTTTTTAACCGTCAGCTTTGGATCAGCGTTGTGATGTATATTTTCAGTCTCCTGAGAGCGTCGTAAAGGTAGTGAGCTAATCAAAAATGTTTGAAGCTCCTCTTGCTGTTTTCTTTCAAGGGATTGTGTTGCAGGAAAAGAAAACGAGGAAGTCCTTATGTTTTTTCACGGTTCTACGTTTATAGCTAAATAGAGAAAAAAGTGATAAACATAAATATAAGACTTCTCTGCTTTTTTGCTGACCTTCACTTTGCTGTTGACAAACAAATTTCAGGTAATAAAAAATCTAAAAAGTTTTTGGATGCGTAACATAATCTTATCATAGCAAAAAATTTACTTGTAGAAAATTAGTTTGCAGAAACTTCAATGAAAGTTTTAGTATAAAATTTTTTTAAAAAAGTTTTTATGTGTAGTTTTGAAAAATCATTGTATCAATTCAAAAGTGCTACTGGTTTTGTACTCACAACTTCGTTAAACATTTTCTGCAGTTAATATCAGATATTATAATTATTAGTTATCTTCGAAAATTTACTTTTTTATATAGGCCTATTTTTATTCAAATTTTTTTTGAAAAATTGGGCCGAGAAGAATTCAAGACTTTGATCTCAGTGTTTTGCGACATTTTAAAATCTAACTACTGAAAGTTTGAATATTAATTATAATCTACCCTGCATTTGCGTTACCAATCTCCAACATCTTCAAATTGAACATTATGAAAAGTTGTTTCTTTGTGTACGCATTTTTTTCGGAAAGAAAAATGCAATTTAATCAATTGTCCTCATATGGGGTTGGTTGAAATTGTTTGAAAAATTTATTCAGTTAGAGAAGAGATTATTTGTTCCTGAAAACAAAAGAACTGCTTTTTTCTGTCGACAATTTTTTTTACGTTTACAATTTTTTTTAAAAAATTTTTTAGAGTTCACTTTCTCAACTTTTTTAAAATACAATTAAGGTCTCTGACACTACGCTTAAGGATAATTGTTTTTGATAAAAGAAGGGGAAGTGGATCTGTAATATACAATTGTTATAAAAGAAAATGTTTTCCTCGATAATGAGTTTCCTTAGCAAATACTTGGAAATAGCTGCGCAACTAAAAGATTTCTGTGAACGAAAAACTGGTTACATTGAAACTCAATCGTAGTTATTGTTACTGCAAGGAAAATCTCAGAAACTGCCAGATATCCTCTGTCCCCCAACATAGATTCTCGGTTTTGTTTTCTTTCCACGGAGGAGCCACCTAATTCAAAATCTTTTGATGATTTTCATGAATAACTTCAGGTAGGAAGCCTTTAATAATCACAATATTTTTTGATCACTTCAATGTAAATCCAGTAAATTGTGCAAGCAAATAGTTAGCTGGCAAAAAACCTAAGTTGTTATGTTAACGGTCAGCTTGACATCAAAGATGTGGCGCCTTTTTTAGTCTTGAGAGCGTCGTAAAGGTAGTGAGACAAACAAAGAAAAATTTTAACCTCGTCTTGCCTCTTTCTTTCAAATGATAGTGTTTTAGGTGAAACCAAAAAGGAAGATCGGGATTTCTACACACATTTTGTTCTCACGGTTCTACATTTATACCTAAATAGAGAAAAAAATTGATAAACACGAATATAATACTTCTCTGCTTTTTTGCTGGCATTCATTTATCTGGTGACGAACGAGCTTCAGGTAACTAAAGAAGCAGAAAATTTTGGATGCGTGACACAACTCATAACAAAAAAAATTCCTAGTAAATTAATTTGCAGAAACTGCAATAAAAGTTGTAGTATAAATTTTTAATGAAAGCACTTATGATTAGTTTTAAGAAATCCTTGTATCAAGTCAAAAAGTGCTACTTGTTTTTTGTGCTAACAACTTCCTTAAACTTTTCATGCAGATAATATCAGATATTTTTAATAATGGGAAAACCTCTTTAATTTGTAATATTTTGTGTTTTAATTAGGCCAGTTAAATCCTTTAATTTTCAAAAATTTGAGCCGAGATGAGTTCAAGTCTCCAAACTTTCTTCAATAATGAAAGTCCTCGCAGGTACGTGGAAAGAGATGTGCAACTAAATGATTTCCCAGAAAAAATTGGTCACCTTGAAACAGAAGAATTTTTGTTTGTTACTTCATGGGAAACCTCAAAAAACTGAAAGATAGCCTCTGTCCCCCATTTTAGATTCCGAGATTTTTTCTTTGCACTGAGGAGCCACCAATTAAAAAAACTGTTAATGATTTTCAAGAATAGTTCCAGGCAGGAAATTTTTAAATAACATAAAATTCTTTTTAAACAATTCAACGTAGATCAAATAAATTGTGCAATTAGATAGTTTGCTGGCAAAAAAGAATTTTTAAGATATTATTTTAAGCGTCAGATTGGGATCAAGTTTGTGATATCTAATATTAGTCTTCTGAAAGCCACCTAAAGGTAGTGAGACCAAAAATAATTGAGCTTCGTCTCGCCTTTTTTTCAAGGTATAATATTGTAGGGGAAAAAGCAGTCCAGAATCTCTATAATTTGTTATCGCGGTTCTTCATTTTTAGCTAAAAGGAACAAGTGATAAACGCAAAAATGAGAATTCTCTATATTATTTTTTGCTGACATTCACTTTCCTGGCGACAAACAAATTTCAGGTAACTAAACTAGCTGTAAATTTTTGGATGCGTGATACAACCTTATTTTAGCGAAAACGTAAGAAAGTAGAAAACAAAAAGTTTTAATGACAACTCTTTTGAGTAGTTATGAAAAATCAATGCACGAAGTCAAAAGTGCTACTGGTTTTACTAACTAACGTTAAGCTTTTCTTGCAGATAATATCAGATATCACTAGTTATAGGAAATTTCCTTCGAATTGTCATTTTTAATGTTTTAGTTAGGCCCATTTAAATTCATTAACTTTTGAAAATTTGAACCGAGAAGAAATCAAGTCTTTGATCTCAGAGTTTTGCGATACTCTTAAGCCTAACTGCTGTTAAAGATCATAGTAAGACTCTCGCAATGTGAACCAGTTGGCTCAGTGGAGAGCACCGAATTGTAATCAATTAAGAGATTGCGGGGTCGCAACCCGCAAAGGTCCTAAAATTTACTCTCACTATAATACTGTCGACATTAAATCAACATAAGGAGCAAAACGTTGCTCTAATAGGTTACAGCCCCTGCATAGCGCTCTTTGCAGAAGTTGAAAATGAGGAGAAGTGATGCACAACTTAAGGGAGTGTGTTAGAGTATACACACTAGTAAATAAAATGTGATCAAAAGATGGAGCTTGAAATTATAGCTCAATATAAGAGAGCATAGTAAGACTTTCGCAATATGGACCAGTTGGCTCAGTGGAGAGCACAGGATTGCAATCAATTAAGAGATTGTGGGGTCGCAACCCGCAAAGGTTCCAAACTTTACTCTCATTATAATGATGTTGACATAAAATCAACATAACGAGCAAAGAGTTGCTCTAATAGTGTAGCTGGCAAAAAGAGTTTTTAAACTATTGTTTTAACCGTCAGCTGATGATCGAAGTTTTGATATCTGTTTACAGTCTTCTGAGAGTGTCGTAAAGGTAGTTAGACAAACGAAAATGTTTCAACCACGTCTTGCCTTTTTCTTTCAAGGGATATTGTTGTAGGGGAAAAACGAAAAGACAACTGAACTTCGTTCATCATTTCTGACTATTTTGGACAATTTTATAACTTGTAATGGAAAACAGTTAAACTCATCTACTGACCAAACTTTGCTGAAATTGATATAGCTAATGCTCATTAATTTCATCCAAGAACACTATTTTTTTTACAGGTTTAATGACATGGGAGGCTATGAAGAATCAATGACGGATTCGGAGTTGATTCGCCGCAATAAAATTTCCCAACAGCAGATGGCATATGGGAAGTTAATAAATAATGACCCCTCAGACCTTGACACAGATGCAGTCACTACAGATGTGGATTCATGTACCACCAACTCTGGTAGCCGAAGGAGCAGTAGGAAGAAAGGGGGCAAGCGGGGGTCCAGTGGAGACCACCAGGGCAATAAATTTTTCTCAAGACATGCGTCACTTCGGATTAAAAGTAAGGCCTTGTCTATTTTGAAACTCCTAAATGATTTAAATGAGTTTTAATCAATGTTATTTAAAATCTTTTTCTTTCATTTTTTCACTGTTTATTTG
>NC_134474.1:22835179-22915847 GCF_964194025.1 Convolutriloba macropyga
GAATTTTTAAATTTCGAATCACAATATCCGTCATTTTTGATAGAATATTTGTCTTAAATAATGTTTTCATTTGCTTAGAATGCATTAGAATTTTCTGCTTTCTTTCGCACAAGGTTTTTAAGGAAAGCGATTTGCTTTATTATAAGTAATATATAGGGCGAACATTTTATTGCACCACTTCGGAAATTGATATTCACGGTATGAATTTATATCTATTTTGTACTCAATAACTGTTCATCAGATTACAAGGCTTGACTATAGTTTTTCGTATTTTTGTTTTTTTTTACTTTTAATTCAAAGACAATGAAATTCCGTAAGTTTTTTTGTTGTTGTCTCAGTATGAGAAATGAAAAGATAAGGCAGGACGCACTAATAATGTGCAGTAATTAAAGGCATAAGAAAACTGTTTTTGAAAACAAGTTTGTTTTGTTTTTACATTAGCTCTTAACTTTTGATCCTTGCTACGCAATAGAACTTAAAAAGCTTACTCCGTGATTCTCAGTAAGGAAAATTTGCTGTTTGAATAATTTTGGCATCACTTTTAACAAGTGTGTCTCTCAAACTTTTTCCTCTCAAAGCTTACTCACCTATATTTGCCAAAGTTTAACTTGACATTTTCCTGTAGTTGGTTTTAATGGAAAATATTGTTGTGTATGGTAACGTTCAGAAGTATCTGTATAGCATGACAGATTTTTCCGCTGTTCAAAAGGAAAAAGCAAAAATTTTGCGCAATGCGCAGAATCATTATGGCTTTCTCGCTTTTGTTCTGTATGTCATTTGCCAAAAATTTGTATTGCGCTGTATCATGAGAAAAAAATTAGGTAAAACTGGTTTTTACCCATTTAAAAACGTCTTAAACCAATATATATCGAAAAATGAAATAATATCCAAAAATTGAATGCCGAATGGAATTGGCTCTACATGCAACCGAAAAAAAACAACTCGAAATTTCTTATTTTGAATTGTTTCATCTAAGTTTGCTGAAAAGAAGACCTAGTTACTAGATATAAATTAATCAAATTTATCATTTTCGGCAGAAAACTGTATTCAAAAGGACAACATGAAATTAAATTTTTTGCTTCAGCAATAAAGCTCGGAACTTAGTTGCGTTCTTTTTCTGTACCAATAGTTTTCCCTTTTGAAATATTTTTTGCACAACACGACGTGACACTCGGTTATATTTCCATATTCACAATTTGCATGGCAATTATTAACTAGAAGTGGCGCTGTTGAATCTATGTATCTTCCTCAAATGAATATCTTTATCTTTATGACAGACTAGTGCTTGATCATCAATAGACTAGTGCTTGATCATCAAAAGTTTGGGTAAGACAAAATGCATCGAAAAAAATGAGTTAACAAAAGTAATTAGTCATTATCGAATCAATTCATTGTCAAAGGAAATCTTAACTGAAAGCCTGATTTAGTTAGTACATGGGTTATTAAACAGTTTTCAATCGATTATTGATCATGGAATGTTCAAATTAATTTCGTTCTGGCACAGGTCAGTAGATTTGCGATATTTTCTAACTGAAAATTTTGACTATTTGGCATTCCAAAATTGTGCTTCAACTAATTAATAGGTTCTTCAGTGGCTAAAAATCAGCAAATAAAAATTTTTGAGATGAAATTGCGTAGTAGGCACTGCAAATATCCTCTATGGATCTGCACAAAACGAAAAATGAAAAGGCTGTTTTAATCATTCGATGATTGCTAAGGTTTGTATATCAACTTTGAATGATTACTGTGAACAGTACGGCGTTTCTTTTGTTGCTAAAAACCATGCATGAGTTTTTCCAAAAACGAGAGTTTGAGAGTCTTCGCTGCTATTGCGTCAGCGGTTGCACGCTGATGCTTGTTTTTGTTTACCTGCTGGTACCTGAAATACAGTTTTGTTCTAAAATAAAAAGTAAATAGAAAGTAGTGCGTCGGTGTTTTTTGAATATGATGCGAATGTTTTTAGATTTGATGTAGAACATAGGCAACCGGTTTTGTATTTTTTGTTTTTCCTAACATTTGCCTGCTTTTATGTATGATCAGTAGATTTTGAATGCCCTAACTCAGTTATAGAGAATCAAATGCCCTTGTTTGTGAAAATGCACCCCACAAGGTCTCAAGAATTACTCTCACTATAATGGTGCTGAAGTAGAATCAATATAACGAGCAAAGAGTTGATCTAGTACCTTGTAAATTTTATTAAGAGAAAACGGAAATTGTTGTCAAAGCAAAACTTTTCGAGCTCTAGTTTTTAAATATCTTAAAACAAAAAAGCTCTATTCCTGGCTTTTAATGTGTCTCCTCAATAAGTTGGGCATAGTTATGTCCAAAAGTTGATTGAGGCTAAATTTGCGCGCAACAACTTTTAACCTATGACATCGTCATTTGTTTTTAAGTGATGTAACATAATGAGCAAACGCAGCTGAACAGTTCTCCTTGGATAGAGTGAGAAATGGGAAATTAGAGAGTTTTTGATTACTATTCTTAATAATTTGATCATATATGGAATACTTCATTTACGTCGCATGAGCTGAGGTTTTTGAGTGTTTATTGAGTAAAACCTGTCAAATCTTATCGTATAAGAAATGATAGATGTCTTACAAACTATACGGGACGCATAATCTAGTAAGTTCTGATAAAAAATCTTGAAGAAATTTGTTTTTATCTCAAATAAAGAAATTTGGAATCACTTGGGATTGCTTACATACCACGGTGACTGAATGTTATTTTTACTAACCCACTCCACTAGTCTGCGCAAGCTATCAATTGTCTTTAAACTCTTGAACGAGACGATTTTTTAGCTGTTCATCTGTTATTACGACTGGTCATCTCAATGGTAGGAGAGTTAAATTTGGAAAATTTAGCTAAACTCTTGTTATTCTAAGTAGAGAGATTTATTCAATGTCCTGGTCATTGTATGTTCGGTTTCATTTCACAACTATTTCCGTTGTTTTTTGTTTTCGATGACTTTAAAGGCATGAAGAGCCGCTGAATTTTGTGTTACGAGCTCATAAAGACTAATATAGTTGTAAACCCAGTGCTGATTGCGATAGCACTTTAGTTTTATTTATCAATGGAGATATATTTGAATATCAAAAAAGTTGAAGCAAACTTTAACTTGGTCTTTCCTAGTAAAGTTCGTTCCTTATCTTTGACAAAATTGCAGTTTTCAAATTTTAAAATTCGGGAATATTTTTGACAATGCAGTTTTCAAATTTTAAAATTCGGGAACATAGCTGAATAAAGATTTTTAAAAACTTTGATTTACAATCTCGGGCATGTTCGTTAAGGTCTGAATTAATGTTTTCATTTCATTTTCATTTTATTTTTGCAGAATGCAGCATAATTTTTCTCTCTCCTATAATTTTTTTAAAGAAAGTGATTTGCTTTGGAATTGAGGTTCTTTAATAACAAATTTTTTGTAGCTCAAAAAATTTTCATATTCATTGAAACATTGATAATTTTCTTTACTGCTCTTTATTTTTGATAATGAATCCAAGCGATGTTACCTTGATAATAACACAGTAAAAACACGCTAGTACCAAACTTCTTATCTAACACTTATTGCTAGAAATTTTTTGAATCAACAATAATGCGTGGCGGGTTATCAACTTTTTTTTATTATAGCTTTTATATTGAAGTTAGAATTCAAATAATCTAATGATCTTAAGTGGTTCATTTGAATATGCACTAGAGCCGAAAGAAACTTATTTCTTGGAAGGAAAGCTTGCGCGTTGAAGAAATTTGGCATCAATTTTAACAATTTTTGATCTCAAACTTTTTTCTCAAAGCTTACTCACCCATATTCACCGAACTTTAACTCGACATTTTTCCTACAGCTGCTATAAATGAAAAATATTGTCGCTTTTGGGAGTGTTCCCCAATATCTTTACAGCATAGCAAATATTGCGCCGTAAAACCTAAATAAATGCAACAATTTTGTGCAGTACACAATCATCATGGCTTTCTAGTTTTTTTCTGTATACTTGTCAAAAAATTGTATTGTTCTTTGCCATAAGTAACATTAGGTAAAACTGGTTTTTACCCATTCAAAAACCTCTTCATGCCAATCTATATTCATGCCAATTTTGAAAATTGAGGGCCTAATGGAATAGGCTCCTACATGCAATAAAAAACTCAAAATTTCATATTTTGAATTGTTTCATCTAAGTTTGCTGAAAAGAAGACCTAGTTAATAGATATAAATAATCAAATTTATCATTTTCGGCAGAAAACTGTATTCAAAAGGACAACTTGAAATTAAATTTTCTGCTTCAGCAATAAAGCTCGGAACTTAGTTGCGTTCTTTTTCTGTACCAATAGTTTTCTCTTTTGAAATGTTTTTTGCACAACACGACGTGACACTCGGTTATATTTCCACATTCACAATTTGCATGGCAATTATTAACCAGAAGTGGCGCTGTTGAATCTATGTATCTTCCTCAAATGAATATCTTTATCTTTATGACAGACTAGTGCATGATCATCAAGAGACTAGTGCTTGATCATCAAAAATTTGGGTAAGACAAAATGCATCGAAAAACATGAGTTAACAAAAGTAAACAGTCATCATTGAATCAATTCATTGTCAAAGGAAATCCTAATGGAAAGCCTGGTTTAGTTAGTACATGGGTTATCAAACAGTTTTCAATCAATTATTGATAATGGAATGTTCAAATGAATTTCGTTCTGGCACAGTTCTGGCACAGCAGCATTGAATTTTGTTCTGGCGCAAGTCAGTAGATTTGCGATAATTTCTAACTCAAAATTTTGACCATTTGGTATTCCAAATTTGTATTGAGCTGTGTTATGAGTAAAATTAGGTACAACTGGTTTTTACCCATTTAAAAACCTCTTTATACCAATATATATTGAAAAATGAAATTTTGAAATCTGAAAGCTGAATGCAATAGTCTCTACATGCAATCGAAAAATAACAACTAGAAATTTTGGTTTTTTAAGTGTTTTATCTAAGTATACTGAAGAGACGGCAGGTTACTGGAGATAAATAAATCAAGTTTGTCAGATCTGACAGAAAACTGTATTCAAAAGGACAACTCAAATATAATTGTTTGCTTCGGCAAAAAAGGTGGGACCTTAGTTGCGTTCGTTTTCTTAATGAATATTTTCATTTTTACATTTTTATTTTCAAAACAACACGCAGTGGTACATTTTTAATTGCACATTCACATTTTGTATGGCAATTATAAACCAGAAGCTGCGCTGTAGCATCATTGTTTTTTTTCTTAAATGATTGGTTTCATCTTTATGATAGAGTTTTGCTTGATCTTCAAGTTTTCACAGATGTGGTAACAAAACAAAAACCATAGAAAACATGAATAAACAAAATTAAGAATCTTCGTGAAATCATTTCATTTTTAAAGAAAAACATAACTTTTAAAACATGACAGTTATTAACAGTTTTTAATCAAATATTGATCAAGGAAAGTTAAAAAAAATTTCGTTCTGGTACAGTTCTGGCACAGTGGCATTGAATTTTGTTGTGGCGCAGATCAGTGAATTTGCTCGTTTCTAACTCGAAATTTTGACCATTTGGCATTCCAAAGTTGTGCTTAATTATTTAATAGGTTTTTCAGTAGCTAGAAATCAGCAAATAGAAGTTTGAGAGATGAATGTGCGGAGTAGGCACGCCAAAGATGATATATGGATCTGCATAAAACAAAAAGGTTGTTTTCATCTTTCAATGATTGCTAAGGTTTATTTACCAACTTTGAATGATTACTTTCAACTGAATGGAGTTTCTTTGTTGCTAAAAACCATGCATGAGTTTTTTCCAAAAACGAGTTTGGAAGTCGTTGCTGCTATTGCGTCAACGGTTGAACGCTGATACTTGTTTTTTCAAACCTGATGGTAACAGAACTACAGTTTTTTTTTAAATTCAAATTAATTAGAACTAATGCCTTTGTTTTTTTGAATGTCTTGTGAATTATTTTAGAATTTATGTAGAACATAGGCAACCAGTTTTCTATTTTTTTCTCTAATATTTGCGTTCTTTTATGTAAGATCAGTAGGTTTTGAACTCCCTACTGGCATTTGAATTGGCTTTTTATATTGGCATGTTTTCCTTAGATATTTCCTTGAAGTTATCGATGTTTCAGAATTATCCTCAGAAAAGGTGAATTTATATGGTTGCTTGGTTTGTTTTTGGTGCTTTTCTTGATTTGCCTTGATAAAGAATTAGCATGATTTTTTCTGGACGGTTTTGGAACATTTTAGATATTTTTATCAGCAAGAAGGTTTGTTGTTCAATCAGCAGTTTTTTTTCTAAATTTCCTTTTTCTGAAAACGTAAAATCAAAAAAGAACCATGAGGCATCAAAAAAGATCAAACTGATACTTTTATTGAGTTCATTATTTCATGTAAATATTTTTAATCTTTTATGACAAAGCTCAGGTTAATCAGAATTTTTAATATCGCCATTTGTCTAACGTGATTAGAAGTTTTTATAGTTGCCAAAAATGCTTTACATGTCTTCAGTACATTTGAAGTTCACAATTCCGAAGGTCGAGTAGTGCTTCAGTTATTTTATGCGTTTTAATTGCAGTGCAAAAATACTCTCCTGTAAAAATTGACTTCTAACACAGTAAAAACGGTTCTTTTGGCGAATTGAATGAAGCTTTTGAAGTTTTCTTTTTCACTTTACTGAAAATTTCAATGACTTTAATTTTAATTTTAATTTCTTCAGCATTTCAATTTAGTTCAGCACTAAGCAGGAAATAAAATGGCATTAAAAATTCCAATAAAAAGCGCCAATTCTCATTTTTTTCTTAAAATCTCATTCTAGCTAATTTAGTTTCTTTATAGGAGCAATTTATGTGGAGACAACAGATATTGGAACAAACTGCTTTAATATTTTCAGTTCATGTTTAGGCCGGAGCAAGACAGAAAAACTGATTAATTTTTAGGAAGAAAGCAATTGAAACTGACTGCAAAACCAAAAAATATTGAGTAAGCAAAGATAATTTGTCGTTGCTTTTGAAGAAAATTTTGACGCAAGACGCAAAAAGAATTTTTTACCAGTTGCTCTCGAATAAAGCTATTATTTTAAACGTGTTCTTTTTGCAAAATTGTTGCTTGACCGTTTTGTACTATTGTTCTATAACATTCTTCGTGTTCAGGTGACTTTTTACGCTTGACCTCTTATTTTTTGTGTGATGTAAATTCCAATTTCTCTCGCTCCGAAATAAAAACTTGTTGCTACAATAAAAATGGTTGTAAGGAACCGAGTTGGAAACAGTTATAGCTGGGCAGTTAAGATTTCAGACTACAGGTTTGATCCCCAATGAGGTTTTTTTGCAGCCATAAACAAATTCTAAGCCTCTGCATGGCATGTCACTCGAGAGCAATTGATCCCACGTTAGTCGGTTTATGTTGTCTAATTTGCTATTTTTAAAAAAACGCCGAAACGGAGATCATAGTCTGGACAGTTAGCATCACGATGATTATGATAGCATATTTTACCGGGGATCAAAAATCAAAGGAATAGAGTTCTATGTTTGCCCGGGTTGAAGTTTCTTTGATTTCATGCAAGGATCATATATGATTTCATGCTGTCCATACTTGATTTCTTAGTACGATCCTTGTATGAAACCAAAGAAATCATATATGATCCTTGTATGATTACCAAGAAATCATATATGATCCTAGTACGAATACCAAGAATCATACATCTATTTTTTGAAAATCTTTACCCATTTATGTTTTTTGTTTTTATTCGGTAGGGCATCACATATATGATATCCTGGCATCACATTGTGATCCCCCATAAAACCCTAACGTACAATATAAACTGCAGGTTGGGCACAAAATAAAAGAGTAAGTCCAAACAATTAACAAAATTTTTGACATACTCTGAAGCCAGTTTATACTTATAAATGCTCATTTATAAAAAAAAAATTAATCAAGAAAAAATGCATATCACGTCAAATTCGTTTTCTGAATACGTTTAAACCACAATGTTATTCTTTTAGCGCACACGAAGAATCGAATGTGGATTGCAAATGCGATATAATAATTTAAAAGTCCTCTGACTACATTATACGAGAATTTGTGGCACCAGTCAATGTATTATGTGTCATATATGGCCTTGTATGAAATCCAAGAATTTTTTCCAACTTCAATGGAAAATCAAAACTATACAGTTTTTAGTCTTTGAACTTTTTTGTATGATCCTTGTATGATTTGTAGGAAATCATATATGATCCTTGTATGACTACCAAGAATTCATACAAATCATACATGACCTAGTATGGTTACTAAGAATCATATATGACCTAGTACGAAATCAAAGAAAGTTGTATGATCGGTGACCCGGGTGTCGCACAACTGTCAGTGTCTTACTCTTTACCACGCAAAAATACTAATAATAATTCTGCGGCTATTGTAAATAGCCGCAGAATTATTATAAAATATTGTAAAATGTAAAATAGAATTATTATAAAATATTGTAAAATATATATTATGAACAGTTTGATAGACGTTTTCAAAAAATTCTGTCGAGTAGTCTTTTTACAAACATTTTTAAGATCTTCGAAACTCAGGAGACTTTTTACCGGCTCTCCTGCTCTAATGAAGCATCCTTAAATGTACTGAAATTGGCCAATACAGCGGCCACCATTAATTATTGTTAAACACTTTTGCGATTTGAGGGATATACTTTTCATTGAGCCTGCTTTCTTAATAGGATTTTCTTCGCACAGAATTTAGCTTTAGAATTTAGGACGTGTTATGGGTCTGTTGACTAAAAGTTATTCACAGCATTTTGAGGGCATGTGTCCGTTTGACCGCTATGAACGCGTGGCTGCCACATTTTGATTATATAGGATATTTGTGATATTTTTGCAAGATTATCTCACAGAAAACATGCTTTTCTTACGACAATTCTCACCAAAGTCGATCGCAGGATATTTTGGATCTATCGATTGTAATAATACTAAATTGAGCAGCCACGGTAAAAAAGTTTTTGGAGCATTTCAAATACTGTTGACTTAAGTATATGCTTAGTAATGATCGATTCAGTCTTTTCCGGGATCAATTTTTACGTTGCAAGCTTAGTCGTAGTGAAAATTTAATGCTGAAATTAGTGGCCAAGATAACCGTTGTCCAAATGTTATTGACAGCATTTTGAGGGCATATGTCCGTTTGACCGCCATAAAAGCGTGGTTGCCACATTTTGATTACGGGGCGTCCAGCAATCAATGAGCGTCGCAAGGTGAAAGCGAAGCCAAGGCCAGTAGATTAGATAAATTGAATTTTATTGGCATTTCGGTCAACAACAATTCTTTAATCTTATTTATCGTCAATAAAATGGTTTATCTCGAAATGCAAACTTACTAAAAGGCTCTAGCATTAATGTAGGCATTTCTCAGGTGTGTCCAAGTTTAATATATTTGATTGGCTGGACATTGTCTGGTCGGAGCAGAAATGGATAAAAAGAATCGTAATTGATCAGATCTAACCGCCATATGTTTACATGCATAAGGCGTCAATCTAAATGATAGTAAACAATTATTCAACTGGCTAGAACTCCGGATTTTTATGTGAGTTACAAGTTAATAAGGCAACGGTTTTAAAACCAAAAGCAGTAGCGTCCATTTAAGTTTATATCTTGCAATTATATAAATCTTGTAGAACAGTCAATCTTTTTGGATCAGACGACGTTAATCTGGCACTAACTCTGGGTAAATATTAGCAATATGGGTTGCTTCTGCATGTAATAAAAACCGCCTGTGTGTCAAAAACTGAACAAAAGAAGTTGACCAAAGTTTATAGAAGATTGATTTGGTTATTGAAAAGATTTTTGGACCTCTGATATATGGGTGCTAATTTCAATGTTTTTAGCGTTCAAAATGTTGACCACAAGCATCAAGATTTTTTTTAAAAAAAAGTGATATACTGTCTATTTTACGTCGCCTGTTTGTACTGGTTTCTCTTGCATGCAAAGTAAACGTTTTGCATTATGCTTTCTCAAGTAGGGTCTAAATTTAGGTTTATAATTTCATTCTTTCTCTGATAAATTTCATCAGTTAACACAGTAAACGTGAAATAAAAAATATTTTAGCGTCAAGTTTTTCTCAGAAGGCCATTGAGAAACTCTGTTGGACGCAACTTTAACAAATAGATTTAGAGTTTAATAACAGTTATTTCTATCTCCCTAAAAGTGCTATAAATAAGTTTAAAACAGCAGATTTCAAGTGTAATAGAATATTGAGCGTTTAGTTTTGTTTTGCTGGCCATTTGTTAAGTTGTAAAATACTTTTATAATGAAACGAAGAGGCTCGTTAAAGTGCGTACGCACATGAAGTTCTGAACCCGCTCATCCACATTCTTGACTTATTGGCTACCAAATGATGAACAGATAGAAAACTTTCAAAAACATACATATCGTTCTATGACCACTACTGGAATACAATAAAGCCACACTAGAGAATAAAACTTGTTGATAATGGGAATACTAGAAAAGACAATAATAAAGAACAAATAACAAACATTAATTACGACCAGAACTCGATTTCTATATTTTAAAAAAAATAATATCAAACTCATCAAATGAAACCTGAACAAATCAAATTAACCTTTACTTCAATAGAAAAGATATGTGGCCTGTTCTCAGTGCGACTGAGTAAAAGGTCGACAAAAAGAGCAAAAAGGTGCGAATTTCACAAATACGTTTCTTTTTCTGAAACAAATTTATTTCACATTGATTAATATTATTAGCTATTAACTGAAATAAAAAAAATCTTTATTTATGCCTATAGGAAGCAATTGAGGCCTGTCATTAGCCAATGTACGTCATACGGCTACAAAAAAAAGATACCGGCAAAAATCAACTTTGCGCAAAAATGACAGTCAAGCCATTAAAACCATAAACTTTTCACTATGAGCATTATTAATGTTCAATTGAGCAATATTTCAATGGCAATGGGGCCTAACATTAACGTTAGAATTTAAAAAGAAAACAACAATCCTTTCATATGTACAATTATAGAAAAATATCAAGCATTTTAAGAAATCTCGTAGTAACAGTGGTAACAAAGCCGAGAAACTGATGGTTGAAACTAAAACCGTTATAAATTATATTATATCTCACTAGAAGTGGGTTGTGAAATGTCTGAACAGAGACTAAGCTACAAATCGTCTGAAAATAATTCAAAATGGTGAAGCTCAAAGTCAAAATATGTTTCTGAAAACGTTTTCAAAAATTTCCAAAAGTCATAACAGACATTCAATTTCAAAAATGTTATTACAATGCAGTGAAAGTTTCTGACAAGTTTTGGAACAACAGTTTTTCTTTGTTTTTGTTTTGCGCTATTGAGCAATGAGAACGGCAGAAATTTTCCCTGGATGTAGAATAAAAATTCTTCTAAAGTTATGCGCTGGCAGACACTACATGTTTGTCGATTTTACTGCCGTTAGGATAAACAACTAGTAGAAAGACAGATTGTGTTCTGACAAGTGTGCGAAATTGTGACTAAGCAAATTGTTTTATTGGTCCATTGCGACTTAATAATTGACCCTAAGTTTTTATAATTACTTGATGTTATTAAATGACGAACAGCTGGGACGTTGTTCATTCTAAACGGCTGACCCGTTGTTTTTTGCTTTTTTATTTAATTTTTGAAAATTGATCTTTTGGTAAAAATGGCACCAATATAAGTTTGTAACCCAGTTTTCTCAAATTTGTGTAAGTGCACTCCGAAAAACGCTGAAACAATCACAATAACAAAGCAGGCAGTTCTAACACCAAAGTTCAATTAAAGACCCACTCCAGTTTTTTTTCAAATGAAGCCAAAACAACGTATATAATGTTTTAAAAGCAAAACTTATGGTGTCTATGGTTTCCACAGTGTTTTATATAAATTTATTTTTGAGTTTTTTATGTATTTGTTCTTCTTTTGGTATACCTATAACAACTTATAATTGATGGCCTGTTTCAATAGCTCTCTGTTGAGGTATTTGTGAATCTATTTGATGCCTTCAACTGACAGCTAATGGTTTTAATGACTTAGAATTCATTTGTTTTCAATATCAATACATTTGAGAACTCAGCTTTTTTGTTTCGGTTTATCCCAACTGGTTCTTTTGTATCGACAGAGCTCATTCATTTTTTGAACCAAATTTTAATCTTTTCATTTATTTTTTTTAGCAGCCTAATTTTCGTTAATCATTTCTGAGTTTTTGAAAACGCTTGCATTTGTTAATTTGTTGTCATATAGTTTAACATTGCGTTTAGATTCGCTCATTGGTTTCATAAGGAAATCGATGTGATGCTCCTTGGTATTTTTTTAAATTGAAAGCTTGTGGTTGCTATGACTTAAATTTATTTGGTTTCAAGAAAAAAAGGGATTTTTCAGTTCTTTTTTTCGTCAACTTGTCGTCTAGTTTGGTTAACCGCTTCTGCTTCTTCTATTTAAGTGCAGGCTACTTTTCCACTTTAGGTTGTATGGGATGCTTATTTGATTTTGTTACTACGTGATTTTGAAGAAAAGATATTGAATTTTTGATGTAATAATTTTTTATTCTGGCTGTTTTATCTCGTCCCGTAGTCTCATTTAAGGAAGATCACATCGTTTTGCTGATGCGGCATTATTCAGTTCATTTATTGTTTTGATGTTATAGCAGTTTTTAATATTTCATTTGCCAATTATTTTCGAACAGTATGTGATTTATTGGAAGTGTCTTCTCTTCTTGACTTGCTGAAAAATTTCAGTCAGAAATGCTGATGAGCGAGTTTGTAGCATTATGTGCAAGCGCACATTACCGAGCCTCCTTGTATATAAATTGCTGAAGTACAAATCAACTCCAATTTACTCATCAATTTGCTAACATCTGTTTCTGTCGAAGTTATCATTCAACTAAATGGCGCTGCGCCGAGTTACTGCAGGGGCTCTATTATTTAGACGATAAATTTTTTGTGCCAACCGCGGCATTGACAAACATTGCACATGGCATTTATTGCTCCAAATAAATCATTGGAGTAAAATTCACTAAAGTTCCTGTTGTAGCTATCTATTTGTGATTGTTAGTTTTGGTTTCTCCAATCGTAAAAAGATTTATTAAGTCTTTTAGTTTTTAGCAGCTGTTCGAATATTGGAGTGACTTTGCTCAGCTGGATTTGAAAACTGCTCTATATATACAAGATTTTATGAGCTTGGAAACTTTTATAGGGCTAATTATAATGCCCGTTTGATCTGCTAATCTCAGAAATTCCGAAGCCGAAAGTCTGATTAAGATCTCGGAAATTTATTACTAGAGCCTCGCCCGAAAAGGGAGACTTCTGAAAAGAAACCTGCTGAAAGAGAAGATCAGCGAAACAAAGAATCAATTTGCAGTTTCTTTTTGTTCACAACAGACCTATCCTATAGTTTTGAACAGATAAACTTCTTACACATTGTTGCGTCATTTTATTGAACCCTTTATTCTACAAAACCTACGCAACGATTTTAGGAGATCAAAACTGATCCTTTTTGATCCATTGTTCTGTCAGTTATTTTTACAAATCATTTAATTTGTGAACAATTTTGAAATCTCCGCTGTTTTCTTGGATATCTCGCAGTTTGGATATCCTTGCTGGGAATGTTTTTGGGGTCTTGACGGGCCTGGGTTGGACTTTTCCCGGTCTTGGCTGTGAATGGGTGAATGTATGAACTGGGTAGGTGGTTGATTGTTTGGATTAAGAACCAGTGATCTGAGCCGACACGTGCTAAATGTCTGGTAGGTGTTCACGCTTGCCTGAACACGGGTAATGCCCCACTGATTACCCCCTCTAATCGCTAATTTGGGCAATCTTGCCCGAAATAAATGGGGTGAAAGCCTGTCCATTTATAACTTTGATAAATGTTTTATTATTTGATTATAACTTATTACTCTCAGAAGTTCTAAAACTAGTTTCAATAAATTTTGCCGCTGTTTCGTTTGGACTCTCTTGAATTTTGTCAAGTGAGTTTATGTAAGTTTGTATGCAAAGTAGAATGAATGGTTTCTTTAGTTATTTGTAGTGTCCATACGGCGTATGGTATGTTTGTGTCTCTTACAAATTGTCAAACGCAATTAGCTCTAGAGCTTTCTGGAGGTTTTTCTCATTAGCGAGCAAAGAAGGGGAAACTTTTCCCAATATTTGTAAACATTTCACTACCTGCCATCTGATTTAAGTTCCCCAAGCGCCCAAACCAATTCCCAGCAAGGAGCTACAACTCTTTATGTGGAGCTAAATTAAAACATACACAAACCGTTTTCTATTATCTAATTATTTTGAATGAAAACAATCTAGATACCACCAAATGTTTAAAGAAAGACCAACAATTTACAAATCGAAATTACTTTCGGCTGTCCCCTTTCTGGTCCATTTCGCGCGCCCATATTTATTTTCCTAATTCCACAAAATCCTCAAATAAGTCCCTCAAAATTGCTCCCAAGTTTTTGACTTTCTGTCGCTCATGTTTCGTTTTTGAGGGGCAAGGATTAGAGAACGTACTGATTTCGTACACACCTTGTGTTGGGTTTCAATTGACCGCGTTTTGAAAGAAAAATATAACTACTGTATTTTACCCATTTGTGTATTTTTGATTACTCTATTTACCGAAAATGTCAACTTTTTGTGACTTAAAACCCTCACCCAAAAATAGTACATGTTCTGATGATGTTTTTGAAAACCCCACACCTGTTATCAACTTTTCCTCAATTTCCGAATGTCTTTTTCCGAGTCGTTTTCAACGCGACAGCACTTCTTCGGCATCGTCATCAACGTCGTCAAGTTGCAAAATTCCAGGCTGCAACTCCTCGACGTTGGGATCCAACGATTGCGCTTCTTGTTTAGCTTTCCCGTTCTCAATTCCAACTTCCCTTCAAAGAGTAAACTTCCCACCTTGCTGCTGTTTGGTTGACAATCCCTCGTTTAGGAGGAATTGTCACGTTAGATTAAAAAATTATCCCTCATGCAGTAGTTTGTCAAATTTATTGAGTTCTCAAAGTGGGAACAGCAATTTGCCAGCGAGGGTCAGACCAGTGGATAATGATTACAATTATGTACCGTCTGGAGCTCTATCCGCCGCTCTGGCGCTCACGACAGGTACTTGCAGATTTTTAATTCCCCTCTTTTCTGGCGAGAGCTCATTTCTGGCGTAATTTTAATGTGTCAGATTTTGATCCTATGTGCAATGAACCATTTCAGGTACTGAACCAAGTCCAATATAATATCAACAAAAAGCTCTGTTCTGACAAAAAGTTGACGCGGATTTTAGGATTGGAGTTGTTCATGTGATTGTCATTATGCGAGTCAAACTCGCACTCAATGCCAAATCGTATAATGATTTGTTAAATCGGAATAAACATCGCACAGGATGTTTCTAAATATTAACTAATTCAGTTGAAATAGCTTAGGTTGTTCTCAAGACCTTGGTTTCTTATTCAAACTTTTAATTTTTCCGTAGATTGAAATGGTGAAATTCCCCCAACCTAGTTTCAAACTCTTATTTTTACAACTAAGAAATGCGTACTTGAGTGTTGTGCCTGATTAAATGTACTTTGGTTTTTATCTTTTCGGCGATTTAAGGACCGTTGCGACAATTTTCATCTTTCCCGTAATTATAGTTTTGACTATTTGGACTTCGACTATTTGAACAGTTTACAAAACCCATCATCTTTTCAGGTGGAAAGCGACGAAACGACAAAAACCAAATGCTCGGCTCAGTGGCCGAACACGGGACCGGAGGTGTCTCTGACGGTGCAAATGGCGAGAGCGGTAGGCGTGCTTCGGTACCCGAGAGCAAAAGATCAATGACAGACACGGAACAACGAGGCGACAGCAATTACGAAGAGACTGACTTCTCGGAAGCTGAGAATAGTTTGTTCAATATGGCAATGCCTTCTTTCATATCCTCACTCAACTTCAACAAGCTGGGAGGAGGCAGGAATCACCATAGCAACCACAGCCATCATCATCAGTCTAGCAACAATGTTGACAATTTCAAAAGGTTTCTGCTCTTATTATCTTTTAATGATCTCAAATTTTCGATCTCAAATGCTGCTTTCAATTTCCGGACATCAAAATCCTGAGAGACTATTACTCTATTCCAATTATCTATTTCTTTTTCTATCGAATTGAAATGTGACATCTATTTTAGTAGCAGATTATATATAACAAATTTGGATATATTTTGATATTTTTTCGGGCGGATTTACTTGCTTCGTAATATTTAAATCCATTATTAGGGAAGACTAATATCACTAGTTTTAATTTTCTCTTGTTGATTAGGACTCTAATTGGAACATTATAGTATTAACCACAATCGTGTCAGCTTTTCGAGAAATACTTCAATAGAAAATTATTGAAGCTAACACTAATACGATAAAACGAATCTAAAGCTCCTTTCATTGCCTTGATTAATAATAATTAAAAAATGAAAGTCAACTGTCCATGTCAAATTGTCTTTATGTGAGTATGTGGAATCGATTGACTGCAACCTGGTGAATTTGCTTATTCATCTTTGAAAACGCCGGTCTTGAAAAAAATTGTTGCAATGGTCCTTGGTTGAAAAATTATTATTCAGTTATGACTGTCAAGCTAAAACTTCGAGTTGTAGCGCATAAGAAATTTAAATTTGGTTAAATTTAATCCTAGATTCTGGTTGAATATGGGGCCTAGATGTCCTATTTCAGCACAATGGCCAGTTCAAAAGTTTGCACTGGTCAAACGCATAACTTGATTTTAGCCGACAGAATTTGAATCGATCAAACGAACATCGATTTAACCAGTTTGAACAGCTTCTGAAAGATCAAAGCGTCTATCAATTTTGCAGTCGTAAAATTCTAATCAAAAGCTTGACTACAAAACGCGAAAAAGAGTTTAAGAGTCATTATAGTTTCACGAATTGTCCTGTTAAGTTGATGACCATTGTCGTTTTTCCATTTTGAAGCAGTGGAATAATAGGTTGTTCACTTTGTGATTTATTATCTGACCAGTAAGCGCTTTAAAAGTTCATAAAGTGTTTAATTTACAAAGAATGATCAAAAACGTGATTTTACTCAACAAGCTTTTATGATAAAATTAAAACAGTTTTTGTATCGAATTTAATTGAATTACTGTTGCATATTAAATTGCATTTTGCAGTTAACTTAAGCAGCTCTCGAGCTAACTTCATATCAAAAATTGATAACTTTACTTGGTTAAGAATTTCACGAATCAAAATATCAAAAATTAAACTGCTGTGCAAACCGTTTCTTGTTATAACAAACACAGGTTTATCAAATTAATAAACTGCCAGTTGGCCAAGTCAGTTTGTTCATATATTTAATTGATACTCAGTGTCAACGAGAATGAAAACGTTTTAAAAATTTATTAATTCGATCACAAGTTAATTAATTTGCCTCTGGTTATCACAGATGTCTTGCACCGCGTGCATAATTCCCACTTTGAAAAAGTCCATGATGGCTCATTGTGGCAGTACTAACCAAGATAACCAGTCGGTTATTAAGCATAATAACAAGCAGAGCAGCGGTTACAACCAACAAGTCAACGATGAAAGTCAAGTGTAAGTTAATAATCACTATTCATTTTGGTCAAATGAACTCGGTTGAATTTCGGTCAATTTCGATTCACTGAAACAGGTGATATTAACATCAATCAATGGCATCTTAAGGACGCACCATACTTCTCGGCTATAGCACAGCTAAATTTCATTCTGAAATTGTAAAAATTTGCTCATAATTATTCTACTGATTAGTTATTTATCGGGCTGCTCATGGTATTTTCAGTGTCGCCATTTTGTCGGAATTCACAGTTTTAAGATAAAAAGTGACATCGTTAGAGTCTGGTTATAGTAAGAATACAGACTGAGAATACCATGATCCAGTGCTGAACGACCCAGGATCATAGGTCCAGCTTCTTACATGCGCTACAATTGTCCCTCACCTAGAATGAGTAGCATTTAGACATATCTTTTTTAGCTCATCAGGAGTCTGCCAAGGGTAATTTATAGTTTACTCAAAATTTGACTCATAAAAACGTACTACTTGTTTGTGATTTGTACAATATATAACTGACATTAGTAGGTTGTCATTGCATACAACATACCAGGATCGATACGAATAGTGACGTTATGCATATAGTACCTATACGATTAGGTATAGATACATATATAGATCTCTTTACGTTATAGTACTCAATGAAGATTATTTTATTAATGACCTTGGTAGAGTACTTAAACACACGCCTGCCTAACGCACTATTCACTTAGAATTATTGAATAGTTTTTACAATTTTTCCGTTTGTCCCTTCCCTCCCTCAGCGTGTGAAGATTATTGGCACCCTAAGCGCATATGCTATATTACCACATATTTATTCACTGTGATTCGGCATGCTTTCCATAGCTAGGGGGTGCATAACGCACTGGTTTGTGGGCAGAGGGGGAGAGGGGATGGCAATAACGGAAATGATCAGAATTATATTTTGATCGCGATAATCCAAATTAATTTGTAACCAATATGACTGGAAGTAAAGTTTTTAGCGAATGATTTTTGATTTTTAGCCCATCATGTTTCTCGTTCAGCGCTGCCATGACAACAATCAGCGGAAATTCGTAAGCAGTGCCTGCGTTAATCTGTTGACAAAATAATTTTTCATATTATAACCACTAGCACATAGTATTTTTTAAATTTTTCAATTACTAACGTATAATCAGGAAAAACTCATTACAATTCAGTAATAAACTGTGTGGTTATGTGTTATCAGTAACAATAGTAATGCAAAATGCTTCGGAAGTTCGACTGGTGTACCTGAATTATTAGAACTATTAAAATTGAGTTAGAGTTGATGAATTCGATGTTAGAAATCATGTCATTTTGGAGGATATGTTTGACCGTTTTGTTCTTAACCAAGGTTTTTTCTCAACTAACTAACGGTCTCAGGTTCGTTTTGCCAAATTATTTTGAGCTATGTTACTAGATGAAATGTTTTTACCATCAAAGGATAGTACCAATTGGGCCACAAATTTTAGTATAAAATACTTTGCCCATAAGTCGTCTCAAAAACATTTAACAGTGTTTTCGAACAAACAAACAATATGGTGAGTCGCAAACAAACAAATAAGATAGTGAGTCGCAAAATAACATCAAATTATGTTCTTGAGAAAAATGGAAGACAACACTCTGGATTACCAAATTTGAAATCAATTTTGAAAGAAAAATTAAAATTTCTTATCTCAAATTAATTTGATTTAATCAAAAGTGTATGCTCTCAAACAAAGATTTGAAACAACTATTAGGGTCCAAATTTTGGTCTTCTAAAATACAGCTCCTCGCTTCATCAATTTTTAGTCTGACCAACTGACTTTTTGCCAGCAAAAGTAGCATAAACTTGTCAAGCCTTAGGTTGTTATGTCCCAGAGCAGCTTGAGTAAAGGTATTTAGGTCCATACGGCTCGGAAGCCTAAAATAACGATTTTAAGGTCCATTCACGCATATACGCTCTCAACATAACACAAAATAAAACAAAACAACGACACAACACAAAACATAACAAAGCACACACAGACACACACACACACAAACAAACACGCACACGCACTTTTAGGACCTCCCATTTTTATTCATCAAGGCTAGCCTTCTAATGAGCTTACGCTACTTACTGCCAAAGAAAGACACACGCCAGTAGTTTGAGAGCAACGTGTCCAACAATAGGAAGTTATCTTAATTCTTTTGAACAAGTTTGGTTTCAGTAAAAGTTCCAAGCCACCGCTCCTTGTTTTATGTTTTCTAAATTAAAAAAACCGAGAGCAGTTCGAGTGGAGGGATTCAGCTTTAAATGGCACCGATGACAAAATTTGCTATTTTAAGTTGATTTCCATGAAGTGTATGCGCAACATCAAGCAGCAAATTAAAACAACAACACAACACACAACACGACAGAGTACACACAAAAAACATACACACTAAAAACACGCATTTTCAGTCCCTCCCATTTTCAGTGGAATCTAAGTCAATGAGGTAGCCTCCTGCTGAGTTTAAACTGTTTACTACCAAAAATAACGATCACCAGCCGTTTGAGTGAAACTCGTTTGACGTTAGGAGGTTATCATAAAATTTTTTGGACTAGTTGTGACTCAGCAAATCTTTGAATCGAATGCTTGTTGTTACATGATTTTTAAACAAACCGTAAAAATTTTAAATAGCCCTCTGGCCTCACTATGAACTCTAATTGTATCCTGCTTTCCCAGTAACTAATGAATAGTGGTCATTTTAAGAAAAGGCGAAAACGTCTGCTTCAGATTAGTCCTGTTTAGATTTTTCAAAGCAAGATAAAACACTTATCAGATTTTTTTAACTAGGTCTGAGAAAGTATATTACATTTATCTTTTGACCTGGTTTGCATGTTTTTTCACAACTCTGGCAATACTTTTCTCAAAGCAACATTACTTATCTACACAAACAATTATTTTAAACATGTATTTTTTTTCTACAGTTTGATTTTTGGGAAGTTACTTCTGATAATATATTCGTTTTCACAGAGAAACGAAGGGTTGATTGAGTCTTATGAGTTACTTGAGGCCACAATTAATATGGGGCCTTAACTTCAAGATTAAGCAATTCTTAAAATAAATAATAAATAATGTAATTGTCCTGCTTGAGTATTAGTCCCTTAGCTTGAATAATTAGCGTGAGTATTTCAGTACCTAACTATTAATACCGTGTTTTTAACAAAAAATACGCATTGATATCAGAGTCTTAAACCCTCGGCAACCACTTTTTTCAATAATTTTTGTCAGCTCTAATCGTCACATTCTTACTATAATTTTTTCTCATTCTTCAGGCTCAGAGAACACCTAATGTGACGCGATCTTGTTATTATTCAAGAGTTGGAAGTGTGGAAATGCAGATGTGTAACATAGCTTCATAAAGCAAAATTTGGCACGGCCTTTATGTTTTAAGAAATCTCATTAAAATGAAGTCGAAATCAAACCCAATAAAGATACTCCACCCCGTTAGCCTCTATTTTTATACCACCCAAGACGATTTTACCACTCTTGAGTACAATCAAAACTGAAGCTAGCCTTGAAATGAGTGCCATTAAGTCGCCACTTATTTTAGACCATTTAATTACGCCATAAAACTTAATTTTCACATTAAAAAACGCTCGAAGGTGAAGGCATGTATTGTATTTTTATAGCAGTAATTGAGCATCATTTTTATATTGCTTTGCTAAAATTAAATAATTATAAAACTTTATCTAGTGTATTGAAGCCTGATCGGCAACTTTTCAAGTCCGAAGTTTTTAGATATGATAATTCGAAATCTGAACAAAGTTAAAGAGTGTAATGAGTGGACGAGATTTCAACAGCGAAAAGCAAAATAACAAGTGATTGTAAAATAAGCGACACGCATTCTTTTCCTCCGGCAATTTTTGAAGTAGAATGTATAGTCTAATTACCTATCTGGGATAACCTGTGCTTTTGTATGTAGACAGAGGGTTATGCTTAGACATGTAAGTTAAATATAAGGAAAATTGCTTTAGTAACCTAAGCGCGTGAGGTCTAAAAGTGAGTATAGTTAAAAAGGGGGTCCCATAATAACACATGGCTATTTACTCCGGGTAATTTGTTTGTAAAAGAGTTGCGGTTTTTACTCCCGTGTTGCCGTTCTATCAACTTCCACAACGATACAATCGTGGATTAAAAATAAAAGACAGAAAAGTTTAAATTTTAAGGTGACAGAACTAATGAATCGATGACGTTACATATTAATTATCACCCTAGCTTCGTTATTAAGCTCAGGTACGTAATTTGAAATAAATTCAAACTTGTCTTTACAAATTTCTGAAAAATTGTCTTAAGTTTATCAAATTATCACGTTTTTTTTTTGGGAGACACGTTGAAAGTGTCGGGCTTCACTCAAAACTTATTCATTTTATAACATTAATTGAGCATGCTTTTTCTTTTATTTAGATCTTTGTGTTAAAATTGACACCTTGCTTATATGGAATTAATTTTTTAGCTGAAGTTGCTTTTAGGGCCGTGAACAGAGATTGGTCCGTTTTCAAATTTCCATCATTTTTAACCCAGCGTTGGACCTTTTCGTGGCCCACGAGACCTTAATAACATTAATTGAGCATGCTTTTTCTTTTATTTAGATCTTTGTGTTAAAATTGACACCTTGCTTATTTGGAATTAATTTTTTAGCTGAAGTTGCTTTTAGGGCCGTGAACAGAGATTGGTCCGTTTTCAAATTTCCATCATTTTTAACCCAGCGTTGGACCTTTTCGTGGCCCACGAGACCTCCATTTATTAAAGCAACAGATAAGTAGGTAATTAAGTTGAGCTGCCTTCTGGATTCAGTACCTGAATACTTCTTTGACACTGAAAGAAGAAATATCTAAACTTGAAAAATTGGCAAATGTATCAAAAATGTAAACGAAAGGGTGCATTTTTTTTTGTTAATTTAACCAAGCAAATCACGTTGGAGCTGAAATAAAAAATAGTGTCAAGACAAACAAGAGTTGATTATATTTCAAATCAATCGTTGTAATTTTGACTTAATCAGTCAATAAAAGATATCAAGATTATTTTGCAGTTGCTCTTTGTTACGCATTTTACACTTTTTTCTAATTTTGTTGTGAGAACTTTGAGAAAGTTTTTCCTAATTGAAGTTGGGAGAAGTGAGAACTAGCAATAGCAGAAAAAATTCATCACTTTTCAACGAAATATTTTTTCGATATTGACAGGCCGCTTCAAACAGTTCATCTTGTTTAGATGAAACGCTCGAAAACTAATTCCAGTGTAAGTATTGGAGCTTAATGCAATCTATCAACAATTTTCTCAGGTTGATAATCAAAAGGATCAATACTCAAAAGTCAACATACCCAAATACGTCAAAGTCAACAAAATTGTTTAAATTTTTGATATTGCTGTCGACAAACCGAAGGCTCTATTTTCGAAAACACTATTTTTTCGATAAGGCCAGGCTTCAAAACGATGATCTCATTAAGATAATAAGCTAAAAAACTAATTTCCAGCTAAGTATTGAAGCTTAATGCAATCTTCAGCAGTTTTCTCAGGTTGATAAACAATAGGATCAATACTCAAGGTCAACATACCTAAATAAATCAAAGTCAACAAAATGGTTGAAATTTTGATGTTGCTGTCGACAAACCGATGGCTCTATTTTCGAAAACACTATTTTTTCGATAAGGCCAGGCTTCAAAAAGATGATCTCATCTAGATAATATGCTGGAAAACTAATTTCAAGCTAAGTATTGGAGCTTAATGCAGTCTATCAACAGTTTTCTCAGGTTGATAAACAAAAAGATCAATTCTCAAAGTCAACATACTCAAATAAATCAAAGTCAACCAAATGGTTGTAATTTTTATATTGTTGCCGACAATTCAAAGGGACTATATTAGAAAAAGTATTTTTTCGATAAAGCCAGGCCTAAAAATTTGATTTCATTCAGACAAAATGCTCGAAAATTAACTGCAATGAAAGTATTGGAGCTTAAGGCAACCTTCCAACAATTTTCAGTTAGATAAACAAAAGGATCGATTCTCAAAGTCAACATACTCAAATACATCAAAGCTAACAAAACAGTTTGAATTTCAATATTGCTGTCGACAAACCAAAAAGACTGTTTTCGAAAGACTATTTTTTTTATAAAACCAGGCTTCAAAAACTTTAATTGATATAGATAAAATGCTCTAAAACTAACGTCAATGTAAGTATTGGAGCTCAGGTTGATCAATTTTCTCAGGTTGATAATCAAAAGGACCAATAATCAAAGTCAACATACTCATATACGTCAAAGTCAACAAAATTGTTTAAATTTTTGATATTGCTGTCGACAAACCGAAGGCTCTATTTTCGAAAACACTATTTTTTCGATAAGGCCAAGCTTCAAAAAGATGATCTCATATAGATGGTATGCTTGAAAACTAATTTCAAGCTAAGTATTGGAGCTTAATGCAGTCTATCAACAAGTTTCTCAGGTTGATAAACAAAACGATCAATACTCAAATCAACATACTCAAATAAATCAAAGTAAACAAAATGGTTGAAATTTTAATTTTTCTGTCGACAATACCAAGGTACTATTTTTGAAAAACTATTTTTTCGATAAAGCCACACTTAAAATTTTGATTTCATTTAGACAACATGCTCGAAAAATAACTGCAATGAAAGTATTGGAGCATAGGTTAACCTTTCAACAATTTTCAGGTTGATAAACAAAAGGATCAATACTCAAAGTCAACATACTCAAATAAATCAAAGTCAACAAAATGGTTGAAATTTTAATATTGTTGTCGACAAACCGAAGGCTCTATTTTCGAAAACACTATTTTTCGATAAGGCCAAGCTTCAAAAAGATGATCTCATTTAGATAGTATGCTGGAAAACTAACTTCAAGCTGAGTATTGGAGCTTAATGCAGTCTATCAAAAAGTTTCTCAGGTTGATAAACAAAAGGATCAATACTCAAATCAACATACTCAAATAAATCAAAGTAAACAAAATGGTTGAAATTTTAATATTGCTGTCGACGATCCAAAGGGACTATTTTTGAAAAACTATTTTTTCGATAAAGCCAGACTTAAAATTTTGATTTCATTTAGACAACATGCTCGAAAAATAACTGCAATGAAAGTATTGGAGCTTAGGTTAACCTGTCAACAATTTTCAGGTTGATAAACAAAAGGATCAATACTCAAAGTCAACATACTCAAATAAATCAAAGTCAACAAAATGGTTGACTTTTTAATATTGCTGTCGAAAAATCGAAGGCTCTATTTTCGAAAACACTATTTTTTCGATAAGGCCAGGCTTCAAAAAGATGATCTCATTTAGATAATATGCCGGAAAACTAATTTCAAGCTAAGTATTGGAGCTTAATGCAGTCTATCAACAGTTTTCTCAGGTTGATAAAAAAAGATCAATACTCAAAGTCAACATACTCATATACGTCAAAGTCCACAAAACGGTCTAAAATTAATACTGCTCTCGACAAACTGAAGGCACTATTTTCGAAATACTTTTTTCGATGATGCCAGTCTTCAAAGGTTGATCTCATTAAGATAACAAGCTCGAAAGTTAACTTCAATGGAAGTATTGGAGCCTAATGCAATCTATCAATACTTTTCTCAGGTTGATTAATCAAAAGGATCAATACTCAAAGTCAACATACTCAAGTACATCAAAGTCAACAAAATTGTTTAAATTGCTGTCGACAAACCGAAGGCTCTATTTTCGAAAACACTATTTTCAAAATAGTGTTTTCGGCCTTCAAATTGTTGATCTCAATTAGAAAACATGCTCGAAATTTAATTTCAATGTAATTATTGGATCCTAATGCAATCTATCAACTATTTTCTCGGTTGATGAACAAAAGGATCAAAACTTAACATCAAAGTCAACAAAATGGTTTTAATTTTAATACAAATCCGGAGATACCGTTTTTGGCGGTACCAACAATCGAATGATGGTAAATTCCGAGTACGGATTATTCTGCCCCCTTCTTCCCCCATACCTGCCCCCTCAAAACATTGAAGATAGGCTTCTTTATCTAAGGGTGACAGTGATGTGTCTAAGTTTTAGCTGCAGTATCAACTATAGAAATTAAAAGTTTTGCCCACCGTTCTGGCCTTATCGTGGCTTTGTGGACGTCCTGGAACATAAAAAATAGTTGGCTTCGCATTTTTGGATGACACGCTAATGGTGATTTTAAGTAAAATTTAACCAAAATTGATAACTTTTAATTGCAAAAGGCTTTTCAATGTAGAACTGCTTAAACAAAAGTATGAAGATTACCAAAAATTTTATAAAGATAATAAAGATAATTGTATTTTTGGTAGTGAGGGCATAGCGCAAACTTTGTATGAGTTTTATTGTCATAGCTGAAAGTTGTTCCTAATGTTTTTTGAATTTACACCGAATTGAACTTAACTACACCGAGGTTGAGCAGTTTAGATCTTTTTTCTTTTTCATTCGTCATCAAACTAAGTTGAGCGAGACACTTCAAAACGGGCCTCTCGCCGCCTCAATTCTCAAATTTTGTGAATTTGTTTGTAGAATTAATTTTGAAGATACTGCTGTAAATAACGATTTATGTGTTATTATTAAGTGGAAAATAATAGGAAAGTTTACTTGACGTTTCCATTTCTGGACGTGGAAATTGCATGTGACTCTTCAATATCTGGCCGTGCAAATTGCAATAAAGTTAAACAAGGAGGCTCGGTAATGTGCGTTTGCACATAATGTTCCGACCCCGCTAATCCACGTTCTGATTTAATTTTCTACCAAATGAGGAAGAGATAGTAAACATTCAAAACTTCATCTATCGTTCAACAAACAGCTAAGTAAAAAAAAGTGGGAGTAGAGGGAGTACAAACAGCTAAGTAAAAAAAAAGTTGGAGTAGAGGGCCGATGAGACGTGCCATTAATGAGAATGCTGGACAAAGCAAACACATAAATCAAATAATAGCGAACATAATTTTAGACCAAAACTCGATGTCTATTTTTTAAAAAAACACTTAATAACGAAATGAAAAAGGAATCAAACAAAACTTGAACTAAACAAATTAGAAGTTAGAGAAGCTATGAGAGCTACCAATAATGAAACTCGGTGACAAGTCGACAAAGAAGAGCAAAAGTGTTATAGTTTCTATTTTTGAAAGCAGCCATTTTAAAACTGATCAGAAACATTACATATCAACTCAGCTCTTTAAAGAAGTTAATTCATAACTCATAGGCAACAATTGGACCTGTCGTTTTCCATAAAAAGTCAGACGGCTTAAAAGAGAACGGCAAAAGCAAAAAATCAAAGAAATTTAACAAGAAAGCGGTGTCACAACCGTTAAAAACATAGACTATTCATGGGGAACATTAAATTTCCTCAGTTGCGCATTTTTGCATCGGAAATTGGGACACACCATTAGTGTGATAATGTGGCAAGGAAATAAAAATAGCCTAAATATTGTTTGCAGCATGAGAAAGATGAGTTTTTTCAATATGAGTCTAATTCACCTTTTGACGACAATGAAAACAAAAATTCAGAAGTTTATATTATATCTATTTATCTTCAAAGAAATTGAGTGGAAGTAATTGAAACCGTTAGCATTGCAGTGATATTAGTGAGTAGATTCATTCAAACATTCAATAAAGCAATTGATTGCCAAGAACATGCCGTATGACAACTAAAAGAATAAAAATTAGTGAAAAAGATTGTATTAAAGTTTGCGAGAGAACGGTTTCGCAGCTTTTAAAACCATAATCTATTCACTGAAATCTTTAAAAATGTTCTTTCGCGCATCCTTTCTTTGAAGACTGAAGATTTTTTGATGTGATAATTTGAAAAAGCAGCAAATAAAAAATGTATGCAAATTCGCAAAGTCGCAAAACTTATGTATAAACGTAGAAAAAAAGCGAGGAAACCATTAGTTAAATAAAAAATTTTTACGTAAAGTGTTTCAAGTTTTTACTTTAATATTTTTAGGTGTTTTTTTCATCAATTGCAATACGTTTTGCGCTGCATATTTTGAGATTAAGCTTCATCTGGACAAAAATAAATTTAAAATTCAGTAAATTTCAAAATTTCTGATATTTGCTAAAAACAAGTACCCTCAATGTCATAAGAGGCCTTAGGCAACAACTGAAAGCATTGTATTGCACTTACATAACACACTTGGATTTTCGAATAATATGACGAAGTTATGAGGCTGCATGAGAATGGAAAGAGAAAAAACTGAATTAACGTTTAAGAAAACTTATTGGCAATGCCATAAAAACTATGAGTTTCTCTATAGACCTATTTATACTCATTTGGCGTTATTTCGTTTAAATTGGGATCTGTCATTAATTGGACCTTGTTTTGAAACTATTGCCGTCAGTAACCAACATAAAAACATTAAAAAGTTTTTTTGAGAAAGGTCGAGCCACAATATAACCGAAACAATTATTGATCGGTAGAATCCACGATGACTCCCAAACTACTGTTTTTAGCTGCGCGTTCAACAAAACTTATTAATTTTTCCACATGTTTAATTATTGAGCTAATTTTTCAAAAAAAGGGCAAAAACCTAATTCAAGAGGACTGCTATGGGAGGCAAAAGTACAATTTTTTTTGGACTTTAATGGATTGTGACGGCGGATATTAGTTCTCTATTTCTGGGATATTCAAAGAAATTGGGATTAAAAAGTATATTTGGAGCCGTTTTTGTTTAGAAAATTTGAAAATCAAAAAATGTAGCAAAGAATTTAGCAAAAAGATCAATCGGATAAAAACCAATCGGCCAGTCTTCTCTATTTTTGAAAGTAATACCAATGACATTGTTAATAAAAATTTTGTAAAATTTGAGAAAACTAGACAAAAAGTACAGAAAATGCTGAAATAAACAACGGAATTCAGTCTACAATGCACAAAGTTTTTACCTCGATAACTCCCTGTAGAAATTATAGAATCCTTTTTAATTTCATACTCTACTTTGGATGATACACTGCTTTCTGATGATGCCAGTTTTTGAACTAGTTGTAAACCTTCTTTGATGAATATAGCACTCGGCCATAATTGACTGAACAAAAAAGCCGTTTGAGTAAAATTCCTCCCCCCACAAGTGGGTCGGAACAATATAATTGTATTTAATTATGAATTATGGATTGTACAATTTTTAGTGAAATTGCAAATGAGGCCAGAGGATTGACAACTTGCGAGACTTCAGCGTGGTTTCATTGTTTTTTACTGAAAAGATATGCAGGCTGATATTCTGATGTTTTCTTTCTTCTGTGGATTGTATATATATCAGCTCCAAGAGCAATGAGTTTTGTGTATCAAGCGTCGGAGCTTCTAGCTCATTTTTTGGCGCTAAATGTTCAAATTGTTGATAATAAATGGAACTTTATGATCAATAGAACTTCATGATCAACGTGACCAATAGCTGGTTTTCAATACAGTGGCCGGAAAAACTGTTTTGCAAAAATTGTTAAGTAGCAAACTATGATTTGTTTCAAATTGTACTACAATAAGACCTTTTCAAAGTACATGCTGAGTCATGCTGATCAGGCAAAAGCTAATAATATCAAAGACTCCAAGTTGAGAAGAGAACAAAAAATTAGTTTTTCCCGGCTAATTTTTCATTCAAACAAGAGAGCGGCATATGGTCTCCAATTGAAATTAGAATCAAGTTCAGCTACATTTCCATTTTACAACCACTATATTTACTTTGTCCTCATTTTACACGGAAAGAAAAGAAAGAACACTAGCAATGAACGAACAAGAATTTAAACTGTACCGTATGGTAAGTCAAAACCTTCAGACTATGTTGTACAAGTTTAACCGAGTGAACAAAGAGATTGTATAATTTTGAGCAACATGCCGAGATTTGAGCGATTGGGGGTCTTATTTAGTAAAACTGCGAATTATGCCCCAAGAATAAAGCTCAAGGCTGGCTAGACTTAAGTGCGTCAGAATTCAAGCCGTACACATGCTAAGTTTACTCCAAAAATCTTGAAAATAAGCTCAATGAAAAGCTTGTCCAAAAATTTGAAGAATTTACAAAAAAAATTGACAGGAAAGTTTAGAAAGTTGCCAGCTATTTTGAGTGAATGTTGTCAAGTGATTTGAATTTTTTCATCATTTTTGAAGTGTTTCGATCATAAAAGCTTTAAAAATGTTACAGAAAATTATTTTGAAGTTAGAATCGCTGTTATTGTTTTTGTGCAGACTTATAGAAGCTGAAGCACTCATGGTTTTCTATTAATTAAATGGTTTAAGCGTTGTATAAATACTTTTTAAATATTGATTGATTGTTGCTTTTTACTCACGCAGAGCTGTATGGCTTGCATACTGGTAAATGCAGCGAGTAATGCCCGCCTATAATATGTTTTAACTAAATATTCAATCATCTAAACGTTATCCTTTCATTACTATCACTGGTTATTAAAAGCTTATAAATAAGTATCAACGTAGATCATAGTTATGCTTTAACATATAGTAAGCACACCTGTGCATAGTACGCATGGTGTGGCTGATGTTGGTTTGAAATTGCAGTTTGATCACTAATAATGAAGTTATAGAACTTTTTGAGTATAACTTTGTGACAGGTTGCCTGAAGTTAGTTTCTGGTTAGTGGTGATTATTTATAACGAGACGCAGTCATAGCTAGTTGTTATGTTGGTGTGTGTTGCAGACAAGGCTCAACTGGGAACCTGATGAGGCGACCTTTCTCTGCCATTCGCAACCACCACCCCAGTGGAGCTGCTTCTAACTACAGCGAGACTGAAATGACCGACTCCGCGTAAGTTCAAAGCCCCATCAAAGTCACATTATAGCCCCATCCAGCCCCATCCATAAAATTAGCCCCCCATTGTGATATATTTACGGTAATTAAGCTATACTTTATATGGTAACAAATTTTAGAGGGGCGTTCAGAAGTCGATGGAAAAGAAAATAATTTCAGCTTGTTCCACCGCCAATAATTAGTGGGTGCATATCATTTGCAGCCAATGTGTGCACGTGCTATGCTGTTAATCAATAATGATTTGGGATCGTTTTGCATTGATTAATATGCTATTTAGCAAACAATAGTTTGCAACCACGGGTCTTAAATGGAACTGGAGAACACATAATAAATCTGAGTGTGGGTTTTATTACCGGGATCCTTCATGTACTGTTTATGAACTGCGAACTTTCTAATGCATCAATTCTTGATACGAGTTGTGAAGTATGCTCAAATGAAGTTTTTCACGTTTCTGTAGGAGATCGGTGAAGAAATCGCTGAGCTCAGACAACTTCCAGGGTTCTGGAATTTTGGCAGGAGGTACTCCGGCAACTGTGAAACACAAAGTAGGCCAGGGTCTTTCACACTCCTCTCTCGTGGCCCCTCCAACGAAAACATCCAGGAAGCACAGCAAAGCTACTTTCGAAGACAACAGTTAGTCACCGATTTGTGGGAAGTTTCTGCTTCAATAATTATTGGAGTCGAATTGCCCAACAATCGCCTCCCGGATTTTTCCCGATTGTGCCCCCCCCCCCTCCCAGTACTTTATGCTCCCCCAGTTACAGAGCACGTGTGATTACATGGTAAATAGTTATCTGAAAATAAGGCACGTGCGTCTGGAGGTGCAAATAATATGCACTCACTAAGCTGGGGGGAGGGGCACAAACGGAAATGATCTCGCCCCCCTTTGCAAAAAGGGAAGACAATTCTTGAATAGAAATTAAGTGAACAATTTATATGATCTATGTGACCAAATTTATATGATCTAATTTATATGATTTATGTGACCAATCAGAACCTATATTAAGATCTTGAGTAATATGTAATCTAACACTGAGCATTGTTTACAAGCGGGGAGGAGAAGGGGGTTCTCTACTAGGTACCAAGGGGTGGGGGTGGGGGGGGGGGTTGTTGACAAGATCTGATTTTTCCTCACGCAAACTTATGATTATAACCTAATTGTAAATACATACTTGGCAACTTGTATATGAAACATGACATTTGCACTTAAACAAACCTTTAAATCAATTTTTAACAAAACCGTAGTTAAAATGGAGTAGAAAAAGACGCTGACAAAAATGATCTTTTTGATCAACTTCAAGTGTAAATGTGGTGATGTTGCTGCTGAAATGACGTCATTCTGACGCCTTGATGAATATTCTCAGTTCAAACAGTGATAGAACTCGATTTCTTCAAGTTTTGTTGGATCTATTCTGTTTGACCCCACCCCCCAGCTTAGTGAGCATAAATCTTTTATGACCCCCAGGCGCACGTGCTATTTTCGTACCTAGTAACGTGCTATATAACAACATATAATTTGAAACTGGGGGACATAAAAAACACTGGGAGGGGGGGGGGGACAGAATAGATCCGTTTTTTTTTACTTTAACCCGAATTATGCACAATAATTTCTTGTTCCGCCAGTTGACGTGAAGGATATTGAAACGGATGCATTTTGATTTGATTTTTGTTTCAGTGGTGAGTCTGTTCGAAGCAGTGGAAGTTTGTCATTTGGACAAAGTGTCCGATCTTCTCAACATTGGAGTGCGAGACCTAAACGCGTAAGTTGAACAAGGCGTCCTTCCTAAATATTTTTAACTGCTTCGTGGCATTACTTGACTAGGCTTTTTACAGCCTATTGATGAACTGTCAGATCTTATCCGTTTGTGCCCCCCCCCAGCTTACTGGGTGCAATTTCCCCCCCCCCCCCCCTGACGCACGTGCTATATTTTTACATAATGATTTATTATGTAATGACACGTGCTCTGTTACTGAGGGAAGAGCATAACGTACTGGGGGGGGGGGGGGACTAACAGAGAAGATCCGAGTTGTTTGTGTTGAATTAACATGTCCTTAGACTCCAACACCACTTCTTGATAATTAAATTTCCAAATATTCTTATTCTTTTTGAAGGAATTTAATGCAGCGGGTTTTTGTATATTTCAGGCCCAACGAAGATGATTTTACGGTGCTAGATCTTGCCACTTTACTCAACTTCGATGTCATGGCGGCCGAGTTGTTAAGACATGGTGCACGTGAAAACCCTAAATGTGAGGATGAGTATTCTTTGAAACAACCGAAAATCGTTTTTAATAGCCGCACAGCGATAGCTGGGGCTATTATTGGCCTCCTCTTGGTTTTTACAATTCAAAGAATTTGAATTGTATTGGGGCGCTGTCTTTTTTTAAGACCTGTTCACACATTTTCATGATTTCTGAAGTCAAATGGGAGTAGTGATTTTGGTCACGCCGAAACAGGAAGTAGAGCGAAAAAGCGAGTGGTTTTGCGGCGTGAGTTTTAAAGTAGTGTGAGAAAACGGTGTTTGAACAAAAATTCGCTTCTTCGCTAGTGGTTTTTTGTTCACATGCGGCAATTTTTCATTAATTTCTACGGTTTTTCGATTTTTTGGATTGGATTTTTTTTCTAAATTGTTTTCTCAATCCATTCATAGTTAATTCTAGGCCTAGTTTTTTTTGTTTGAGCCAAATTTCCGTTTCTCGTTGGTGGTATTATGTGGCATTTTGACATTGATTTTCTGTTTTATTATTATTATTTTTTCTTCTGATTTGCTTAGAAATGGTTTTCCCAATTCACTCATATTCCGTTCTTGGTCTAGTTTTTGTTTACACAATTCTTTGAATTGTATGTCAGGATATGTACTGCTATGTTTTTTTAAGATCTGTTCACACATTTTAAGATTTTTGAAGTCAAATTGGAATAGTGATTTTGGTCAAGCCGAAGCAAGAAGTGGAGCAAAAAAGCGAGTGGTTTTGCGACGGATTTTTTTGAAATTTTTAGCAAAAAAGCGAGTGGATTTTTTTGCTCCAATTTTAAATTCGTGAGAATACGGTGTTCGAACAAAAATTCGCTTTCTCGGTAGTGGTTTTTTGTTCACATGCGGCAATTTCTTTTGAGTTTTCACTGTTTTTTCAATTTTTTGGATCGAAGTTTTTTATATTTGGTTTGCCCAATCATTCATAGTTCATCCTAGACCTAGTTTTTTGTTTAAACCAAATTTCCATTTCTCGCTAATGATTTTTTGTTCACATGCGACTTTTTTGCATGCGACTTTTTTTGAAAAGATGGTTTCCTCAATTCACTAATAGTTCATTCTAGGACTAGTTTTTTGTTTAGTCAATAAACATTTTTTGAATTGTACGTCAGGACTTGTCCTGCTATGTTTTTTTAAGAACTGTTCACGCTTTTTTCGGCTGTTTCACGTCAGTGAGAATTCAAATTAGAGTAGTGATTTTGGTCGCACTCAAATATTAAAGGGAGCGAAAAAATAACTAGGTTTGAGTCGTGACTTTTTTCAAAATATATATAAAGTGGAATGAGAAATTTGCATTTGAACATTTTGGCGGTCTTTGATGGATTTTTTTCAGGTGCGTCAACTTACTCTGTTTTCAGAGTTTAGTCTCCCTCAGTGCTTTTAAGACGGTACACAGTTGTTCTAATTGTACCTATTTGCTTTGGCTTGAGTTCATTAAAGGCGGCTAAAACTTTACCTTTGCCACTATTTGTTGTCATAGAAAATTAGTGATTTTTAGATTTTGCCCCTCTTTCAAATTATCTGTTGTCTTATCACTCAGAATCATCACTGGCAGGTCTAAATGGTTGCTAATGAGGCCTAGGAGAACCTAATTAACGGCTCAAATTAATAATTAGTGGTTTTTTACACTTTGAAACCACTTTTCTCAAAAATTTTGAGTGTTTTTCAGTTCTGCAAGTATTCATTGTACTTTTTAATGCCTTATCAATTAATCTCATTGGGGACAAGTCTCTGATGCTGTTAATAAAGGTTAAATTAATCAGTTCAAACTTTTTTTCAAAGCTAGTGCGTTCCATGACTTTGACACTAATTTTTTCATATAAAATTGATCGATTGTTTGTTTTAGATTTGCGAGTTTTTCTTATCAATTTTGTCGTCTTAACTTAGTCTCACCATCGACATGATGCAAAAAGGTTTGCAGTCAACACATTTCAGTTCATAGCTATTGCTTTTTTTGACTTAACTGCTCGTTCGTTTTTTTAAAAAAATCTTTATTGAGGACTCAAATATTTTATGTAATTGTATCTTTCAGTAGCTGTTGCGTTTTGTGACTTTTATACTGTGTTTTCAAAAAATTTCAGCGAGTTTAATTGCGATTTTTGGTTATTTTTGTCTTATCATCTATTATTATTAGTGAAAGGACCCATCGAAATTCAATTACAGGTTGCTAATGAGAATTAAAGAAATATAATTGGCAGTTTGAGTTGATAGTAGTTTGTTTTTTTTTATGTTGAACCTGTCTTTTCAAGAAAAGTGTTATTTTCTAGTCAGGCTTTAATTTGTTGTTCCGGTGTTGTTTCGTTGCTCAGTCTCATTACTAGCAGCTATCATTTGCCTTTAAAAGAGGAGTTAATGATTGTCAGTTCATAAATTAATACAGTTCTTTGAATTGTATTTCAAGACTTGTCCTGCTATGTTTTTTTGTTTCGTCGCGATTTTTGTTTCGACCATATGACGTCACAACCACTTCAAATCTGCTTTTTGTTCATTCGTTCAAAGAATTTTAACTGAAGTGCGTTCGTGACGTCATTTTTCGTTTTTAGTGGAGCGATTTTTTTGTTCATTTGCGTGATTAAATTTTTGGTTACATTTGACTTACCTCACTCACAAAAATTACTTCCTCTCTTTGAAATTGACTTTCATTTACTTTAATTCGAAGAGATAAAGTCTAATGGGTGTGTGTCACTCTTAATGAAGGTTATTAGAGAGCAGCTATTAGAGGCAGCAAAAACTTGTACAGATTATTAATCAAAATATAACATATCAGCCTTCAATGAAAAGACGAATTTTTTTGATCTGTCTTTTTTACCGTGTTTTGAGACTGAAGATCTACGAAGCTATTGCGGCTGTTTTCTGGCAATCTGCCAGCTATGTTTGTCTAATTGGTCGTATATCTCTATGATGTCACTTGCAAAACGTCTAAATTTGGACGATTATTTAGGCGAAACTTATTTAAATCTTAGGTGAATTTTCGCTCAGCAAAATTTGCATTGAGTGCCACCTTCAATTCTCTACGCAAAGTAAAGGGTCTAAAATAACGAAACAAAAAGGCTTGGTCAGAAACGGGCGTTTTTAAAGTTTTATGGCGATCAGCAAAGCCTAATCAGGAAGCCGGGGCAGTGAATATCAAATGATTTTTAGTTAAATAGATGGCATTCTATGTTTCAGTTATGGTGAAAGAGCTTCGCATTCAACATGTTAATCACCTACTGAAAAGATGCGACGCCCAAATCCAAGTTCTTCTTCCAGCATTAGTCACTGCAGCCCAAAGTTCATCCACAAATAACTCCAGCCACAAAACCTCATCTCACTCCGGAAATATTCCAAAAGAGACAGAGCTCAGGTTCTGGGAGTGGAGGCAGCGCCTCTTGGCCAAAATGAAGGCCTGTTTTGAGCTTGCCAGGGCTCCGGAGCCTCCGACCAAGATTGAGATCTCAGTTACTAGTTCGACATCTGTCCGGGTGACATTCACACCGCCGAAGAGTACGAACGGATCTCTCGTCACTCGCTATAAAAGTTAGTTTTGCGATCGCAATTGTAATTAAATAGATATCGCATTTAAAATAAAAGATCCAGAAGAGCTGTGATAGAAGTCACACACTAATTATCGACTGGAAGAAATAAAATTTGACATTCACATTCTTCTTAAAAAACATAGGATCGCATGAGTTATGTAACTGAAACTACCCGGGGTCCTAACCCGAGATGCCTCCTTAATCCACTCCAAAAATATTTTCTCACGGTCTGGATTAGAGAGCATGCTGCTTACTAAATAAATGGCGCAGAAATCCTCTTGGAATGCAATTTTCTTGTCATACCTGTCTTGGGTTGCGGACCCCATTCTTGGAAAAAATACGCAATTTAACTCGTTCACACAGCTTCGAACAAAATAGTTTTAGGTGGTAAGTCACTACTAGTTTATTATATGAGTTGGATACAAGGCGAAATACTTGACCATAGTAATCTTGCAGTGTTCTTCTGGGCAAAACCGAAAATATTTAGTTCGTGGGACTTCTAAGTTATAATTTGAGACTTCAAATATCCAAGGCTGACATGGCTATTTTACTTCTTTAGCTCGACTGAGGCTGTCGATATTCCCGAGACCTGTGTATTCTCTTCTGATTTTTCCGTTTAGTCAAGCTTGACTTTTTCATGTGTCGTATTTTCCCGCATCCTTAAGACTTCACCTCTAAAGTCTCTCACAGCTGGGTCAACGGTTAGCTTTCTAAACATCATTAATAGTCTTCCCTCTTCAATTCTAGATAAATATGTCCAGAGACAATTAATCCCGAGTCGAATTCGAATGGTTGTCTTGCAAGATCTTGCAAGATTGTGGCAGAATCTTGCAAGACCATACATCGTTTTGTACGATTTTTTCCAAAATCTTACAAGATCTTGCAAAACAACCATCTTGCATCCGATCAAGACCAGCATGAGACATGTTTTTTCTCAACATGTTTTTTCTTTATTGTAAAAAATTACCAGCACACAATCAATTTTGAATTTTCGGTGGTAAAAAAATCCAAAATAGCATGTTAAAAAAACAATGAAGTGGGAAAAAGTGCAAGCAAAGATTGGTAACAATTAATATTTGAAAGAATTTCGAACTTTTTGATTGAAGAAGTATAATTGTGGAGATCTCAAGGTTAAGAAACAAGGAACTCAAAAGTTTTGAAAAACTCGTTTTGTGTTTGTGCTCAACGAAACAGCAACATTTTGTTTAGCAGGCTGATATTAAGATGTTCAATAATAAAACACATTTAGTGGAAGTAATTTTGGTTCAAAATATCTTGAAATACACGGAACTATATCTTGTCATTCTTTGTCAATGCGCCGGCAAATTACCATGATATGCTTGGTACTCTCGATTTCAAAGTTGAAGCCATAAATTAAACTGCCTCCCCCCCCCCCCCCCCCCCCCCGCCCGTCATTCGAGAGCAGTTCATTCGACGCAAGCCGGTTTATATTTTAGGAATAGAAAACTTGTTTGAACTATTGGTAATTTGCCTTTGTTCCTGGAAACAGCTCAAAAGACATATTAATTGTAGCCAAATGTACAGCGAAATTATTAGTTTGACCTACATTTTTTATGATATTCAGCTCGGAATTTTTCTATCTCAAAAACATTAATTTCTACAATTGAGCTCGACATTTCAAAACTAGATAGAATTGATCTAAAGAACTTAATAACTAAATAACTGATCCATGAATCGTCATCAAGGATTAGGAAACATTCCATCAATCTGCTGACGATTGCTTCATCTTTGAAAACGCGGAATATATGTGGAGTATAACACAAACAAAATTTTTTAGTGCTGTTTTAATAAATTAGGCTGCTGATGTTCTTGATACGAAGTGACAAATTTTCACGAAGTAACAAAAGCTAAATTGCAGAATAACTCTAAGCAGCTATTCTTGTTTCCTAGTAATTTGAAAGAAACTCTAAATTGGGCCAAGCATTATAAATAAGTGAAATTTTGTTTTCAGCTTTCCGCTGCAAGCCTGTAAACTTTTTTCATCGTATTTAGCTTTTAAATTTTTGTCAAACTTGATTTTAGAGACGGTAAACATCCAATTTTTTCGTCTTAAAAACATAGCTGGCAGATTGCCAGAAAATAGCCGCAACTGCTTTGTAAATCTGCAGTCTCAAAAAACAGTAAGACAGACCAAAAAAAATTCGTCTTTTCATTGAAGGCTGATATGTTATATTTTGATTAAACACCTGTATAAGTTTTTGCTGCCTCTGTTAGCTGCTCTCAAATAACCTTCATTTAGAGTGACGCACACCCATTTGACCTTATCTCTTTGAATTAAAGAAAATAAAAGTCAATTTCAAAGTGAGGAAGTCATTTTTGAGAGTGAGGTAAGTCCGGCGTGAGCAAAATTTTAATCACGCGAATGAACAAAAGAAACTCGCTCCATTAAGAGCGAAAAATATCGTCACACACGCACTTCAGTTGAAATTTCATGAACGAATGATCAAAAAGCAGATTTGAAGAGGTTGTGACGTCATATGGTCGTAACAAAAATCTTGACGACGAAATAAAAAAACATAGCAGGACAAGTCCTGAAATACAATCGAAAGAATGGACTGAAAAACTGCTGTACCTGACCAGCAGAACAAATGAACTATGACAGCGTAACAGAGTCTCAAAAAACTAAACAAAACCAAAAAATTGGTATTGCTAAAAAATCTTGAAGCTAAATTCCTGATGCCAAATTTTAACCATTTAAATATACCCATACACAAAAGCACACACTGTGATGTGCTAGTTTTTTGTGGCGCCTATAACATTTAGTATAATGGGTTCAAGCTCTAAAATGTTTAATTGGCCTCTAAAGTTCAAAAAAACCTGAAAACAAAAAAAAATTAAAAACCTGAAAAATGAAAATTGAAGAAATATTGAAAAATTTGGAATATAAGAATTGATGAAATACAATACCAAGAATATATAAATTTTGATAACTTTATCTTTCAGTTACTTGTGTTTTCGCCATAAGTTTCATTGGCCGTTAAAGGTCAATAAATTCAAAAATAAACAAAAAAAATTAACAACTTAAAAATTTAAAACTGCAAATTTTATTGAAAAGTTGCTCAAATTCGTGATACCAATATATTCAAAAACATTTTTTGTCTCTGCAAATTATTCAGTTACCCGTTTTAACGCCCTTTAATTTTTTTTTCGCCCATGGAGGACGAAACATTAAAAAAATTGACATTTCAAAAAAATTGAAAATGCGTAATTTATGACATTTCAAAAAAATTGAAAATGCGTAATTTATTTGAGTTGCTAAACTTATGGTATTTGTGTCATCAGAACTATTTATTTAACTCGAAGTATAATTCAGTAACGTTTTTGAGCCACAAATTTTTCATCGACATCAAAAGCTAATAAAAAATTTAATATGACAACAGACTTGTCAAAAAACGCAAAAAAATTGCCAAATTAAGTTGAAATGTCGCTGATTCTGCTGATATTAATATCCTCGAAAACATTTCACTGTCTCTAAAAAATAAAGACAATTGAAAAGTCAAGCCATAAAAAAGTTTCATTTACCCCAAAAGATTGAATAACACAAAAAATGACAGTAAAGTTTTAAAAAACTTAAAAAAATGGCAAGTTATAATAGATTCGCTAAATTTATTGATAGTAATAACCTCATAATCATTTCAATGTCACAAAAAACTAATCAATGACTCAAGTCCCAAGGCATGAAAAGGTTTCATTGCCCGCTAAAGATCGAATAAATCAAAAATTGACAACAACTTTCACATAAACTGAAAAAATTTGGCAAATTATAATAAAAAATCGCTAAATTCACTGATATTTATACCATCAATATCATTTAAATGTCTCTAGATACTCATCAGTAACTCAAGTATAAGCCATAAAATGTTTCCCTCACCCCTAAAGATAGAATAACTCAACAAATTTCACAACTGGGAAAAATTGTCAAGTTAAAATGAAAAGTCGCTAAATTTACTGATATTAATATCCTCAAAATCTTTTCAATGCATCTTAATACTAATAAGTTACCCAACTCCAGCCATAAAAAACTTCTTTTGACTTATAAAGATCGAATAACTCAAAAAATGAGAACAAATTTTTCAAAAACTGATAAAAATTGGCAAATTATAATGAAAAGTCACTAAATTTGTTGATAATAATGTTCTCAAAAATCTTTCATTGTCTCTAAATACTATTTATTAAGCCATCGAATCATTTCTTGATCGTTTCATTGACCCATAATGCTTGAAAAACTAAAAAACTAACAAAAAAACTAACAAAAATTGAATAACAAAAAACTAACAGAAAAACTAAAAAACTAACAAAACTAAAAGACTAACTAAAAAACTAAGAATGAAGTAAACGAATCTTGAAAAGCGTCATTTCGTTACCCATCTAACAAAAAAACTAAAAAATTACGAAAAAACGTGAAAAATTGAACAATTTCGGACACAAAAACTGAAAACCATAAATTAAACTGCCTCCCCCCCCGCCCGTCATTCGAGAGCAGTTCATTCGACGCAAGCCGGTTTATATTTTACGAATAGAAAACTTGTTTGAACTATTGGTAATTTGCCTTTGTTCCTGGAAACAGCTCAAAAGACATATTAATTGTAGCCAAATGTACAGCGAAATTATTAGTTTGACCTACATTTTTTATGATATTCAGCTCGGAATTTTTCTATCTCAAGAACATTAATTTCTACAATTGAGCTCGACATTTCAAAACTAGATAGAATTGATCTAAAGAACTTAATAACTAAATAACTGATCCATGAATCGTCATCAAGGATTAGGAAACATTCCATCAATCTGCTGACGATTGCTTCATCTTTGAAAACGCAGAATATATGTGGAGTATAACACAAACAAATTTTTTTAGTGCTGTTTTAATAAATTAGGCTGCTGATGTTCTTGATACGAAGTAACAAATTTTCACGAAGTAACAAAACCTAAATTGCAGAATAACTCTAAGCAGCTATTCTTGTTTCCTAGTAATTTGAAAGAAACTCTAAATTGGGCCAAGCATTATAAATAAGTGAAATTTTGTTTTCAGCTTTCCGCTGCAAGCCTGTAAACTTTTTTCATCGTATTTAGCTTTTAAATTTTTGTCAAACTTGATTTTAGAGACGGTAAACATCCAATTTTTTCGTCTTAAAAACATAGCTGGCAGATTGCCAGAAAATAGCCGCAACTGCTTTGTAAATCTGCAGTCTCAAAAAACAGTAACAGACCAAAAAAAATTCGTCTTTTCATTGAAGGCTGATATGTTATATTTTGATTAAACACCTGTATAAGTTTTTGCTGCCTCTGTTAGCTGCTCTCAAATAACCTTCATTTAGAGTGACGCACACCCATTTGACCTTATCTCTTTGAATTAAAGAAAATAAAAGTCAATTTCAAAGTGAGGAAGTCATTTTTGAGAGTGAGGTAAGTCCGGCGTGACCAAAATTTTAATCACGCGAATGAACAAAAGAAACTCGCTCCATTAAGAGCGAAAAATATCGTCACACACGCACTTCAGTTGAAATTTCATGAACGAATGATCAAAAAGCAGATTTGAAGAGGTTGTGACGTCATATGGTCGTAACAAAAATCTTGACGACGAAATAAAAAAACATAGCAGGACAAGTCCTGAAATACAATCGAAAGAATGGACTGAAAAACTGCTGCACCTGACCAGCAGAACAAATGAACTATGACAGCGTAACAGAGTCTCAAAAAACTAAACAAAACCAAAAAATTGGTATTGCTAAAAAATCTTGATGCTAAATTCCTAATGCCAAATTTTAACCATTTAAATATACCCATACACAAAAGCACACACTGTGATGTGCTAGTTTTTTGTGGCGCCTATAACATTTAGTATAATGGGTTCAAGCTCTAAAATGTTTAATTGGCCTCTAAAGTTCAAAAAAACCTGAAAACAAAAAAAAATTAAAAACCTGAAAAATGAAAATTGAAGAAATATTGAAAAATTTGAAATATGAAAATTGATGAAATACAATACCAAGAATATATAAATCTTGATAACTTTATCTTTCAGTTACTTGTGTTTTCGCCATAAGTTTCATTGGCCGTTAAAGGTCAATAAATTCAAAAATAAACAAAAAAAAATTAACAACTTAAAAATTTAAAACTGCAAATTTTATTGAAAAGTTGCTCAAATTCGTGATACCAATATATTCAAAAACATTTTTTGTCTCTGCAAATTATTCAGTTACCCGTTTTAACGCCCTTTAATTTTTTGTTCGCCCATGGAGGACGAAACATTAAAAAAAATTGACATTTCAAAAAAATTGAAAATGCGTAATTTATGACATTTCAAAAAAATTGAAAATGCGTAATTTATTTGAGTTGCTAAACTTATGGTATTTGTGTCATCAGAACTATTTATTTAACTCGAAGTATAATTCAGTAACGTTTTTGAGCCACAAATTTTTCATCGACATCAAAAGCTAATAAAAAATTTAATATGACAACAGACTTGTCAAAAAACGCAAAAAAATTGCCAAATTAAGTTGAAATGTCGCTGATTCTGCTGATATTAATATCCTCGAAAACATTTCACTGTCTCTAAAAAATAAAGACAATTGAAAAGTCAAGCCATAAAATAGTTTCATTTACCCCAAACGATTGAATAACACAAAAAATGACAGTAAACTTTTAAAAAACTTAAAAAAATGGCAACTTATAATAGATTCGCTAAATTTATTGATAGTAATAACCTCATAATCATTTCAATGTCACAAAAAACTAATCAATGACTCAAGTCCCAAGGCATGAAAAGGTTTCATTGCCCGCTAAAGATCGAATAAATCAAAAATTGACAACAAATTTCACATAAACTGAAAAAATTTGGCAAATTATAATAAAAAATCGCTAAATTCACTGATATTTATACCATCAATATCATTTAAATGTCTCTAGATACTCATCAGTAACTCAAGTATAAGCCATAAAATGTTTCCTTCGCCCCTAAAGATAGAATAACTCAACAAATTTCACACCTGGGAAAAATTGTCAAGTTAAAATGAAAAGTCGCTAAATTTACTGATATTAATATCCTCAAAATCTTTTCAATGCATCTTAATACTAATAAGTTACCCAACTCCAGCCATAAAAAACTTCTTTTGACTTATAAAGATCGAATAACTCAAAAAATGAGAACAAATTTTTCAAAAACTGATAAAAATTGGCAAATTATAATGAAAAGTGACTAAATTTGTTGATAATATTGTTCTCAAAATCCTTTCATTGTCTCTAAATACCATTTATTAAGCCATCGAATCATTTCTTGATCGTTTCATTGACCCATAATGCTTGAAAAACAAAAAACTAACAAAAAAACTAACAAAAATTGAATAACAAAAAACTAACAGAAAAACTAAAAAACTAACAAAACTAAAAGACTAACTAAAAAACTAAGAATGAAGTAAACGAATCTTGAAAAGCGTCATTTCGTTACCCATCTAACAAAAAAACTAAAAAAATTACGAAAAAAAGTGAAAAATTGAACAATTTCGGACACAAAAACTGAAAACCATAAATTAAACTGCCTCCCCCCCCGCCCGTCATTCGAGAGCAGTTCATTCGACGCAAGCCGGTTTATATTTTAGGAATAGAAAACTTGTTTGAACTATTGGTAATTTGCCTTTGTTCCTGGAAACAGCTCAAAAGACATATTAATTGTAGCCAAATGTACAGCGAAATTTTTAGTTTGACCTACATTTTTTATGATATTCAGCTCGGAATTTTTCTATCTCAAGAACATTAATTTCTACAATTGAGCTCGACATTTCAAAACTAGATAGAATTGATCTAAAGAACTTAATAACTAAATAACTGATCCATGAATCGTCATCAAGGATTAGGAAACATTCCATCAATCTGCTGACGATTGCTTCATCTTTGAAAACGCGGAATATATGTGGAGTATAACACAAACAAATTTTTTTAGTGCTGTTTTAATAAATTAGGCTGCTGATGTTCTTGATACGAAGTAACAAATTTTCACGAAGTAACAAAAGCTAAATTGCAGAATAACTCTAAGCAGCTATTCTTGTTTCCTAGTAATTTGAAAGAAACTCTAAATTGGGCCAAGCATTATAAATAAGTGAATTTTTGTTTTCAGCTTTCCGCTGCAAGCCTGTAAACTTTTTTCATCGTATTTAGCTTTTAAATTTTTGTCAAACTTGATTTTAGAGACGGTAAGCATCCAATTTTTTCGTCTTAAAAACATAGCTGGCAGATTGCCAGAAAATAGCCGCAACTGCTTTGTAAATCTGCAGTCTCAAAAAACAGTAAGACAGACCAAAAAAATTCGTCTTTTCATTGAAGGCTGATATGTTATATTTTGATTAAACACCTGTATAAGTTTTTGCTGCCTCTGTTAGTTGCTCTCAAATAACCTTCATTTAGAGTGACGCACACCCATTTGACCTTATCTCTTTGAATTAAAGAAAATAAAAGTCAATTTCAAAGTGAGGAAGTCATTTTTGAGAGTGAGGTAAGTCCGGCGTGACCAAAATTTTAATCACGCGAATGAACAAAAGAAACTCGCTCCATTAAGAGCGAAAAATATCGTCACACACGCACTTCAGTTGAAATTTCATGAACGAATGAACAAAAAGCAGATTTGAAGAGGTTGTGACGTCATATGGTCGTAACAAAAATCTTGACGACGAAATAAAAAAACATAGCAGGACAAGTCCTGAAATAACATCGAAAGAATGGACTGAAAAACTGCTGTACCTGACCAGCAGAACAAATGAACTATGACAGCGTAACAGAGTCTCAAAAAACTAAACAAAACCAAAAAATTGGTATTGCTAAAAAATCTTGAAGCTAAATTCCTAATGCCAAATTTTAACCATTTAAATATACCCATACACAAAAGCACACACTGTGATGTGCTAGTTTTTTTGGCGCCTATAACATTTAGTATAATGGGTTCAAGCTCTAAAATGTTTTTATTGGCCTCTAAAGTTCAAAAAAACCTGAAAACAAAAAAAAAATTAAAAACCTGAAAAATGAAAATTGAAGAAATATTGAAAAATTTGAAATATAAGAATTGATGAAATACAATACCAAGAATATATAAATCTTGATAACTTTATCTTTCAGTTACTTGTGTTTTCGCCATAAGTTTCATTGGCCGTTAAAGGTAAATAAATTCAAAAATAAACAAAAAAAAAATTAACAACTTAAAAATTTAAAACTGCAAATTTTATTGAAAAGTTGCTCAAATTCGTGATACCAATATATTCAAAAACATTTTTTGTCTCTGCAAATTATTCAGTTACCCGTTTTAACGCCCTTTAATTTTTTTTTCGCCCATGGAGGACGAAACATTAAAAAAAATTGACATTTCAAAAAAATTGAAAATGCGTAATTTATGACATTTCAAAAAAATTGAAAATGCGTAATTTATTTGAGTTGCTAAACTTATGGTATTTGTGTCATCAGAACTATTTATTTAACTCGAAGTATAATTCAGTAACGTTTTTGAGCCACAAATTTTTCATCGACATCAAAAGCTAATAAAAAATTTAATATGACAACAGACTTGTCAAAAAACGCAAAAAAATTGCCAAATTAAGTTGAAATGTCGCTGATTCTGCTAATATTAATATCCTCGAAAACATTTCACTGTCTCTAAAAAATAAAGACAATTGAAAAGTCAAGCCATAAAAAAGTTTCATTTACCCCAAAAGATTGAATAACACAAAAAATGACAGTAAAGTTTTAAAAAAATTTAAAAAATGGCAAGTTATAATAGATTCGCTAAATTTATTGATAGTAATAACCTCATAATCATTTCAATGTCACAAAAACTAATCAATGACTCAAGTCCCAAGGCATGAAAAAGTTTCATTGCCCACTAAAGATCGAATAAATCAAAAATTGACAACAAATTTCACATAAACTGAAAAAATTTGGCAAATTATAATAAAAAATCGCTAAATTCACTGATATTTATACCATCAATATCATTTAAATGTCTCTAGATACTCATCAGTAACTCAAGTATAAGCCATAAAATGTTTCCCTCGCCCCTAAAGATAGAATAACTCAACAAATTTCACAACTGGGAAAAATTGTCAAGTTAAAATGAAAAGTCGCTAAATTTACTGATATTAATATCCTCAAAATCTTTTCAATGCATCTTAATACTAATAAGTTACCCAACTCCAGCCATAAAAACTTCTTTTGACTTATAAAGATCGAATAACTCAAAAAATGAGAACAAATTTTTCAAAAACTGATAAAAATTGGCAAATTATAATGAAAAGTCACTAAATTTGTTGATAATAATGTTCTCAAAATCCTTTCATTGTCTCTAAATACTATTTATTAAGCCATCGAATCATTTCTTGATCGTTTCATTGACCCATAATGCTTGAAAAACTAAAAAACTAACAAAAAAACTAACAAAAATTGAATAACAAAAAACTAACAGAAAAACTAAAAAACTAACAAAACTAAAAGACTAACTAAAAAACTAAGAATGAAGTAAACGAATCTTGAAAAGCGTCATTTCGTTACCCATCTAACAAAAAAACTAAAAAAATTACGAAAAAACGTGAAAAATTGAACAATTTCGGACACAAAAACTGACAAACATAGCTGGCAGATTGCCAGAAAATAGCCGCAATAGATTCGTAGATCGGCAGTCTAAAAAACGGTAAGAAAGACAGACCAAAAAAATTGTCTTTTCATTGAAGGCTGATCTGCTATATTTTGATTAAAAATCTGTATAAGTTATTGCTGCCTCTATTAGCTGATCTCAGATAACCTTCATTTAGAGTGACACACGCCCATTTGACCTTATCTCTTTGAATTAAGGTAAATAAAAGTCAATTTCAAAGTGAGGAAGTCATTTTTGAGAATGTTAAGTGTGACCCAAAATTTAATCACGCGCATGAACAAAAAAACTGGCTCCAATAAGAGCGAAAAATGACGTCACACATGCAATTCAGTTTAAATTGCATGAACGAATGAACAAAAAGTGGCTGTGACGTCATATGGTCGTAACAAAAATCATGACGACGAAATAAAAAAACCAAGAGAAGGCCAATAATAGCCCCAGCTATCGCTGTGCGGCTATTAAAAATGACCTTTTCACCTTGAATTTAGGCCTTCCTAGCAGGTTCGACACTCTAAGCTCTTGAACGACTACTAAAGTCAGCTTAGGGCTTCTCACAAAACTTAATGCCCGCCGAGCTTTACCAGTTTATCCCGTTTCGAAAGCTAAAAAGTCATCAGAATTAGTCATATTGTTCAAACACCAATTTCTCACTCCACTTTAAAGGTATTTTGAACAAATGTCACGCCTCAAACCTGCTCGATTTTTTGCTCCCTTTACTATTTCGGTTTGACCAAAATCACCACTCTTTTTTGACTTCTGACTGACGTGAAAAAGCCGAAAAAAGCGTGAACAGATCTTTAAAAAAAGACAGCGCGCCAATAGAATTCAAATTCTTTGAATTGTAAAAAAAACAAAGAGAAGGCCAATAATAGCCTCAGCTATTGCTTCGCGGCTATTAATTAAATCTTGTATTAAACTAGAAGTTTTCAGCTTGCGCTGAAGATTCAGCTCAAATTTAGCAAATGTACCTAAATCATTTATTTATTGAGGCCCTCATTGATGTTTATGTCTAAAAAGGCTATTTTTTTCATTGTTATCAACTTATTCCTTCTTCAGCTATACATTTCTTAAAAGAAAACATTGATTTTTTTCATGGTTATTGGCTGGTTTTCTAGAATAAATGTGCAATTAGTTTTATCTAAGTATCTTTCAAACATTTTTATTTAATTACGGTTGATATCTTTTTGCTAATTTTCTTGCATTCAGAACAAAACCATACGTCATTCCATTTTGCCTGTTCGCCGCAACACTCTGTCATTCTACATGAAATCATGTTCGGCCTATATTACCCCTGACATTTTCTCCTCAATAAGTAACTCTACTATTGCAATTGTGACACATTTCATGTTAATGTTTTGGGTTCTTTTTTTGATAATTACCGCTTGTAAACTTACAGCAATTTTCATTATATTGCATTCAAGTGTTAGCTAGAGTGACTGCCAATAAGGCCTCCGTCACTAAACCCGCTCTCTGGAAAATCAGTTATTAACGAAATATGATTTTCAGTTGCGTGGAGTAAGACATCCTCCTTCGAGACGATAGAGGGCGAACATGTTCTCCTGGACCTGAGGGATCTAGAATTTGTGATACGGGGTCTCACTTGTGGTGTTGAGATATTCGTGCGAGTATCGGCTGCCAATATCAAGGGCTTTGGTCTTTCTCAGCTGGCTAATCCACCTTCCGCCATTCCAAGTCGTAAGTTTCAACAATTTTATTCATTATAGAAAAAGCTTCAGTTTGAAAATTCAGAATTTCCGATAAGAAAATTGTTATTAACCTTCGTTACCCTTCGTTTTTGCATAGAAAATCGCTTGTGTAGCCTTAAAACTGCATTTTTTTTGCGGTTAGTATATACCATTAAAGAAGTTTCAAAAATGATTATAGGTGATATTTTATGAACAGAACAAGTTTGCATAAGTTCTCACTTTTTTGAACAATTTATTTGATAATTGTTTGTTTTTTTTTCATGCAGACTGGCGTGACATTTGCAACAAGGAGCGAAGGTGCAGTGGTAAGAAAGTGACAGAACTCTCTCTAATGTATGAACAAGTTAAATACTCCTGCCTCGGACTCACACTCGACAGCAACAACAGCAATGGCAATAACAACAATAGTGGTGGGAACAATGCTAACTCCTCCACCTCCCCTTCCAAACGCAACCTCAAACACCTCTTGCCAATACATCCCAAATTTGCCAAAAGCCTCACCAAGTTAGTACCTCCGACAGCCACCATATTGCTGTTGCTAAACAATATAAAGCTAGCAATGTTGCCAGTGCTCACTGCAATATTATAAAACAATTTTTTTTTCGGATTAATCATCAGTTGTTGGGAAGCTTAATTGGTCCCGAATGAAGATGTCTGCGTAAAATTTGCGTAAAGTCTGCGTAAAGCATTCGAAAAAATTTCTGGTACTATTTGGCTATCTGGCTTTCTTTGTACTGATTTCCCCGGTTGCAAAATTCATGGCGTAAAAATATATTTTTGTGATTCTTTAAGGGCAAGCAACCGGGAGGACTGATTTATCTTCAATGCCACTGATATGCGAACTTGTTTAGGGGTGTGTACTTGTCATGTGCGCTATACACACCTGATGACAGGGTGGTTGTGACGAGTGATGACGTCATCCCCACTGTGGAGGTGGACGAGGGCACCCCTGCCAACATATCCCAGGACTTCCACTGGTTCCTCAAGGTACGTCATCTACACTATTGAACTGTATGCACTATACCCTATGTTAAGCTTGGAGCCTGCTTCCTATGAATAGCACTGACACATTTTTGCCCAGTTCTCTGTGTTTCGCTGTGTACCTAGTAAAATATATATATATATATATATATATATATATATATATATATAATATATATATATATATATATATATATATATATATATATATTTGCATCTATTGATTTGTTCCACTAATACAACGATAATTCAGATGATTTTTTGGAGAAAATAATAGTATTAAAGTGAAATAAACAAAGTGATTAACAACACATAGTAAGAAAGCTGCAATGCCTGGACGCGCATTTTATCTAGTTGCCAGTCATTGTCTGCTCATCATGGGCGGGCATTGTAGCATACTGAACTTGTTTTTCGGACTGTGAGCTGCTGGAGCTTCTGAACTGAAATAACTTTTCATCAAACCTGCTTAACCTTGTCTGCTGTTACTTTGCAGCTCTCAGTAGTTTGGGACGACATTCCTACCCTGTGTCAGGACCTCTCTGTGACGTCATCCAACACCTCCATCTCCTTCAGGGCCAAGTTGGTCCAGGCAGTCTTCTCCCTCCAGAACCTCCTCTCTTGGAAGGACATTGGCAGGGTGTACCACAGGGTGCTCCGCGACAACCACGGCAACATGATATTCGTACTCATCGGACATGTAAGTGATCACTAAAAGGAGTAGTTTTTCACAAATTTAACACTGCACTAAAACTGTTGCCTGTCTGCAACTTCAAAACTGGTGTCCGTAAAACGCAAGCGTATGTATACTCAGGAAAAGTAAATAATAGAGATATAACCAAGCCCGATTTCTTTTTATAACTTACTTTGGTGACAAAAGACCCAAAAAACCACATGGTTAAAACACGTTAATTCACAATTTAGTAGGTAGCATCTAATTTGAGCTGAGAACTCTAAGTTTCATTAATGGTTCTAAAGCTGTTCAGTCGCGGGAATGTCGATTTACCATTAAATAACAGGATCAAAATTTGTTGAATAAACTGCCTATAAAGTCCTAACTTACTTAGCCATTATTCTTTCATTCCAATTTAATTTGAAACAAGGTAATTACTTTTGCGAAGTTTTCTTAACTCTTTTTAATCTTAATGAGGTAGCATGAGATAGAAATTCCATTTCTACATTAGGTTGAAGTTTTTTTTGTCATTTATTTTCGCTCGAATTTTTTAATACATTAAAACTACCAAGCAATCTCTTATTTAGTTTTGATCTTTTACAATTAACTTTTCATTACTTAATTTGCTAACTTTTCAACAATTTGCTAACTTTTGCTAATTTGCAACAGATTATTTGTTTTCGTTTTCTAGATTGCAACTAACTTCTAGAACTCAGTAGCTTTGTTTAGCTATTTTTAATGAGTATCAAGAAAACTCATTCTACAATAGTTGACATGATAGTGAAGAGCCAGCCCGTACAAAATTTCGGAAGGCTTTAACTCATAAATTTATTGATGAGACCAGAACTATTCTTCAGATTATTTTCTTTTAATCTTTCACCAACCGATTTTAGGATATATGCACAAGCAGTTGAAAACTAATGTTATTTCTTGAATAAGTTTAGATTTCCTATATCTTCTCAGAATCCTTAGATTTTAGTCTAGTAATTTTTTCTCTGAATCAATTTCAAACAGTTGAACCCAATTCGCTTGCGTCATTTTGTTGATAAGAACTGTAAATATTGTGCCGAAACTTGCTCATGCAGGCTGTGATGCGCGGGATTTGTATTCTTCAGTTTTTCGTGGTGTGACTTTGTCTGTGACAATTATAATCGTAGTTCATTTCGCAAATGACGTTAGTATAATCCCTTGCTTCTTAGAGGATAGCCAATAGATTTTTGCTGAAGGTTTTTCCAACCATCTTTGTCAGCTTTCGAACTTTAAGTTTGTTGAATGCGTTTAGAGAGGAGTTCGTTCCCGTTGATGTATTTGCGTTTGTTTCTGGTGTTGTATTTAGTGGCGTTGAATTGGTTTTCAGATCGGTGTTGACTGTGACACGTGATATAGCAGGAATTGAAATTTTGATTGCGTTGTTTCAAGGCAGGGTTGTAGCATTGATTGATTGATTTGAATTAGATTGAAATTGTGTACTAATTAGAGAGTGTCGACTGCGATGCAATATGTAGGCAAAAAACGCGTGGTTATTTTGCGAGAATCATTTGCTGACTGTGCCATGTTGTGAGCTAGACGTATATCAGTCGGCTTTCTGCTGTGCAATTTTGTCTGTGATAATAAAAGCGGAGTCTGCGTCGGAAATGACGTTATTACTTTTAGACGAAGTTCGTTTATTTTCGATGAGTGGAAATTGCGCTGCGATTGGCTAATCAAAGTTCTTGGTCTCAAAACGCATAGCAATTGATAAGTTAAATTTCCAACTGAATTTGGTTGAGCGATTTAGGAGAAAGAAAGTAATTACAGATAACAAAAAAGAGATGAAATTGATCACATTTTGATCATACAAGAAAGACAAAACTAAATTTTTTTTAGCTTGATCAGACATTGAATCACAATTTCCTGGCTTTAATGTGAACAATTTTGGAATGACAAACTGGATTAAGCAAGATGAACTAAATTAAACTGCACTAAAATTTGGAATAAACATGGATACATCATGACTGTATGGCCACAACAGTATCAAGCTCCCGAATATCGTTCGAGATCAAGCCATGAGGCGTTATTCGGTTATTTGGTTTTAGATATAATTTTCTAATGGTTTGATTTTTTCATGAACTTAAGTACCATCCCGTACCTTGGTCGCAGTGAGTTTCATTGCTGTATCATTGACTTTCAATAGTAACCATTACTGAACCAGACAAATAGAAGGGTAAATACTTTTGCCAGTCTGCGCAGACTCGATTAGGCAACATCCCAGTCTGTCCTTTTTTCGCAGCATCATTTACATTATTGGTTAACACTGCACAGACTGTCTCACATCAGACTGTACATACGAAGAACTAACAGACTGTACATAGCAAATTTTGAAAATTTCGAATGACTGATATCATGCATGAAATTTTCAACGTGTCGATAACCGGAGCTGCATTCTAGCTGAACTTCTACGAACTACACCACAATTAACTCACACATCGACCTTCACCGACTTCCGCCGACCTCCGACCTCCACCGACTTCCACCGACTTCCGCCGACTTCCGCCGACCTCCGACCTCCGCCGACTTCCGACATCCGCCGACCTCCACCGACTTCCACCGACCTCCACCGACCTCCGCCGACTTCCGACCTCCGCCGACTTCCACCGACCTCCGCCGACTTCCGACATCCGCCGAACTCCGCCGACCTCCGCCGACCTCCACCGACTTCCGACCTCCGCCGACTTCCACCGACCTCCACCGACTTCCGACCTCCGCCGACTTCCACCGACCTCCGCCGACTTCCGTCATCCACCGACCTCCGCCGACCTCCGCCGTTTCTATATGAATGACGTGAATGCACCAATGTATTAAGCCCGTGGGGTGTCAACCCCAGTGTTAATCAGTGTATTTATGTTAACCTTTTTGCAGTGTTTGAATAGTAGACTCAATGGTCTTCATATGTTGTGTATTTCAGATTTGATTGAAACTTGTGATTGATATTTGTGTTGTTGACTCGAGACTTTGATTGAATTGTTGTGTATCGATATGGAGCAGGTCGTTATTACCGTTGAGTTGCATGAATCTATCATTAAATGCCAGCAGGAAGTTATGTTTATAGTGGCTGATCAGGAAAGAAAGTCATGTCATGGTATTGTTACATTCAGGAAGGTGTTATGTGTAACTGAAATGTTGAGTTTCAAGTAAACGCTAAATCAGTTCTTCTGACAATTTTGTTCTCCCCTTAGAACCTACTTTTTGTTTAATTCTTTTTATTTAATGGACTCCAGGTTCTGCTGCTTTGTTTTACCATTTCAGATTCATGTTTTGATGTTCTGAGTTTGTGTTAATGTTCCGTGTGACGTCCGTGACGTTTGACATCTTTCCCGTTCGATTCAAGAAGATGGCGCATGATGATGGCGCTTGGAGCTGCCTGCGGCAAATATTGGGAAAAGATCACCTGTGACAGGCGAAGTCGATTTACATGCAGATTATGACCTGAACAATTACAGAAAGAAGGGAAAGAGGATATGAGTGGGGACATTTAAACTATTTAATGTAATGGGCATCACGTATTAAATGGACATTAATTCCATATTCCATATTTATAAATGACATGTATTTATAAATTCATGCGTTTATAAATTCAAACAATATGACATGTATTTATAATCATGCGTTTATAAATTCATACAATTTACCAGAGCTTATTCTTTTTGCATGAGAGAGGGAGCAATTTATTTGACCGAGCAGCGTGAAACAACCACTTAAAGCCCCTACCAGATCAAAAAGCGGCAATATTTAGGCAGCAATTAAGCTTGAATTGACAAAATGTGCAGAGAGAGTTTTGGCGGTAATTTCTTGCGTGCAGACCAAATTTAGGCGGTAATTACTTATACACAGACAAAGCATAGTCGGCAATTATTCATGCGAAGATATCATTTAGGCGGGAATTATTCATTGGCAGATAAAACTAAGCCGTAATTTACCCCTGCAAATAGAGTCAACAGTAAAACTTTTTCATGCTCGTAGGATTTACTATGAAATTTTATCTGTAATTTCCCAAAAGTGACATGAACATAATAATGGTAAGCCAAAAAAACAGACTGCAATTTTCAATGATTCAGCGCTGATTTTTGCTGCAAGCAGGGTACGGGATATCTACATATGAACGCTTCAATTATGCCCGTAAGCTTAATAGTGGTTGCTTCCAGATACTTTTTTTCGTACAGAGAGCACTCCCTCTGCTGTCATCTCATCAGTTTTCTATTTTTTATTTGTTATTTGTTTGGTTTTTTCTAAAACAACATTTTGATTGCTGCTAGATTATAAAGTTACGATTATGTCTTTGAAGTGTTTTGATTTATCTGTAATTTTACTGGGCGTATAGGAACGAACTGCACTTTATGCAGTTTAATGTCATTTTTGTGGTTACCAAAACTTGTTTTATACATAATGTCTGGCTAACAATGACAAAAAATCAAACATTTTCTAAATGTAATTACTAATTTGGAGACATGGCATTAATGATGTGTGAACAACCGCCCCCTTGACGATAGATTACAGATGGTCATTTTGTACCGGAATGTCTGACAGTCTGTAATTGGTGTTAATTAATGGTCATAAATAAATGGTAATTTTATCACCTACAACTTTGTTCACTGCTGGTACAAGTGATGTTTTACCATGGCTTGAGGTAAGCTATGATTATGTGCAAAAACATAAAAATTTGTTCACACAGCGGTGTAATAAAAATGTTCACGCAAAAACAACGCATGGTTGAATTCACAAGATCAGTTTTAAACAGAAATATTTGCAGTTATAAAAACTATGCTCAAGATTTTTAAAAAAGATATTTAAGTTTTCGGTAGACATAATTTGTTCAAGGTTACTGTTATGATAAAAAACCTTTGAATGTTGCGATAAATAGTCGGCGAATAGACAGTTTCGGTTTTATATAGCAATATTGATACTGGAGCCGCTGAATTTGATAGTTGATAATTTCTGTTGATATTTTGATAATTTCAAATGTTACTGGAATAATATGGCCAAACGCGAGGCATGGCCGAACATGGTAAAAGCGAAACTACTTAAAAGTCAAGTGTGGGTTTATTTTTGCGGTTTTTTTCCTATATAAAATTATGCGGGTTTTGTCCGTGTTTTTTTCGGAAACCGGAATAACCCATTGAATAACGTACTCCAATAACTAATTATTTTTCACCTAAATTATTTTCTGAAAAGCTATTTACTATGTGAATAAAATGCATCACAGAATATTACTTTTAGTTGCCCGACAACAAATGCCCATCTGGATCTGGTGTGAAACTATCTCCCTTGTCCAAAGTTGTGGGAAAGAGAAAACCCAAATTGGACCTTTCCTCCTTAAACCACACAATGGGAAGCGAGACCAACTCACTCAGTGGCGCCCCGGGTACTGTAAATGGCTCCTCGGGTGTTGGGGGAGGGGGAGGTGCTAATTTCTCGTCATCCGTGCTGGACGATTTCTCTGCTCTGGATATGCTCTTCTTGGATCTGGAAGTAAGAACTGAAACCGGATTTGTTTTCAAAAGGCATGTGTACCATGTATACAATACTACTGACTCGAACTGCAGGAAATTATGTCGATGGAAATTACGTCTATTTTGTTTTCCTTTTGAGTCACTCAGTGCAATGCTGAATATAGTAAATCTATTTTTTTGTTTTGAAAATGTAAATGTGACGACTACAACTAAAGATTAAAAAATTACATGTTCAGCCATAAACATTGAAATCACTTGGTATCATTTGAAAAGGAATATAATAATAATTGAAGGTCTTGGCTGTTCGTTTTTATACGTAGAAGTAACACATAAATAGTCTCAACTTTTCGCTGAATGGAGCATTTTCAAGCTGCTTCATCAAAATTTGTGTCCTATATTTATTTTTTACTTTGAACCCTTTGACCTTATGTGCCACTGTTATTGCTGCCATGCTTCGTTTGATTTCCCACCTTTGCACCGCACAGCTTAATTATTTCAAATCATATTTGGGGAATAATATTCTGATAAATCGTCGGTGGGAAAACAGTATAAAAGGCACTATGATCTCTACCGTAAAGACTATTTCACAGTCATACATTGATGATGATATATATAATTTCAGGAGCTGATCCGGTTCCACCAGAATCAGGAGACCTCTCTCAAGCCTGGTCTGTACCTGACTCTGGTCAAGGCAGAGTCCTCCATTAACACCCTCAATGTCCAGGTGCCCTACAACTGTCCCAACATGACATCCTGTGTCAAGGTCAGAGACAATCCTCATGTCAGTCGGGACGAGTGGGCCTGGATATACAACAGGTACGGTATTATAATTTTTAAAAAGTCGACTCGAATTAGAACAGAACGGCATTATCTCTTTCGCACTTTGCCGACAGGGCTGCGCTGTATGTAATTTGTCATTAGCGATTTTTTCGGGGAATTTGGTTATACATAAAAACTTGATTGTGAAATTTTTTTAAATATGAAAAAACCAGCTATTTTTAAAAACAGAAAAAATTTAGCAAAAACTGCTAGCTTTTATGTTTTATCTGTTTTCAATTCGCAAAATTTTTTATAATGAAGGAACTCCTCAATTGACAATCACACACATCTGAGTTTGAGCCAACATTGTAAACTAACAACCGGTTTTGTTCATATTTTCCGTATTTGTCCACATTAACATTGGTGTTTCACGATAATTCACTTTAGAAGTTTTGAAGCCCCGTTATTTATTTTTGTTCTAAACAAATATTTTTCTGTGATTCCTGTATGACTAAAAAATTGCTTCGTTTCGTTTCTGGAAATGTGTGATCTTTTCTGGTACTGCCCCCCCCCACACCCAGCGTCCATTTGCACCTCCACTTATACTAGTTATAATACATTGTTTGAATTTTGTACAATTATGCACAAACGACGTATACAATTTACTGATGCCTTGAAGTTTTGAAATTAAGACATTTGCGGTGATAAAATTTTGAATATAATGAAGGCAGACAAAGAATAATGCGTGATTTAACGAAATTCGTTCATATAAATATAAAAATTCATATATTCAGCCCCTGGTGCCCGCAATTTATTATGACTAAAAAGGGATACCTCGGGACCAAAAAGTACACTTTGAGGGGGTGCAAACAGACTGGTTAAATAGGACGGGGGGATAAACAGAAAAGATCCAAAATCTATGTACTTGAAGTTCAACAGAGTACAACTGAATGTTGTTTTTGGAACAGCGTGAATCCTGGTGTTACAATAGATAACCAAAATCTACATTTTGTTTTGCGAGAGAAGATGCTAGTAAGGGAATTGGCCCTCACTTTAGAGCATGTACATTCTTTTTTCCCTCCTTTTCCGTCAAGCAAAATTTTTTTCAGTCTATTTTGTCTTGCGAATATTAATAGCAGCTTGAAAAAACTGCATCGCACTAGTTCTTGAGCTGAGTATTTTTAATTGCTCTTGAACGAAGTTCTTTGCAAATATTGTAAACGTATTGGTCTTTTTTATGCAAAATTTTCTCTTGACCATTTTGCGCTTTTCTTCTAGAACATTGACTTCTCAAGTGACTTTTTCACGCTTTCGTTCTTCTTTTTTAGAGTGATCTCTATTGCTCTCACCCCGAAGTTAAGCTTGTTGCAAAAATAAAATTGATTGCAGCATAGCAAGAAGAAGGGCCGGAAAGCCAAGTGGGTAGTGCTTTTGGTCAGGGAGCGGTAGATCAATGGATCGAATCCCGGCGTGATAAACTAGTTTTGCATCCTTAAAGAAAAATTAATTTAGGTTACAGCCCCTGAATTAAATTGCCTCGCCCGTCATTCAAGAGAAATTCTTCCGACATTAGTCGGTTTACGTTTGATTTATTGTTTGAGGATATGAAAAAACAGAATCCAAGACCTGGTTAATGAAAAAAAACTTGACCTAACCTGAAAATCAGTTTTCTGCAGGCCAGTATCTATTCTATATTATGCATTACTTGACAAATGAACACCAAAGACCTACCGGAAAATGTTAACAACGTCTAAATAAATATACGCTAAAATATGAACCAATCTAATTGTGCTATTTAAAGAAAAAGCGCTGCACGCTGAAGTTATTAGGATTGGTATTTGTTAGGTGGGCATTTGTTTATGACGAGTCGAAAATCGGCGATGGTCAATCTTGGACTTGTTCAATTTCTGTCGGACGGAATTTTTAAATCACTGAGGGTTACTTGCTCCAACTTAGGGTTGCAGTCCTGCAATTTATTGGCTGTCATGAAAGGAAACATTTCAAAATTTTGGATAGTAAAATCGTAACCATATTTTCCAATGAATTTTTAAGCTAGAAAAGATTGCCTACATTTTTTCTCACGGTTTTTGAATTTTAGACAACGATTATGTGACTACATTTCATTACGGTAATTCGTGTTTGAAATTGTATTATTTCCTTTGAAGATGATCCAAATTTATACCCTAGACCTTAAAAATGGACCTCAGTAGATATCTGCCCAAAAATTACGACTTCCCTGTACTGATTTTCCCATGAATCTTCTTTTGAATTCCCAACAGATTCTCAAGATCTGCTGAAGTGCAATACAAAGAATACTGTTATTGATATCTCAGGTATATAGAATAATTGTGTTCTGAAATCAATCCTGTTACGCGTGACAATGTTTTTTTTATCTTTTTCGTTTGTACGACACCGGTACTTAATGCATCCCCTGTTACAGAGCACATGCCATTGCATAGTATATCATTATTTAAATATGGTAACTATATGGATATATGCTCCCCATAAGCTCGTTTGGGGGAAGTTTTGAAGTGGAAAAAATTCCATGTTTTTGTACGAAATTGAATTGAGAAATAGTGTTTGCGGTATTTTAGCAACGTGCCAATATCAAATCAAAATCACGAGCATTCATCATCCAATTCTCTCAACCCTTCCATCTCTTCTCAGCATTTGAAAATGTCCACGTCATCATCAGCAGCTACCATCACAAACAACAACAATCCAAACAACCCCCAATCAATTCAGTCAACACCTTTGATGAGTTCAAGCGGCAGTTACAATGCAATATCCCTATCTCTCTCATCATCATCCAATTCGCCCTCAGCTATCCAATCAACAAACTCAACAACACCTGGGGGAGGGGGTGGTGTAGGCACTTATGGTTTGACAATGAGCCAGGCCAATTTCAGACGGAGTCTGGCGATAGCTGCGGGGAAGTTGTTCAAGAGATTGGCTATTAAAGATGACAATGGATATAGGATATACAAGGATGAGATTGTAGGTAAGTCATGACGTCATTCAAGGTAGTCAATTTCTTTTTTGTGCAGGTTATGTGCATGTTTCTTTTGGTTTTCCTTTTACGTCGAGTGTTTGTTCCCAGTTCGTAAGCAGTTCCTAGATTATTGTTCATTAAATTTTCACATAAATGAACTTGAAATATGGTTAATTGCTCTCAAATGAAGTTTGTTAATTGCTCTCAAAAGGAAGTTTGTAGCAATTATATTAGTCCTGTCGGTCTTTTTTTATGAGATTTTTCGTCTGACGCTTTTGACTTTCCATCCTCAAAAAGGGGATAAACAGGTAGCGCCCAGTGGGAATTAAGTGCTATTAGAGTTAGAGCTTTTCAGCTCAAACTGTTTTGGAGACTTATACTTATGGTGTGACGGGTGGTTCTTAGAGGTTGAAGACACCCCACTGTTGACACCCCCCCCCACTATTGCCCCACCCCCACTGCGCTGTTGTCCCCTCCTTTGTTGCCCCCTCCCACCCCATCAATATCCCGGTGCACCCCCCCCCCCCGTGGCTAGTGATTAATAACCGATTCGCTAAAATCACGCATTTTATACTAATTTTCATAATTTTTTTCAAGCTTTTTGAAATTTTGCCATTTTTGAGTCCTTTCAGCCCTAGGTGTCAAAGAACCTCATCTAGGGTTTTATAATAGGTTACTGCATAGTTTTCTAGTGGCAGTGGTATGGTTTCAACATTTTAGCAATACTAATTTTAGCATTTTTTTGAACAAAACTTGCAAATTTTTTCAATTTTTTTGACATTTATTTTTCATTATTCAAGTCTTTCAAGACGCAGGGGCTGGAAATTGTCCGTAAGGGTTTGATAATAAGTTACTGAAAAATTTTCAGACTGAAAAATATTTGCCATAAAATTGCTTTCAGTTTTTTAATATGACAAATATTTGCAAATTTTTTGATAAAACTTGCAATTTTTTCGAAGTTTTTGAATTTTTGTCATTTTTTTAGGTTTCTCCAGCCTCAAGAGCCACACAACCTCCTCTAGGGTCTAATTATAGATTAATGCATAGCTTCTAGATATAATAGAATGTTTTTCAAGATTTTAATATCAGCGATTTTTATAAAATATTAGCAGTTTTTTCAAGTTTTTTTTAAATCTTTTTGAGTTATTTTAATCATTTTAAGCTTAGCGTCCTAGGGACCTCCTCCAACGTTTGTTGATAAGGTTTCAACTAGGAATTTCTATAGTTAATGGAACGGTTATCAATATTTTAATGACTTGTGCTTTAGCAATTTTTTGATAAATTTTTTTTTGCAAATTTTCAAAAATTTATTATGATTCAAGTTTTTGGAACTTTATGAGCAAGTGAAAATATTTAAAGCTCGAAATAGGGATACTGGATTGTCTCTTGAGACAATGAAATGGTTTTGAAGATTTTAATATCTTGAATTTTAGCAAGATTTTAAAAAAAAATTTGCGATTGTTTTCAAAATTTTTGAATATTTTAGTAATTTTCTAAGTTTAACGCTCTTTACTGGCCAGCGAAGCTTTTCAAGTCTTGCAGATGGTTTACTTGACATAACTCAACAGACAAAGAATAGTTTTGAACATTTTCACAGCAAAATCTGGAAGCTTTTCTTTTAAATTTTGCAATATTTTGCAAATTTCTTAAATATCAGTTTTTTATTTGATTTATTTACTAACAAGGCTAGAAAACTAAAAGTTGCAGAGTGGAGTCAAGCTAAAGCTAGCTTCACTAAACCATGGCTAGCTACTGACGAAGTCAACCGCTCGCCGGTAGTTTTTGAGCAATTCGCCCGACGTTAGTCGGTTATGTTTATAACCATTACATGACTTTACAGAGGTGAACTCGGATGTGTCAGTGATTCTGATGTTGCCACCTGAAGTGACGAGTGTGAACAAATACTCTGACACAATGTCCTCTAACCACGGAAGCAACCACTCCAATAACAACAGCCACAACACCCACGCACTACAACTCGTACCACTAACTGTGCAGCTATTCGAATTCAGTGAGTATCTCGGTTACACTAGCATCTCAGGTGCTTGTTCCCTGTTTTGAGAAAATCTTAGCCGTCAGAAATACAATTCATATCTCTTCCTTTAAGGAACAAAGTTTTAGAAATGACTACAACCCGAGTAGAGAGATCATCAATTTTTAAACATAAGACATTGTCGGTGTCGTCGTTTTTTTTCTAGCCGAAAACGACGCAAGCCCTGATGATTTTTACGTCGGTATCGTCGTTTTTGTCCGGTATTTAACACAAGAGATTCGGTTTCGTCGTTTTTTAAATGTATTTTCATGAGTCTAGACTATATGGAATTTTTGGAATTGATCAAATTTTTTGGTTGAATAATGACATCGAGATTTTAGTTAACATTCAATAGATCAAGCGCCTATGCAACACTTTCGAGTTTATATTTTTGAAATGTGCATTCTCTGAGGCCGTGATTGTGAAACCAAGCACATGACAATATTTTACGTTTAAATAACAAACACACCGAATCTTCTGAAACAGAACGGACTGAATCTCTATTGCATCCAAAAACGACGATGCCAAACCTTTTTAGCAAATGTTTTAAAATCAATCATACCGAGTCTTCTTGTACACAAACGATGATACCGAAGTTTTTGAATATAGATTCCTTAAGCTGGAAGTACCAACTGAAAGCCCTGGCCAGCCGTTTGAGTTTAATTCGTCCGACGGTAGTCGGTTATGTTTTGCATGGGTTTGGCTGAGAACAAGTGAGACTATAATATTTCTGCACACACTTAAGTATTATATGACATTTTTGAGACATGAGCTGCTGGAGTGCTTACTGTAGTTATTTTCATCATAAGATCGTAGGCTACCATATAACTGATGTATTCCGAGTTAAATGAGAGATCAAAAAATAAATGGCAAGCAAAAAAAACAAAAGTTTCCTTTTCAGCTCATCTGATGGTGTACCAGCATTACATCACTTCTGCATACTGTCGCCTCTGCTGCTTAGTGGACAACTTGACTCTAGTTGCCAACTACCAAATTAGAGAGGTACCTTTTTCAAATCCACCTACCAATCAATTCTTCCTAGTTTCAATTCAAGCAATGCATTGTTATTAACATCAGAAAGCAGACCCAATTGTTCTTATTACCCGATTAATTAGTGGAAAACCAGAAACATTATTAGACTACATTAATGTAAAAAACGCATCAATTTTTTCGTTTTTTCAGACAGGCTTTTGAAAAATGTATGGGGGGGGGGGTGTTTGGGGACGGCAGATTAAGATAAGTCAAACATGCTCCATATGACTTAAAACATTAGTTGTGTCTATTTAAATAATTGGCAATTCAAAAAAATGATGTTTGAAGTTTTTCTGGCTACAAGTTTTTGTTGATTTTTACAATCATAGAATTATGAATGACCATAAATTTTGTTAAGGCTTTCACGGATGACGAAATGCGAAGTGCTAAAAAGCGACTGGAAACTCTAAGTGAAACGGCGGATAAAACTGAAATCATTTGGCACTCTATGCGCTGGCTACTTGACATTCTCCAGCAAAACAGAATGGCCAGAAATAAACTGGGAATCCACCTAAAAACTCTCCTCGACACTTCCTCCAACGTTCTAGAACATTCTGGAACAAAGTCATTGCAATCTCAAACTTCATTACCAAACGGGGGCCAAAAACAATTTATCCAAGGTGTAAATAATAACGGAAGCCAATCACACCTCAATGCGCTTCGAAATGTTTCCCAAAACCATCTGACGACTCAAAATATTGCGTCATCGGGCATTACATCATCGGGAGTGACAGCATCCGGAAGTGTTGCATCATCGGCAATGACGTCATCAAGGTCGACGAGCTCAAAATGTATTGTGCTTCAAGTTTTTCCTCGTTTTAACTGTGGTTTGCCGAGAGGGACTTCAGTGCGAGTTGTGATTAACTCAAAAGCTACCTGTAAAGATGTTGTTCAACTTGTAGTTTCAGAGCTTTCCAAAGTTGCGTTGAGTCACAATCCGTTGTTAACGTGGGATGCAAATCCGGACCTTTTCCAGCTTTGTGTAATTATTGGGGAAAATGTGGAACAAACTTTGCCCGAGAATTTACCACCCGTTCCGTGTGCAGAATACCAATCAAGTTCAGTTAAATATATCGTGAAATTGAAAACTAATGCCAATTATTTTTCCAAGTATTCCGACATATGACGTAGTTATGCAGTTTAGTCTTTGCATTACTTTATTCTGTTTTTAAATTTTTTCCAATTTGAAATTTATGTTCTGAAAGATTACTTTTAAATGGTGACCGCCGTATTGGCCGACAGGGCGTTTAGCCGACAACCAAAAAATGAGAAATTTAGCCGACAATTTAAGTAAAATGAGCAATAAAACTTATTCTGAAGCTGTGATTGGCCAATTTAAAACACTATTTCGTAAGCGGACAAATATACCGCAGTTTTTTCATCAACTAGCGTAACGAAGGTTTATCAACTAGAGTAACGAGGGTATTTAACCGCATCTGGCCATGCCTCGCGGGCCATGGCCATGCCTCAGCGGCCCGTGGGACTTGATATGAATCTATCACAACCGAACTACTGATTTATGGACCAATTATGGACTTTTATTACCAATTATGATAAAACTGTCGGCTAAATTTCTCATTTTTTCCTTGTCGGCTAAACGCCCTGTCGGGCAATTTTCCTAGCACCCTTTTAAATAGCCACGGCCACAGCGTTTGAACTTGCAGAATCAATAAGCTGCTGAAAAATAAGTTATGCATTATAATGAAATTTTTAGTGCAGTTGAAGCGTCTATTGAACAAATATTAGAAGACCTGGGGAAAAATGCCGGTCATTGAGAGTTTGTGATTCCGATTAGCTGGTGGAGGGTCGGAAAAATGAAATAATGGTGGGATATACGACGAATTCGAGTCAATGGATTTTGTAAAAATGCGGATTGTGATGATCAAAAAGGGTCTAGGAAAAAAACTCCACGGAAAAAACCCACTTAACTTTAGATAGGAAATAAACCCCCACGGAAAATAGCCCCACGGAAATAAACACCCAAGGGCCGCTGAGGCATAGGCCGCTGACGCAAGGCCATGGAATGCGAGGCATGGCCAAACGCGCTAATTGCGCAGCTTTCTAAAAGGAAAGTGGGGGTTTATTTCCGTGGGGGTTTATTTCCCATCCAAAATGAAGTGGGATTTTCTTCCGTGGGTTTTTTCCGCAACCGGATTGTCTTCAATGAACTCCGTTTAAAGTACTCTTCAAGTTGAGCGGTGTTTTTTCCGGTTCTTGAAAATGTGAGTAGATACTCATCCACCCGTTTTGATTGGACTTTTTTGGGTTCTTGAAATGATTCGTGTAAATTTTAGTAGCAATAGTATCAGCACGTCGAGCGTACGCTAAATGTCAATTAAAATAAAATACACACAGAAGAGGAACACTTTGTTCAAAATTATGGGCTGGGGTGTAACAACAACAAGGAGGATCGGTAATGTGCAATCGCACATAAGGTTCCGACCCCGCTCATCCACAATTATGGCATAACTGTCTACCAAATGAGGAACAGATAGAAAAACCCAGATATATAAATCTGAAACTAAACAAATAAACATGTGTTTCTTCAGAAAAGATATAGGACCAGTACATAACAAGGCTTGGTAGCAATTAGAAAATAGAGAACAAAAATAGTAAAGGTAAGCTCATTTTTTTTAAAAAAAAAAGAAATAATTTCAAAATAATCAAAACCATAAGAAATCAACTAAAATATCCCATAGGCTAACGATTGCCAATGCTTTTATAGAAGGTCATTAAAACCTGTTGGTACTCATTTTTTTACGAGGTTATAAAAAGAACAACAAATAGACAACAAACAAAAAATCAAAAAAAAAAACTTGTCAGAAAACGCTTTCGAAACCGTAAAGCCATATTTTGGCCCTCAAATTTATATGATTGCAACTCCTTCGATCACCAAAAATGTAGTGTGTGCCTCTCCTTAATGAGACTAGGTATCAAATAGACAAAAAAACATAATTAATTAATAATTAAAAAATTCCAAAGTCATGAAAGCCACAAGGTGAAAAATTTAAATAGTTTCCTTTATTCGTCCAAAGGAAGCACTCGAGACCTGCAATTATCCAGGAAATAACTTACGGCTACAATAAGAACGTCAATAATGACAAAAATCAAAAGTTTATTTACTTTTGTGAAAAGCCCGTGTCGAAGCCAGTTGAGTCATAACGAATTCACTAAAAACATCGGATTTTGTGACACCAATGCCTTCTAACATTTTTGTGTGACAGCAAAAATGGAATATTTGACATGTAATTAAAGAATCTAGGTAACAAATAGACAATAAAGAGAACAAAATTGCGAAGTTAAATAGTGTTTATTTTCATTTTGGAAAACAATTGTTTTTCAAAGTCAAGAAAGCCATCAGCTATCTACTAATATCAGAAGAGTGGCTCAACTATGATTTCATGAAACGACAGTGAAATCTGTAATTATACGGGAAATTTCATACGAATAAAGAGACAAAGTAAAAACGACAGTTAAACAAAAAATTAAAAACTTCAATTAAAATCATCGAGAAAGTAGTATTAAAGCCGTTAAAAACCTCTTCTATGTCTTTAAGTATTTTAATACGCCTGCCTTATTTTGAACGCCAATTTGGTGATTTGTGAATTTTCAATAACGTGATAATGTGACAAAACTAGAAAAAGTGAAAAATTGCAAATACGTAAAAAATTATTAAAAAATGTGAAATGCAGTAGCAATAACTTAAGGCGTAAAACCGCAGTAGAGATTTAATTTTAATTCAGTAGAAAGAAAAAGCACTCTTTCCTTGCTGACACTAAGCTACAAGATGATCAAATTAATCATAAAAATTAGAGGCAAATTTAATAAGCCATTTTTTAAATAAAAATCGAATATTTTTCAAAAAATCAAATCGACAATAAGCTTATAATTTTTAAAAGTCCCAACTAGATGATTTAGTTTGGAGCTGCTTAGAAAACCAATTAGATCTGTCACAATTGAGCTTTGATTTTAACTTTTCTGTTCTTTGAATAAAATAAAAAGATCGATTTTTTAAAAAGACTGACTGATCACGATCCGAATTCTTTTTTGTTGATTGTAAGAGTCCAAGATTCGTCCAAAGTTAGCCTTGCTGATGCTGTTTGTCTATTAGGAACAATTAATTTTTTCATTGTTATAGATATGGATATTTTGTCAGTTAATAGATCAGATATAAATGATGCGTTTTTGATAATCAACGAGTAAAGCAAAATACCGCAAAGTTTTAATCACAGAGCGCGCTCAACGGAAATTGGAGTAAGGATAGTCATCTTTTGAGTCTACAAAGATTGTGTTAGTGGTTTTTGGGTGTGTACGACCGGCAAATTTAATCAAAATGGACTTAATGGACAAAATGGATTTATTCAAAAAGAAGCTTATTTCGTGCTGTTTTCGGTGAAAAAGTGTGAAATTTGAAATATTAAATCAGAATTTTGGACAAAAAAATTAAGTGGAAATATATAAAAATAGTCAACAATAAAATTAAAAAAAATCACACGCCCTTTTTTGAAAATAAAAAATTGACAAATTTTAGCAAAATTGACAAAATTTTAGTAAAAAGTTTGGGAAAATTTGAATAAAAACAACGGAATTCACTCTACCTTTCTCAGAATTTAAACCTCGATAACTCCCTGTAAAAAACGAAGTTCGAAAAAACTTTTCTAGTTTCGAATTCTACGCTGGATTGGTTTTCCAATAATACTACTCACATATCTCTACGATGAATATATCGATCGACCAAAATTGTCTAAAAAAACCCATTTGAGTATATAGTTCCTTCCCCCCACAAGTGGGGTCGGAACAAATATTCATTTGGGTAAGTGTCCAAAGCAATTAATAACTTAAGGCGATTGTTTTCAAACAATCTTGCATAGTTTTGAAAGGAGAAATAATGTTGGTTTTTGTCAGAATACTGATTGTAACTGAAACTTAGAAGTCTGAAAATGAGCGGTCATTATGAAATGTTATTGGAGAATGCGATGCAATAGATTATAGATCTTAAATTTTTAAAACGTTGTGTTTGATTGGTTTCCAAATAAAAGGTGAAATCTCATTTTTCAGAGACCTGAATGTATGAACGTAGGAGAATCCACGCCCATTAATTTTAACGCCAGTTAAATTTTTGTCGTGGAAAAGAATGGAAAAGAATGGAAAAGTTACACAATATTATTAAAATCTGTGAAACTAGTCTAACTTTAAAGTGATTTAACGCTTACAGATTATGCTCCAGTTTAGGCACAAAAAATACGACTCCTTTTCCCCTTCATTTTTGCTTTACTGTTTTTTATTTAGCTTGCACAATTATATTCCAGATTTTTTTGACGAAAGTTTGTATAAAATGTTTTCAGAAGCAAAGCAAAAAAGTGTTTGATAGTTATAAAGCATTATAAAATCAAAACATTAAAACAAAACATTTAACAGATGCACAACGCACCACAGAAAATTTTATATTAAAATGGCGAAAACTTGTAAGCATAAGTCAATTGCGGAAAGTTTGATTTGAAAATGCCGTTGAATGTTAGTTTTAACAATATAACGCTCTAGAATTTTTGATCAATAGTCAGAAAAAAATGAATTTGGATTAAACACTGATATCCACTAAAGTAGAACCTCTTTTGGAAGCCACTAAACAGAATAGATGCCTAATTTTCTTGGCGTAAAAATTTAAGAAAAAGTTTCAAAACTGCGTTTTTCTGTTTTTGTTCCACCATGGGATAGTAAAAATAACTATTTCAACAGTGGGCACAACAAAATCTGTTTAGTTGCGTTTATAAAAAAAATCTGCGCTTTTGTTTGAGAACTCAGATATAAAATATATGAGACATTTGTCAGTATTAACAAAAGACACTTTGTTCTTTGTTCCATTGATATTGATATCCTTACATTTGCACTGTCAATGTAATCAGTCGACCACAAAATTGCAAGACCACTTTGTAATATTCATGTTCTGTTTACGCAATGCCGTCGAAAAAATTATGTTAAAAAATTTCTGGAAAAAAGAGGACAAAAATTTTATTTCATTTCAGAATAAAACTACTTTTGCAATATATGGCAGACCTAAAAAGTAATTGTATTTATTATTCGAGTAAGATTTTAAATAAGGGAAAAATTGATTTCAATTTTTTAGTTTTTTGCTTATAATTTAACTCCAGTGAACATTTTTTTTCTATGAAGCACAGTTTTGAAGAGAAAAAAGTTAGTCCCCTTGCTTTATGAAACATTTTGAAACAATTATAGATATCAGCAATTTTAATAAAATCAACTTAGGTCCAGTCAGCTAAACAAAAATTCTTGATTATTCGTTGAGCAATGTAAACCTACATTTAGAACTTCTCTAAAACTTAAAAATGAACTGTTTCATAAATTTTTTTAAAACTGAAATTTACAATTACATTTTTCATCCATAGTTCCTTAAAAAAATATAATATATTACTCATTGTTATGAAACTTTTAGTTTACACTTGTTGTGAAACCTAAGTTTAAACTTTTTCCTCATTTAATTATTCTTATTTCACAAAGCAACAAATGTGTCTTCTCAATCATTTCATTTTTTAAAATTCTGAGCGGAAAATGAAAAATTGATGCTACATGGTTTGGTTGTATAAATTTTTGCAAATATGAAAAAAGATGCGAAACTGCAGAATCGTCTTTTGCAGGCCTTGTTCGGACATGTTCAATTTTTTCATATTTAAATGATGAATGGCTGACCTGCAAGATTCTTGCGAGAGACGAATGATTATTTATATTTAACAAGATCTTGCAAGATTTTGCAAGAAAGTTTTGCAATACGCTGAATTTTCTCGCAAGACTCTTCCTGCAAGGTCTGGGATGATAACCATCCAAATTGGACTAGTGTATATAGATTAAGTCTTATCTTATAGGAACTTAGACTTCATAGACTAAGCTCCTCTGTCGTAAAAATGTTTCTTGATTAAAAAAACTAGCTTTTCATAGTTTTCAAAGTGAACTAATATGGATGAAAAAAAAAGCGTCACAATGCCGCCGAAAAGAGCTTTGGTCAACTTTGGTTCGTAGCCCTTGTTAAAAAAGGTGGAGATCGCTCCTTGTTTTGAATATTCTTCAAGACAATTTAATTTGGTTGAACTCATCACTGCGATCTTCACACCAGTAAAATCAAATGATTATCAAAAAAGGATTTCTAGTGATTTGCATTTTGTGATGAAACAATTTTTTGTCGTCGGTATCAAATTAGTGATTAATTTATTTTCTTTGATTTTGGCTGCCGCAACTTTTAAAGTAGCAAATTATTAAATTAAAGATAACTAAAAATTAATTTTTAAAACGCCAACGTGATTTAAGTTATTGGAGATTTGAAGTTCATCAAAGATTTTTAGTGATTAAAAGGCCAATGGGCAGAATAATCAAAATTAGAAATTATGATCAAAGAAAAATACACTTTAGCTAGAAAAGCATTTTTCGTCAACTTGAATTAATTTTTTCTCAAAAAATATCAGTTAGTTCAGTGTGCTTCGGGAAAAACAGTAACAGGTAATTTGATGTCAAAGTTGTTTACTTTCAGTTTTTATTTTGCCGTTTCCTTTTGGGAACTTTTGAGAAATATATTTTATCTTCTCTGGAATAATTTTTTAAAAAAAGAATAATTTAAAAACAGAATTTTAAAATAATTTTAAAAGGAACTCACTTAATTTCTATAATTTAAACGCTGCAAAATGAGTCACTTGAACTTCTTAAAACCCAGACGCGAAAATAAGGGCATTTAGACCATTCACATTTTTCAGGCAAACCTTAAAGCAAAAATTTCAGGAGAAATTTAGAATCAGTCCTTAAAACCAGGAAAACTTCACAAAATATAGTTGTTTGATTGGCGTCTCGGCAAGTCATGGTTGTTTTACAGCTTCGAAAGAAATGCTGATTATCACTATTTCAAGGGTACAAAAAAGTTTGTATATTGAAGAAATAGTAGCACTAAAAATTCCTGGCACGCGAAGGCAAAATTTTTATAATGTTTTGCGAACAATCATTTCATATTTTCATTAATTTTTAATGAGCCACATCAATGTTTACTCCTGGAAAAATAAAAATAAAGCAACATCTGTCTTTTTTTGGTTTAGAAACGCAATTCTATTTTGATAGATTACGCAAAAAAAATTTGAGTCTATATTCGCTTTCAAACGGAATTTCAGTTTATCGATTGTTTTGTGTAGTGTGCATGCAAATAATTCATTGTTTAATATTTTGCTTGCTTTATTAAAGCAGACGACGTGATGGGGGCTCTTTTTTAGCCCTAACTACAACTCGACAACATTTTGACCAATCTTGGCTGCACTGGTTGTAACAAGTCAAAAATATAGGACACCAAAAAAGATCGAAATCAAAATAGAGAGCACCCAGGAGATTGGGCTCCGACCTCGCTCATCTGCATTTTTGACTTAATGGTCTACAAAATGAGGAGGAGAGAGAACATTTTCAAAAAGTCACATACTGTTCAATAAACCACTGAATGAAAGTAATGCCACATTAGAGGGCTGATGAAACCTGCAAATGATGAGACTACGACAAAAGACAAACGTGAAAAAGGAAAAACCAAATCCAATTACACTCAATTACAAAAACTACATGTCTATGTTTAGAAGAAAACAGAATACTTAGCTAAACAAACTGACCTCTACCTTTCCAAAAAAAAACGTGAAAACTCTTCAAAAAAGATTTCGTAACACTTAGAAGAAAAGATTTCGTAACACTTAAAAACCAATTTTTGAAACCGTTACTTTCAATGCGATTGTAACCATTAGGTACCAACTGAAATCATCACAATGGTTCTTCTATACTTCCTGATATATAATTGACATAGCAAATGAACCATGTTTACTTATACTACTTAAAGAAACAATTCAAACCTTTCATTATCCAGATAAAACTATACGACTACAAAAGTAACAAAAAAAAACAGGGAAAATTTCTTTTTAAAAAATTTAAGAAAAATAGCAAGAAAACGGCGTGACAGCCATCAAAATTACAATCTGTTCACTGGAAAGACTCTAAATTCAATTATTCAGTCTTTGAACGCCGAAGAGACCTGCCCATTAATTTGTTGTTGCAGCAAGGAAACAAACAACAACATAAAAAAAAGATTGTTACATCGCAGATAAAAAATGGCATTTTCAAAGTGAAAATGCGTAGTATCAAAGCCAAGAAACCATTAGTTGAAAACAAAACGGTTATAAAAATTGGATTTTGGCATGCTAGAACGAAAGTAGGGCTTATTTTTAGTTAGACTAAGCTAAACTAAAGAAAAAGAAGATCAATTGCGTCAGAGCTGTGAAATCATTTCGTTTTTTAAAACAAATATTTTCAAAAGTCAAGAAAATCAGAAGCTTTCAACTAAAAACAGAAACAGATGGACCTGCAGCTCCTGCGAAATACAATTGAGCTTGTTCTCAGTAAGACTCTTTCATAGGATTACATAATAATACAACTTATTTACGAAACCATAGAATTGAAGCCATTAGAATCAGGAGATATTAAAAGTTATTTTGAATATAAAACCAACATTCGAAAAAGTTGTTTTTTTTTAATATACATATAAGCCGTGTTCCTTTTTAATTGGATTTCACTAGATCATCAATTGGTGTTTCTCCTAGTAATGGTTTTACGTGAAAAAGACAAACAAGATAAACTGATGAGCAAAGAAATTTCACAAAAAAAATTCTTCATAAAATATTTCATATGATATCCAAAATGTCATCTTTTAAGTAAAAATGCGTAGTATCAATAACAAGAAACCCTTAGTTGAAAACGAAACAGTCATAAATATTTAAAAATAAAATTGGTTTTTGAGTAGAAAGAAGATAAGGCCTATCTTAACAGAGACAAGGTTATATTTGAAGGAAAGAAGATCGATTGTTTGACAAAATCAGAAAATCTATTGATTTTAGAAAAAACATTTTCAAAACTCGTGAAAATGAGAAGATTCAACAAAAAACATTAACAGTTGGACCTGGAGATTTTTGGAAAACAATTCAGCTTGTTCTCAGTTAGACTAAGTCATGACCTAAAATGATTACAATTTACTTTATGAAACCACAGAATTGAAGACATTACAACTTTGAGATATTAAAATAACTTTGCCAATAAAATTAGGTGAAGACTTTGTAGTTTTCTACTTGTCTCTCAATTGGTCATCAATTGGTACTCTTTGTAACTGGCCTACGTGAAAAGACAGACATGAAATAATGATCTTTCAAGGAAATTCATAAACGTCCTTATGACAACAATTTGTCTTAGCACTATAAACATCAGTTAAAAAAAATTAACAACCCAAACATCATTTCTGTTTCAGCAAAAATTTGGCAGTGCCGATCAAAAATGAAATTGATTGAGATCAAGTCGAAATTAGAAAATTATCAAAACTTTCAGATATACTATCATTATTGAAGATCTTAGGGAACTTAAAAATTGCTTCATTGATACGTTCAACAAATTGAGATCATTATAATGTTCCAGAAAATTTTGAACGACTTAAAAAACAACTGCCAGCATTGTGAAGTTCAAAAAATTTAACAAATTATTTCGGAACTGTGCCGCAGCCGTCAAAACCGTAAGATTTTCTCCAAGAACACTAAAAATATTGCATTGTGCATTCTTTAGACGTCATTTAAATCCTCTGTTAGTGTTATAATTTGACAAGCAAGCAAAACTATACCTCAAAAAAGCCAAAATGCAGAAACCTTTTTGTTTTTTTTGGAAAATCAAAGTACAAAAGCCGAGATCATTAAAAAAACTAAACCACTATAGAAATTAATTTCTATTCTAAATGGACAATACTTAGAGTTTTTGTTATTGAAATTATGCTGCAAGTTGACTGTAATTTGATATAAAGATGCATAGTTCAAATAATCTCTGTTTTTTTTTTCAAAACGAACAGAATTAATTAAAAAAGAGCAATTAATTATCAATTGAAAATAGGCTATTTACACCAAACAAAGAAACCAGTTGGATTTTTTTACTAGTGAGACTGAATCACGAATCTGCAAAAACAAAAAGAAATGCAGGCACAACACAAGAATTCAGTGCAAGTTTAAAAAAAAAGTTCGTCGACGCCTTAATAACCGAGAGCTCATACCCAAAAGCTCAAAAGCTAACATGTTTTGATAATTAAAGCTTTTTTGTAAAATGGACTCTTTTCAATTTAACCTAAGTATGAATTCATTTTAGTCATTAATGATTTAAAAAATTGCGAACTAAATTTGAAAAAAAATTAGCGCCCCGATAAAACCGAGGATTTTTTGACTATAAGAGTCCATGAAGAGAACAAAAAAAATATTTTAATAATAAAAATTTATAATATTTTAAATATTTTGATTAAAATCCGAGCATTTTTTGACTGTAACTGTCAACGAAGAGAACAAAACTGGTCCTGATTTAGCTGCGCGTCCACTTAACGCCAAATTGCTCCAAATTTTTCCAAAAAGAAAGGTTAGACAAATGAAATATTTCAATTTATCAAAAAATTGATGCATTTTGGAAACATCAATTTATCAAAAAAATTGATACAATTTTCGACACATCATAAAAAATTGATTCATTTTTGACACATCAATTTTTGACACGTCATTTTTGACACATCAATGAAACTAGCAGAATTTGAATTCAATGAGACCCCTTTAGAAAGATTCCCCTTTTTGAAGTTGGGAAAGATTATGTTAGCAATTTCCAGGTCTCTACTACTGGCCAATTCAAACAAAATGGGCTATCACTGCATATTTGGCAACTTTTTTGGTGAGAAGGTCTAACTTTCGAAAATCTAAGCAAAAATTTAGCAAAATCCTGGGATCAAACCATTCAACAGCCGTTTTTTACCCTTAGAGGTAGGTAAGCCAATAACACCATTAATGAGAAAATATCAACTTTTTTTTTACAAATTAACAAAATTTTGGAAAAAAAATTACGGAAAACGATAATAAAAACAACGGCAATCTGTCTGTTATTCGCACCATTTGGCAACATTTTTAATATGAAGAACTGAAATTCAAAAACTTAATCAAAAAATTATCAAGAAACTGATGAAATCATTCAACAGCCTTCTTTAATCCTTAATGGTAAGTAAAACAATTACAAAATAACACAATTAATGAGAAATTTAACCAATTTTTTTTGAAGATTATATGAAATGTTTAGCTAAAAACACGGAGAATGAGAACAAAGCACCTCAATTCGGTCTATTGTAAACAGAATTTTAAAACTCATTGTCCCGCAAAAAAAAACAAAGTTATCAATTCTTCAAAAATCTGTATTTTACAGACGACGGGCTTTTTAATAATTCTACACAACTCCAACACTTGACAAATTTCAAATATAATTTTTCTCTTTTGGAGTCATTAATTTCTATGCGATTACAACCTGTATGTATCAACTGAAATCGTTGAAAAGGTTCATTTTTATTTCTTGATGTTTAATTGTGGTAGCAATGGAAACCTGTTATTTTTTACCTCTTGAAGACGCAACTATGATCTTTCATTATCCAGATAAAAAAACAACAACAAAAACAGGCAAGATTTCTGATAAAAAAATTGAAAGAACTAATAAGAAAACGGTGTCACGCCCATTAAAATATCATTTTATTCCATGAAAACATTAAAATTTCAATTACGCAATCATTTAACGCCGAAGCTACCAGCTCAACAATTTGTTGTTGCGGCAAGGAAACAAAGAACAAACTAATATATCGCAGATATCCAAATTGTCATTTTTTAAAGTAAAAATGCGTAGTATCGAAAACAAGAAACCCTTAGTTGAAAACGAAACAGTTATAAAAACTGGTTTTTGAGTAGAAAGAAGATACGGCCTATCTTCACAGAGACTAGGTTATATTTGAAGGTAAAAAGATCAATTGTTTCACAAAGCTGAAAATCAGAAAATAATTTGATTAAAAAAAATTTCAAAAATCGTGAAAACGAGATATTTTAACAAAAAACAAAAACTGTTGTTCCTGGAGTTGTTTTGGAATACACTTCAGCTTGTTCTCAGTTAGAATAAGTCATGAGAACTAAAATTTTTGCAATACACTTTATGAAACCACAGAATTGAAGACATTAGAACTACGAGATTTTAAATTAAATTAGACAATAAAATTAAGTGAAGACTTTGTAATTTTTTAATTGATTCTCACTTGATCATCAACTGGTACTCTTTCTAACTTGTCTTAGTGAAAAGAGAATCATGAAAAATTGATAATTAAAGGTTTTTTCTTAAAAGTTCTTATCACAACATCTTGTCTAAGCACTATGAGAAGCTTTTAATTAAATGCAAGACAAAAAATTTTGAATTCTTCAGCAAAAAGTTGGTAGTACCGATCAGTATTAAAAACAAAGTGTATCGGTCGAAATTAGAAAAAAAAGTGAATCGTTCAAATTTTTTGAAAACGTTTTATCTGAAAGTCATTAAAATCTTTAGCTATAATTTGAAATTTTTGAATTGTAAGTCCAGAGGAAGCCATTGAAGCCTGGTATAATCTTTACTTTTCTGAACGACTTTACAAAAACAGCAAGCAACAGCAAAAATCAAAAGTTCTAATAAATTTTTCAAAGGAACTGTATCGCAGCTGTCGAAACCATGAGATTTTCACCTCATTTATATCTGCTTTTTACGGCACAATTTGAAAATCAAGCAAAACAGACGCTCAAAATTTGGCAAAAAATCAAAAAACACATTGTTTTTTATTTGGACACTCTTAGTACCAAAGTCAGGAACCATTGGTCAAAAATTGAACCGTTATAGAAATTGAATTATACTCTACATGGATAAAACTTTGAGTTTTTTTAGTAAAAATAAGCGACAGGTTGACAGCAGTATGATACCAAGAGATATATTTCAACAATTCACTTATATTTTCTCAAAAAGAGTTGAAAAAGAGAAAAAAGCTGATAGATATCAATTGAGAACACCATATAGTTTTATTTGTACGAAATGGTGAAGACTATTGGATTTTTTATCGGTGAGACTTAGACAGGAGTCTGCAAAATGAAAAAATATGCTCATACTCAAAAGCTAACTTGTTATTTTAATTAGAGCTCAATTTTTGTAAATGGTACTTTTTTTGACTTAATCTTTGTATGAAGTCTTTTTAGTAGGTATTTGAAATACAAAAACAGAAATTGAAAAATCTTTTGAAAAAAAACTTCGGTCCTCCATACATTCCGAGCAACTTTTGACTGTAAGAGTCCACAAAGACGAAAAAATTGGCCTTGATAAAGCCGAACATCCGCTTAACGCCTAATTCTTCTGAATAATTCCGATGTGAAAACTTAGGCAAATAAAATGTTTCAAAATATCCTAAAAACTTGTTGCGTTTTTGACACATCGAGTTAAATTATAGAAAAACTGGCCGAATTCTAATTCAAGGAGACACTTATTGGAGTCTAGAACAAAATAAGAACTCTTTTGAAGTTGAAAGAGATTGTGTAATAAGTTTTCAGGTCTCTAATACTGGAAATCGTTAACAAAGTGGGCAACATTTTTGATGAGGCCTGAAATTAGGAAAATTAAACAAAAACAGCTCTTTTTTACTCTTAGGTGTATGTATATTAATAACACTGTTAGGGAAAAAGTTAATAAATTTTTCTTACCAAATTAAAGACATTTAGGGCTCAAAATACGGAAAACGAGAATAACAACAGCGGAATTGGGTCTATTATTCACATATTTCTAAACTACAATACCTCCCCGGAAAAAACGAAATTGTTTTTAAAAGAAAGTTTTGTATTCTACGCAGAGTGGGAGAGTTGGTTGTTTAATGGTACTACAGAAATGTATCAATTAGAAAGAATAGAAAAAATGGCAATAAATTGAAATATCAAATTTCCTTTGGAAACCATTTTTTTCTATTCAATTAAAACAATCAGGAATGAATAAGGAATTGCGGTAGCAATTGAAACCGATCAGTATATAGATCTTAAGGAAACAGTTTTGACCTGTTATTATCCAGATAAATTTATACGACTATAAAAAAAACAACAAAAACAGGCAATTTTTTTTAAAGAATCAAAAAAACTAGCAAAAAGACGGTGTAAAAGCCTATAGCATGAATTTTTTTCGCTGAAAACATTATAAATTCAATTACGCAGTCTTTGAAAGCCGAAGCAACCTGCCCAACAATTTGTGGCGGCAAACAAACAAAAAAAATGTGAAATACTCATGTATCGTACATATCCAAAATATCATTTTTTTATTTAAAAAATGCGTATTTTCAATGCCAAAAAACCTTTAGTTGAAAAAAAAACAGTTATAAAATTTGAACTTTGGCTCACTAGAAAGAGGATACGACCTGCTTTTGCAGAGACTAGTCTGCATTTGAAGGAAAGAAGATCAATTTTGTGACAAAGCTGAAAAATCAATTCGTTTTTTTAAAAGAAAGTTATTTAAGTAATTTTAAGTAAAATCCGAAACATATGGATTTGCAGCTCCTTTGGAATACAAATGATCTTGTTCTCAGTGAGACTAAGTCAGAGAACTACAAAAAAATCACAATTTACTTTATGAAACAACAGAATTCAATTCATTAAAGCCTTGAGGTATTAAAATTACTTTGACAATAAAAGTAACTGAAGACGTGGTAATTTTTTTAATTCATTCTCAGTTGATCATCGGCTGGTAGTTTTTGTAAATGGTCTACGTTAAAAAAAACTTGAAAAACTGATCATTGAAGAATTTTCATAAATATTCTTATGACAACATTTTGTCTCAGCACTAAAAAATCAGTTATTTAAATGAAGGAGCCAAAAATCATGCTTGTTTCAGCAAAAAGATGGCAGTACCGATCAATAATGAAAATAAATCGGATGATGTCGAAATTAGAAAAAATCAAAAGTTCGAATATTCTTTCGTCTTTTGAAAATCTTTTATCTGATTAAAACCATTTAAGTCAATGAAACCATAAACTATAAAATGAAATTTTTGAGATGGTTCATTTATACGTCCAAAGGAAGCCATTGAGGTCTTTTATGATCTATAATTTTCTGAACGACTTTAAAAAACAGCAGAAAATGGCAAAAATCAAAAAGTCTAAAAAAATTTAGCAAGGGAACTGTATCGCAGCTGTCAAAACCATAAGCTATTCAACAAGCTTATTCTGCAACCTTCAGACGTCATTTAGATCTGTTTTTATTGCAACGATTTGAGAACCAAGCAATATTCACCAAGCATTATTGTTTTTTTTTGAAAACTCATAGTTCCAAAATCAAGAACGATTGGACAAAAATTGAACCTTTATAGAAAGTAAATTTTATTCTAAATCAATAATGCTTTGAATTTTCTTTAGTAAAAATTAGCTACAGGTTGCTGTACTATGATGTCAAGATGCATGTTTCCTCAAATTTCATTGATATTTTCTCAAAAAGAATAAAAATAAATGAAGAAAAGCAATTAGATATCAATTGAGAACACGTTATCGTTTTATTTGTACCAAACAAAGAGGGCAATTGGATTTTTATTGTAGAATTTTAGAAAGACTTTTATAATAAATTTTTATAAATTTTTTAAATATTCTGAATACAATCCGAGCATTTTCTGACTGTAACAGTCAACGAAGAGAACAAAACTGGTCCTGATTTAGCTGCGCGTCCACTTAACGCCAAATTGCTCCAAATTGTTCGGAAATGAAATGTTAGGCAAATGAAATATTTCAATTTATCAAAAAAATTGATTCATTTTTGACTCATCAATTTTGACACATCAATTGATCAAAAAAATTGATTCAATTTTTGACACATCATAAAAAATTGATTCATTTTTGACACATCAGTTTTTGATACGTCATTTTTGACACATCAATTAAACTGGCAGAATTTGAATTCAAGGAGACCCCTTTAGAAAGATACCCCTTTTTTGAAGTTGGTAAAGATTATGTTAGCAGTTTCCAGGTCTCTACTACTGGCCAACTCAAACGAAATGGGCTATAACTGCATATTTGGCAACATTTTTGATGAGAAGGTCTAACATTCGAAAATCTAAGCAAAAATTTAGCAAAAACCTGGGATCAAACCATTCAACATTCCTTTGTTACCCGTAGAGGTAATTAAACCAATAACAACATTAATGAGAAAATTATCATTTTTTTACAAATTAACAAAATTTTGGGCAAAAAATACGGAAAATGAGAATAAAAATACGGAAAATGAGAGGGACTCTGCTGTTATTCAGAAAATTTTAAACATCAATATCTCCCCGAAAAAAAAAACAAAAATATTTTTTTTAAATTTTGATTATTACGTAGGACGGGCTTTTTAATGATGCGACACAACTCTCTACGATGAATATATCGAATATAGCAAAAATTGTCTGAACAAAAAACCCATTTGAGTAAACAGTTTCTCCCTCCCACTAAAATAGTGTCGGCAATAATGCTAGCAAAAATAAGATGATGAAACCTGGGGAGTAATAGAACAGGTCAGCTGAGAATAAGTTTTGATCAACTGAGGATTGGAAAATCTAGTGCAATAATGCAGAAACAAACATTTTCTTTATGCTCTTCATTATTTTCAGGTTAATCAGTCTTCAAGTTTCTTAGATATTCTATATTGATAACAGAAATAGTAAGCACGGTTCGGTTTACTCGACATTTGATTGTTTACTAAAAAGTTATGAAAACGTGAACCAATGGATTTTGATTTCTCAGTTTGTTGGTGTGATGAAGATCATCGCCCGGGTTGAGGAAAAATTGGAAAATTATGTAAGATAAGCGGTGAAAAGTTGTTTTTTTCCACCACAAATTTCGTACATAACTTTATGGTGAAATTCGGTTAGTTTGTAAAAATTTACCACATTTCACCGCTTACAACATATTACCGCCCTTACTAGGGTTCGAACCTCTCACCACCTGCACGTCAGCCACTTCTTCTTCAGCTGCGCCACCTTTCACTAACTTCTCGGATATTTTTTGAATTTAAAACAAATTGAATCTACTTTCTGTAACAAATGCACGTTGGGTTTTTGTAAGACTTGCAACTTTTAGCGGAGAATTTACATATTTTAGCGGTGAAATGTGGTGATTTCTTTTAATAAGATCACCATTTTCTCTGGTGGTGAAACTAAATAAAATCACCGATAATAACAAAGTGTCAAAAATTTAAGGTTGGGGAAGACTTTAACTGGGCGTGGGCAGGGGGGATCTAGCAGTTCCTGCCTTACTCCCCATTACCACCTTACCTTTTTTCTAAGTTATGTAATTTACGTAATTCTAAGTTCTATTAATTTATGTAATTTCACCACTAAGTTAAGCGGTGAGTTTATGTAATTTACCCGCATTCACCGCTTATCTCACATAATTTGGACACTTCTT